>NW_027202270.1:75671097-76258597 GCF_024711535.1 Dipodomys merriami | reverse complement strand
TTCACCATGACCTCCCCTCCACAATAGACTGAAATCTCTGAAACCATGAGACAAAGTAAATTCTTTTCCCTTATTTTTCTCAGGGATTTTGTCAGATAAACAGACTAATGGAAAGGGTCTTCAAATTCTATGTTAGACTGATTCAAATAGATTGGGGGCTTTTGAAAGTTCATAAGACTTCTTTAAAATCCATATTCTCTGTGGAAATTTACTTAAGTTTATTTTATCCTTTTTGGGTCATTTTATAGAATATTTTTGGTAGCCATTGATATATGTTTACCCTCATTTTTATCTTCTGGGCACTTAACACACAGTCTAGCATCCATACACATTCAATACATTTGTTGAGTGTTGATTCACATCTCCTTTCATTTAAACACAAATAAAAACCTTCTACCTTCTACCTCCATGTATCAACTCAATTGCATATATGCGACCAATTTGGACCACGTAGGCTATACCACCTTTTCTATTTTCCTGTGTTGTAATCTACCTGAATGAATCACTCCAGACTTCTAATTTGTCTTGCTTTTGTGGACATAATCCATTTAAGTTCTTTCTCAAATTTCCTCCAATTAACAACATTCTATTTAATAAGAAGACAGTCAATCTAGATGATTGGAGGAAGGAAAAAAAGTTTTCTACCATGAGTAGTGAGTCTTTCAGATCTTCTTAATTTTTCTGATAATTGCTTTCACATCATACTTTGTGATGCTTAACTTAGCATTTCAAGCTCTGATGACAATTCCTTAGAATTCAATTGACATGTTAACTTTGAACCTTCAAAGACGAAAGTCTTTCACTTTTACATGGCCACATATGCCTGAACATCTTTCCACTTTATATACAGAACAGGCTTAGTTGCCTTTGCAGAAAATTAAATAACTCATCCTTTTAATTTAAGTGCCAAACATCAAAAGGGCCAACTACCTACTGAGTCATGTCCAAAGTCTAGCTTAAAAAAATCAAGAGAGGAATGAAAGCCAAAGTTTCTGCAAAGCAAATGCTTGGAAGAAATTTCTGGTAGTCATGGAGCAAAATCCCATTTTCATAGCTTTACTCTGTGCTTTTAGATACACTGGGTTGTTTCCTTAATGCTTGTCTTATTCTGAGGGGTAAGCTGGTTTCTTTTGCTCTTGGAAAAATAGAATGAAGTGAGGCCACTCTGATGACAAGTGCAATAAAAATTTATCCTACTCTGAAGTTGGGGATGGGAGATGACACTCCTGTGGAGGAATGGTATGACCCATGCGTGGTTCAGTGTATGGAATGCTTTCCATGGAGCATGACTATGCCACAGGAGCTTGTTGGATTAGTTTAGTTTATGTCACCCATTAAAACCTTCACTTTCCATGAAATCTTTTCTGTTTCCCATTGGTTCTGGGCTGAGTTGGGAGCTGGCTTAGACTTCACTCTTCCATGGCTTTGCTTTCTGTCTCCCTCTCTTGCTAATGTGCCAAGTCTTTGTCATAGCACCTGTCTGTGTCTGTCAAATACAATTCTCTATTGCTCTATTTCTTCCTTCCTTCCTTTCTTCCTTCCTTCCTTCCTTCCTTTCTTTTTCTTTCTTTCTCTCTCTCTCCCTTTCTTTCTTTCTTTCTTTCTTTCTTTCTTTCTTTCTTTCTTTCTTTCTTTCTTTCTTTCTTTCTTTCTTTCTTTCTTCCTTCCTTCCTTCCTTCCTTCCTTTTCTCCCCATTTCCCTCCCTCTCTCCCCTCTTGTCTCTCTCTTCTCTCCTGGCTGTAACCAAAATGTCTATTTGTAGACATTTGTCTTTTGTTCATATGAGAAATGAATGTTTCTACTAGTAATAACAAAAACAGACAAAAGTATTAGAAGTAGAACTAATCTGATAAAAGAGAGAGCAGAAAGGAAGCTAGGGGTAAGGGCAGATATTTGCACTGCTTTGTTCCCATCTTCTACTGGGTTAGATCTTACATGTTCCTATGCATAGTAATTCTCAGTTTTCTGTAGAATCTGGCTGAAGGAACAGCTCTTTCTAGTTTTATACTAGTTGACTTTGTTCTTGTAAGCATAGTTGATTGGACTAAGGTAGGATACTTGTGTCAAAGACAGAAGCTATAGGTTGACAAGTGTCCTGTGATATGGCCAGACAAAGGTAAGGTGAGTCAATATTATTGCCTCTTTGAGAGGTTTTGGTAGGGATATATCAAGATTTTCTAATGGAAGCTGAAGCTAAAAGATTGTTGGGTTAAGAGTAGCTTAAGAAACCTTAAATAAGTCATATTTATGAGGAAGCAGAAGCTATTAGGCAGAGTTTAGCACCGGAGCAAGGAACTCTAAAACTGTAGAGGGTCTCTACAGCTATCTTGAAGAGAACTGATGTTCAGTTTAGGCTATGAGGACTGATACTGTTCTTAAGATTGCTTTAATGAGAGTCTCTCTCTTTTTCAGCCAAATAAATACTTTTCTTATGCTAGCCAGAGTTAATGTAAATTAGAAATGCTTTCAGTTGTAAGTTATAGAAAATTCAACTGGCAGTGTCTTAAACTTAAGGGCGTTTACTATTTAATAAGAGTTGGAACTCCAGTTAAGGTGTTGACTTTATAGTTCAGTGATGTATGAAAGATCTGGAGTCTTTTACCCATCTGCTTTGCCTTGTTATTGTTGTTCATTAATAGCATGGCAGTGTCTAAATTATGGAGAAAAGGGCCTAAAATCTACACCACAAATAAATTTTCTCATAGAAACTTTGTGATGATTTTTATTTAATCAACAAGGAAAATATTTCTAGAAGCCTTTGGCTGATATCCCATATGTCTCAGTTAAGACTGGGTCAAATGCACACCACTGAATCGATTACCAACAAACAGGATTAGATTGGACCTCTTGCATTAGATTTATTGTTCATTTATCTGGGTCTGGGCCCACTGCTACCCATATGAGATTGGGATGTTTTCTGGATGTGGTAGCACACACCTTTAACAGCAGCACTCAGAAGACTAAGAGGATTTCAAGTGTAAGGCCAACCTGGGCTACACAGTGAAGCCTAACTTTAAAAAAGATAGAAATAAAGAATAAATAAAAAGGGAGGGGAGAAGGAAGAAAGAGGGGGAGGGAGTAAGAAAGAGAGAGCTAGAGTGCACACATGCAAGGCAGTTACATAGGCAACTGACACAGGTTAGATTCTTTGGAAACACAGTCTAAGATGGAGTTTGAGACACAAGGTATTTATTAGGATCATAACCTACAAAGCCTAATGTCACCTAATGGGACATGATGAACAAATGGAATGTGGTATCCATTTTGGAACAAGAAAAAAAGGTTAGGTAACCACTAAAAATATCTAAATAAACTAGGTTCTTCAGTTAATAGTAACATATGGATCTCAATTCCTTAATTGCAACTAACTTGTCACAGTAATGTAATGTGATAGTAATAGGAAAAACTGGTTAGAGGGTATATGGTAACTCTGTAATAGCGTCTCAATTTTTCTGTATATCAGAAACTCTTCTAAAAAGCCAAGTTCATTATAATCAAACAAAATTCCACTAAAATAATAGGATTGGTAGAAGAAAAAGTTAACTTGCAATGCAGATACAACAAAACCTCGGCCAACCTACTGGGAAGCTCTGGAGAGTATTGTCCATGTGTGTTTCCAAACTGTCTAGGCCTTTATCCTATAGCTTCATTCAGCCACTGGATGCAAACTATGTCAGGAAGGCACAATGTTGGGTAAAATGTTTTTTTCTGGCCCAGGCAAACCATGAAGAAACTGACAGCTGGTGCCATCTGTCAGACACATTCCTTGCATTTGGAAAGTCTTTCCATGGCAGGGATCTGTGGTAGAGTAGCTCCATGCCCACCACACCAGCAAGTCTATCTCCATAATAGATGTGGAGATGGGATGCAGATACACCTTTTGGAGGGACTTATTGTCTCAGCTGCTGAGGTTGTAACTGTTCTGACACTTGAAAGGCTATAGATAGGAGAAACCTCTTCTCTTGGGCTTCTTGGCAGTCTCGATGTAGTGTAATGTGTGTGCATGCAGAACTGGGTCAGGTTGACCCAGCTTTTAGCTTTAACATGTTGTTACCAAGTAGCCGATGGGTTCAGTAAACACTGGATTACCAACAAACATTAAATTTCTTAGATGCTTCAATTGTCATTTTGTGTCTCTTAGTTCACTCTATACTCATTTCAACTCTCTTTCCCCCACCCACTTCTTGGTATAGAATAGAGTCTGGAAAGTGACATATGACTCAGTGTCCCTTGAGGCAAGTCAGGCTCTTGTGACCTAAAGGCCATCTGTGAGGGATTTTGGAAAGTATTAGTTTCCTAAAGAGCTGAAGGCATGGCAAGATAACCTATTTTCTGCCTTCTGTAACCTGCCTAGATTCTGCATCACCTCTTTTGCCTAGAGTGAACAGGTATCAGGAGCACTCTGAGAGTGGCAGAACTTAGCAATAGTAATATATGGTAATATATAACTTAGCAATAGTAATATATTGCTGAGCATTTCACTAATCTTAGAGCTGTTTACCCAAGGCCTTCTTATTATGCAAAGTAAAGACATGTCAAGTTTTCTTTTCATTTATGGTGCTGAGGATCAAATCTAGAGCCTTGCTTAGGCTGAGCAAGTGACTTACTAGTGAGCTACATCTCTGACCCTAAGATTTTCTTTCTTAAAGCCAAAGTTACATCTTAAGGCATCTCAAACATTTCAAGAAAGTGAAGATCTCTAAAGTTGCTTTGTTCTGAAAGTCTTTTTCTTACAATGTTGACCAGATAAAATATTTTTAGTGATGTATAATCAAAGGTTGAGTTATCTGTCTTGGCCTGTGTTCTTCAGTCGAGTTGCTAATGAACAGTGAAGTAATTTTTAAAAAGTTGATTAGGAGGAGAAAATATATTAAGACTGAAAATAACTTCTATCTAGATATTTAGAACATAATTATGAGGAAAATACACTGAGAGATTAGAGACAACTTGGGGGGAATTGTCACCATTTCTCATTGGATTCTCAGAAGTCTTAGGAGGCTGTGAGCAGGAATGTAATAGGAACTTAGCAAGTGAGACCTATATTCAGGACTTCTGTGACTAATTTCCATGAAATCCAAGGAAAGGATGGCTTCTCTGTGCAGAATGGCCTGCAGTAAAGAAAGTTTCACCAGAATGACAGGCAAAAGAAAGCCAAACTGCTTCTTCCACATTATCTGCAACTCTACAATACTTAAGCTTTCTACAAAGTTCAGAAGGATGGAATTAGAGAGACTATGGAGGCACATGTCCAAGGTGGCCCACTTGGTATGCCCTCCCAGGGAAGGGCAGAGTATTCAATGTATCTGGTAAGAGAGATAGTATAAGGTTGCTCAAGAATATCACCTGTGGGCTGGGAAGTTGGCTCAGTGGTAGAGTGCTTGCCTTGCATGCATAAGGCCCTGGGTTCGATTCCTCAGCACCACATAAGCAAAAAGAAAAAAGCTGGAAGTGGCACTGTGGCTCAAGTGGTAGAGCGCTAGCCTTGAGCTGAAGAGCTGAGGGACAGCGCCCAGGCCCAGAGTTCAGGCCCCACGACCAGAACCCCCCCCCCCCCAAAAAAAGAATATCACCTGTACCCAAAATCTGTGAAGGCCTTGCTCAGTTTGAGTAGCAGTGAATAATGAAACTTTCTGTAACCATGCATTATGACCCTACTTACCAGGCAGACTAATTTAACTTGTTCTTCTGAGAGTTCTTCCTATCATCCACTTGATTCTAATGCCATTTAGTGAGTTCATATGTTTGACTTGTCAAAACCTTGTAGATTTGACTCAATGAATTTTAGATAATAGTTTTAAAAATAGACAAAATACACTAATAAGATAAGATGATGTTAAGAGTAGTATTTCTCAAGAAGTTAGCTTGCTCTTTCATTTCTTTCTTGTTAGTCTCACATAGGCAAACAGGTGCAGCCCTTTGGGTGTATGTATCTCAGTTCTCACATTTTTCTAAATTTAAAGTCAAGGGAGAGCTGTTGAGCTCTTGAGTTTTTGTAAATGTAGAACCTAGAGAGGCAGCCCGCCAGTAGGAGAGGTAATGGAGGATTGCTCCTGAGCTGTTTTTCTCACTTCTCTAGGCTTGAGTTCTTACTCTGGCAAGTGAGGCAGTTGTCCTAAAGCTGTCTTCAGAATGATTCCTTACAGTTGTAACATACCACTATCCTGTCAAGAGTCTTCTGGATAAGTCTGAAATTATTCATTATTTTTTCTAAAAACTTGTTTTAAAAAACTCTGAAAATGATTTCAAAAGAACAAATGTATTCTAACTTCAAAAAAGTTTTGGGTAATCTTCCCACCCCCCTCCCCCCGCAATGTTTGCTTAAGGCAATGTACATCTTGAATAAGCTCTTACTTTATTCCTCTGATACTGTTTTTCTTTTAAGTAATGACTGACATTGCCTATGGTATGATAACTATATCATTTTTTTCATCATGTATTTTTAAGTATACTACTGAAGCCAAGCCTTTCTTCTTTTGAAGACAGTTTTAAATGCATGTCTCAATGTGTTTATCATAGTGAAACCTAGGGATTTGTTTAGAATATAAACAAAGAGCAAATTTATTTTTAGATTTTTCTAGACTATTATTAATTGACAGAAAAATGTTAGATGTGTACATAAAACTCATGGCAGCTTATGGAAGAAAGAGTTACCCAGCTTTGGTGGCTCACATCAATAATCCTAGCTACTGGGGAGGCTGAGATCTGAGGATCAATGTTTAAAGCTAGCCCAAGCAGGAAAGTCCATGGGACTCTTATCTCTAATTAACCACCAAAAAGGAAAAAAAAATGAAAAGGAAAGATGGGAAGGAAGGAAGGAAAGCAGAAAAGAAGGAAGGAAAGAATAAAGGAAGGGAGGAGCCAGAAGTGGAGCTGTGGCTCAAGTGATAGAATACTATAGCCTTGAGCAAAAAAACTGAGGGTTAGTGTCCAGGCCCTGAGTTTAGGCCCCAGAACAGATTAAAAAATTCTCAACAGGGTGCCAGTGGGTCACGCATGTAATCCTGGCTATTTAGGAAGCTAAGATCTGAAGATAACAATTCAGAGTCAGGCTGGGCAGGAAAGTCTGTGAGACTCTTATCTCCAATTAATCATTAAACAAAGTGGGCAGTGGAGCTGGGCTTAAGTGGTAGAGCACTAGCCTTAAACTGAAAAAACTCAGGATATCACCCAGGTGATGAATTCAAGCCCAGGACTGAGGGAAAAAAATCTCTTTTAGAAGACCTTAAGAATCCTAAAAAATATTAAGTAATAGTTAGAGGCTGAGTTAGGAGGATTGAGAGTTCAGTGCTAGCCTGGGATACATAGAGCAAGACATTGTCACAAAAAGATAAATAAATATATATATATATATATATATACATATATATATGTATGTGTGTGTATATACATATATACACATGTGTACATATATTTCTTTTGGAGAAAAGCAATGTATATATATGCACATATCTGCATATATATGCATATGTGTCTGTGTATATGTATGTGTGTATGTGTAGTAACTAGACTGTATTTACATGTGAGAAACCCAATTAATGATGATGATAATATTGTTAACTAAGTGCTCATTGCATACAATCTGACAATTATATTCAGTATTATCTCCAATTTTCACAGTGAAAATGTAAAGAAAGTGTTATTGGTCCCATTTTACAGATAAAGAAATTGAGACTCAGACATTAGGAAGAAGCACTCGCATGAATAATAGTTTTGATGGCATTTAGATTTATGTCTGCCAGACTCCTTCACAATGCAAGGTTAAAAAGCATTTTTGCTTTTGCAGAAACCATTTATATACTTTAAGGATGTCTGTTGGATTCAAGGCAAGAAGGTACTGAAGGTAAGCTCTATTTTAATGAAAAAAGGAAATGTCAGAAGAGAGGGTAGGGGACATGAATAATAATGACAAGCCCTTGTTAGGGTACCATTTTGGACAAGGCTGTTCTTAGTGCTTTATATAGAGCAATACATTTAAAGTCACAATAACTTTAGGGAGTAGGAGCTATTGTGACCCCCCTTTTTTCCCGATTAAGAAACAGAGGCATAAAGAGGTTATTTAACTTGCTCAAGGTAACTCAGATAGAAAATAGAGAGCCAGGATCTGATCTAGAGACCCTTTCTTGGCTATTTTTGTCTTCAGTTCCTATTATCAGATACAATTTAATGTCAGGTCTTGTGAATCTCCTGTAAACTAGGATAAGAAGCTACTAAAGATCCCTTTCAAATCATGTGGGTTCTTGTTTGGAGTGTGAAGAAGGACTCTGCTCCTTCCATTGGTGGAAGAGTGAAGTACAGCCATACAATATCCAAACAATACCACTGCCTCCTCAGGGTGTTTTGGGTAAGATTGTCATGAAATAACTTTGTTTTCTGCATCCAGTCCCCTCTACATTCTTCCCTCTGCATCCTTCAAACAGGAATAACCAGCACCCTGGGAAGTTTTATAGTGGTTCCATTAGGTATACAAAAGTATACGCTATTATACCTGACCTTTGGAAATTCACAGGCCAATCAAATTAAGAAAGCACATGGAACAATTACATAGCATTGAGGGGCACTTAACAAAGAATTGGTGTGGGCAGAACTTCTCCAGGATGGTTTCGCTGGAGGTGCTGGATTTCGAGAGATCTTGAGTGATTATTGTTTGGGCCAGTTGGGAAGGGAAGGGTGGCCGGAATGCACAGGGAAAGGAAGAAGGTAGAGAGAGGAGTACCTAAATGTATTCCCTTTTTCCATTCCCCTTCATCTACATGTTTGTGTCTTACTGCCACTAAGTGCCAATAGTTTACCTTCTGGTGAGTCTCAGCCCTTTCCTAGGCTCAAGAAGATGGATGGTTAACATATTCCTGTGCCAAATGGACAAATAAAATATTTGTCTTTTAGCAAATTCTCTGTAAAGGAATGAAAACTCTGTATTTCGAGAAAGTCTAGGAGTAGCTACTATATAGCCAAACATTTATATGATGCCTGGAGAGTCCAAAGCTCTAGGCTATTAGAGCCCAGTAATTACATAGTACAATAACATAAAATGGAAAAAGAGCTACAGTTTACTCAACATGGGAGAGCTCCTGACAGCCATATCATTCCCTAACAGAAATACACAAAGACTTGGATGTTTTGAAGATAAATTTTTCTCATCTGTAAAATCGGAATGATAAATGGATTTACCTTTTTTGAGAGGAAGGGAATCTATTTTATGAGGTCATTTTCAGTATTCTATGGGTTAATGTACATAAAGTGCTTAGACCAATTCCTATTGACTTATATACACTGAGCCATACTTTCAAGATAGCTTCAGAAGTGACATGAGTTACATATTAAAACTGTCCATTGAAAGAGGTAAATTTCAGAAATGAGGACCAAACAGCTATAAAATTAAAAACCTACAAGGTGTGACACACAAACAGGTTGGTTCATTCAACCACAGCAGGAGACATAAGAAATAGAATCTGCTTTATTTAACACCTTTTCCTTAAAAAAACAAATTACTAATTATTTAACCCAGCTTTATACCTTTTACTTGAAGTAAAAATCAATGAAAGACTGTGAAAAATAATCCCAATTCAATGGCTCAGCAGTTCTTACTACTTTTGAAAATTATCTGGGAAAAATGACAGAGGAAGTGACACTGATCAACTCATTATACTTCTAAAATGACATGTTGAGCTAAAAATCCTTTGTGCAATTATTTAATGATAATAAAACAATTTAATTAAAAAATCAAATGATCTGTCCTTTGGAGAAGGGACAGGTGAGATATGAAATCAGAAAGACAATAAAGAAGTCTCATCTTATTTTTTTCTTTTTTCTTTAATTTCTCCTCCACTTCTTCCTCTTTCTTCTTTTTGGAGGAATGATCTCCCTATAGAACTCAAATTGGGTTTGAATTCTCAGTCCTTCCACCACAGCTTCTTGGATACTGGAAATACAGATGTATGCCACTATACCTAACCATCTTGTTTCTTTTTCTTTTTCTTTTCTTTCTTTTTTTGCCAGTCCTGGGGCTTGAACTCAGGTCCTGGGTGCTGTCCCTGAGCTTCTTTGTTATGCTCTAGGCTAGTGCTCTACCACTTGAGCCACAGTGCCACTTCTAGCTTTTTCTGAGTAGTTTATTATAGATAAGAGTCTCATGGACTTTCTTGCCCAGGCTGGTGTGATCCTTAGATCTCAGCCTCCTGAGTATCTAGGATTACAGGTGTGAGCTACAGGTACTAGGCCCATCTTGTTTCTTAAAATAAAAGGGTTGGAGTAAAAAGGCATAACTAACATTTCTTTAATCAAGGCACTATTAGATTGTTTTCTTTATTAATCTGCACATTGGATAATTTTCATTTTTTCCTCTAAAGAGGTATCTTTAGCACATTTCCCTTCCACTGTAGAATCATTGCATTGCATTCTAGTCCTTACCCCCACTTGGGTTCCCCAAATCTCTCCATCCCTATTACGAACAGTAGAGTGTTTTTTTTTTTTTGCATCTGTCTCTTTGGGGATTTCCACTTTTTTTTTTTTTTAATTTTTTTATTGTAAAGATTCTATACAGAGGGTTACAGTTACATGAGTGGGGTAATGAGTACACTTCCTCTTGAACATTGTTACCCCCTCCATTGTTTTCTCCCTACCATCCCCTCCCTCCCTCCCTTCCCCAAGGTTCTTTTTTTTTTTTTTTTTGATTGTGATTAAGTGATTACTTAATTTCCGGAAATTCACAGTATTGTGGAATAATGATGCTCATTTAAAGTCACAGGTTCATTCTAACTTTCCTGGAGCAAATTGTCTATCACAGTCTGTAATATATAACGGTGTTCATATGTTATATACCATACACGTGATCAGCAGCATGGGGATATTTAGTAGTGGTTCAACCAGATGAGTGGGAGTTCTTTGTTTCTTAAGTCCTGTTAGTTTTGTCATATCACCTAACATTTTGGATTTATCATCCGCTTATCAGGGAGACCTTGTACTGTTTGTCTCTTCGTTCTTGGCTTACCTCGCTCAACATGATTCCTTCTAGCTCCATCCATTTCCCTGCAAATGCCATTATTTTGTCATTTCTAATGGCTGCATAATATTCCATTGTGTATAGATACCACAATTTTTGGATCCATTCATCTGTGGTGGGGCATCTAGGTTGTTTCCATATCCTAGCTATTGTGAACAGTGCTGCAATAAACATGGAGGTGCACGTGTCCTTGTATATTGGTTCCTGTTGTTCAGGGTAGATGCCTAGAAGTGGTATGACTGGGTCGTAAGGGAGGTCAATCTTTAGCTTTCTAAGGACCCTCCAGACTGCTTTCCAAAGTGGTTGTATGAGTGTACATTCCCACCAGCAGTGTAATAGCGTTCCTCGTTCTCCACATCCCCTCCAGCATTTGTCGTTGACTGATTTGTGGATGTGGGACATTCTGACTGGGGTAAGGTGGTATCTCAGGGTTGTCTTTATTTGCATTTCCTTCACCACCAGGGATGATGAACATTTCCTCATGTGTTTCTTTGCCATTTTTATTTCTTCATTTGAGAAGTCCCTCTTTAGTTCCCTTGCCCATTTAGTAATTGGTTTGTTAGGTTTGGGAGGGATTAGTTTCTTGAGTTCCCTGTATATACAGGATGTTAACCCCTTGTCTGATATATTGCTGGTAAATATTTTTTCCCAATTAGTTGGTTGTCTTTCTAGCTTGGTTGCGATAGCTTTATTTGTGCAGAAGCTTTTTATTTTAAGGTAGTCCCATTTGTCGAGTCTCTCTCCAATTTGTTGTGCCCCTGGGACTCTGTTCAGGAAGTTCCTTCCTGTGCCTATTAGTTCAAGTGTCTCTCCTACTCTGTCCTGCAGTAGTTTCAGAGATTCAGGTTTAATGTTAAGGTCTTTAATCCATTTTGAGTTGATGTTGGTGCATGGTGATAGGCTGGGGTCCACTTTTAGTTTTCTGCATGTGGCTGCCCAGTTTTCCCAGCACCAGCGGTTGAAGAGGCTGTGTTTCTTCCATTGTATGTCTTTGGCTCCTTTGTCGAATATCAGCTGGCTGTAGGCCTGTGGATTTATTTCTGGATCTTCTATTCTGTTCCATTGGTCTTCGGGTCTGTTTTTGTGCCAGTACCATGCTGTCTTTGTTATTATAGCTCTGTAGTAGAGTTTGAAGTTCGGCATGGATAGCCCTCCCATATTGTCTTTATCCCCTAGAATTGTTTTGGCTATTCTAGGTCTTTTGTTGTTCCATATGAATTTTTGGACTGTTTTCTGTATTTCAGAGATGTACGTCATTGGGATTTTAATAGGAATTGCGTTGAATTTGTATATTAGTTTTGGAAGTATTACCATCTTTACTATATTAAGTCGGCCTATCCAGGAGCATGGGAGGTCTTTCCATTTCCTAGTGTCTTCTGCAATTTCTTTCTTTAACTTTTTATAGTTCTCATTAAATAGTTCTTTTACATCTTTGGTTAGGTTAATTCCTAAATATTTTATTTTTCGGGAGGTTATTGTGAATGGGGTTGCTCCCTTTATTTCCCTCTCTTCCTGTACATTATCAGTGTATAGGAAGGCAACTGATTTTTGTGGGTTTATTTTGTATCCTGCTATTTTGCCAAAGTGATTTATGATTTCTAAGAGTTTGGGGATGGAGTTTTTGGGATCTTGGAGGTATAGTATCATGTCGTCTGCAAAAAGGGATAGTTTAACTTCTTCTTTTCCTATGCGGATCCCTTTAATGTCTTTTTCTTGCCTTATTGCCCTGGCTAAGGGTTCTAGGACTATATTGAAGAGGAGTGGAGACAGTGGGCATCCTTGCCTTGTTCCTGATTTTAGGAGAATTGGTTGTAGCTTTTCCCCATTAAGTATAATATTGGCTATTGGTCTGTCATAAATGGCTTTTATTGTTTTTAGAAATGTTCCTTCTATTCCTATTTTCTCCAGAGCTTTTAGCATGAATGAATGTTGAATTTTGTCAAAGGCCTTTTCTGCATCTGTGGCGATAATCATGTGATTCTTGACCTTGGCTCTGTTGATATGTTGGATTACATTTATTGACTTACGTATGTTAAACCATCCCTGTGTCTCTGGGATGAAGCCTACCTGGTCATAGTGAATTATTTTTTTTATGTGTTTCTGGATTCTGTTAGCTAGAATCTTGTTAAGGATCTTTGCATCTGTGTTCATCAAGGAGATTGGCCTGTAATTCTCCTTTTTGGTTGGGTCTTTGCCTGGTTTGGGGATGAGTGTGATATTGGCTTCGTAGAATGAGTTTGGGATAGCTCCTTCCTTCTCTGTTTCTCTGAAGAGCTTGAGGAGTATGGGTATTAGTTCTTGTTTGAAGGTCTTATAGAATTCTGCTGTGAATCCATCTGGTCCTGGGCTTTTTTTTGTTGGAAGACTTTTGATAGCTTCCTGTATCTCATTATAGGATATTGGCTTATTTAATTGGTTAACTTCTTCTTTGCTCAGTTTGGGCAACTTGTATTTCTCTAAAAATGCATCCATTTCTGCCCGATTTTCTTCCTTTAGAGAGTATAGCTTTTGAAAGTAGTCTGTTAGAATTGTTTGGATATCTTGGGTACGTGTGGTGATGTTTCCCGTGGCATCCCTAATCCTATTAATATGGGTTTCCTCTCTTCTTTTTTTAATTAATCTAGCCAATGGGCCATCAATTTTGTTTATTTTTTCAAAGAACCAGCTTTTTGTTTGGTTTATTTTGGTTATGGTTTTCTGATTTTCTAATTGGTTAATCTCTGCTTTTAATTTGGTTATCTGGCTTCTTCTAGTAGCTTTAGGTCCCATTTTTTCCTGTTTTTCTAGCTGTTTTAATTGCAACATGAGATTATTTACTTGGTCTGTCTCCATTCTCTTGATGTGGGCACTGAGGGCAATAAATTTGCCCCTCAGGACTGCTTTTGCTGTGTCCCACAAGTTTCTTTGTGAGGTGTTTTCATTTTCATTGAGTTGTAGGAAATGCTTTATTTCTTCTCTGATCTCTTCTGTTATCCAGGCATTGTTAAGGAGTGTGCTGTTCAATTTCCATGTATTGGAGAAATTTCTGCGGTATGCTTTGTTATTGAGAGCTAGCTTGATTCCACTGTGGTCAGATAGGATACAGGGGATTATGTCGATCCCTTTGTATTTGCTTAAGTTCCTTGCATGAACTATGATATGGTCTATTTTGGAGAAAGTTCCGTGAGCTGCTGAGAAGAATGTGTACTGTGTTGTTTTAGGGTGAAATACTCGGTAGATGTCAGTTAATTCCGCTTGCAGTATGGCCTCTCTTAATTCGGTAGCTTCTTTGCCAATCCTCTGGTTGGTAGACCTGTCCTTTGGTGAGAGTGGTGTGTTAAAGTCTCCTAGTATTATCGTATTGGGATCTATTTTATTCTGTAAGTTTGAGAGCATTTGTTTGACATATCTGGGTGCACCAATATTTGGGGCATATAAGTTGATGATGGTTATATCCTCCTCTTGGATTGTTCCCTTTATTAATATGTAGTGTCCGTCCTTGTCTTTCTGTACTGATTTTAATGAAAAGTTTATTTTGTCAGATATCAGGATAGCTACACCTGCTTTCTTACTGGGGGCGTTTGATTGGTAGATCCTTTTCCACCCCTTCACTCTGAGTTTGTTTGTATGTTTGGCTGAGAGGTGGGTCTCCTGAAGGCAACAGATGGATGGGTCTTGTTTTCTTATCCAGTCCTCAGTTCGTTTTCTTTTAATTGGCGAATTCAGCCCATTTATATTAAGAGAAAGTATAGAGAGATGCATTGTTGTCCCTGCCATTCCGTTTTCCTAAGTTTTTCTTTTTTCCTTTCCTCCTGTGCTTGCTCAGTTAGACTTTGAGTAACGCCTGTTTGGGGCAGGCCCCAGTTCCTGGCTGCTGGGATTTCCACTTTTGCCTGCCCAGTTTCAGTAAATGCTAACCTCATTTTTTCCTTTCACCCCAGACAACTTGCTTGATAGCAGGGCTTCTTTCTGAGAGTAAGATGTGTGTACCTCATTGCTGCAGCAGAAAGATGAGGTCTAGTAAAAATGAAATTTCAAGGGTGACCTTGATCAGTGAGTATGTCAACACCAGGAACAACAGTAGGTAGAAATGTTGTTGTAGAGGCAAGGAAGTTAAAGGGGTCCTAAATGAGGGAAAGTCACGGGGGACAGAGGGCTGGCAGCTGAGGTCCTTAGCAGCCAGGTGCAGGCCTATCCGTGTTGCCTTGCTTATGGGAAGGTAAGCAAGGAGCCAAGGTGTTGATTGGATGAGAACTTGTCAATGAGAGCTTGTCAAATGATTTGTTAATCCAGCTAACCTTCTGGTTGAAATCAACATACAGTTCTAATTCATTGCTTTCCATAAAGGAGTGAGGACTTGAGTTGTAGATGGAGGATACAGCTCTACTCTGCTGACAAGTCTATAGTTAGCACTGAACCCAGTGCATAGTGGATCCTGCCAAAAGCTGGTTGATGGACTAGATGACCATCCCAGTTTGTTTTGTGCTGTTACATGCTGGTTTTTTGTTAGTTTGTTTGTTTTGCCAGTCCTGCGCTTGAACTCAGGGGCCTGGGCGCTGTCCCTGAGCTTTGCTCAAAGTCAGCACTCTACCACTACCACCTGAGCCACAGTGCCACTTCTGGCTATTTCTGTTTATGTGGTGCTGAGGAATCGAACCCAGGACTTCATACTAGGCAAGCACTCTACCACTGAGCCACCTTCCCAGACCTTGTTACATGCTAATTTAACAGAATATCCTACAGAAATGTATTGGCCCATAGTTCTGGAGGCTGAGAAAGATAGGGGCTGACTTCTGATGAGGGCCTTTACTGAATCATCCTGTAGTAGATGGGCAAAGAAGGAGAATGGCAAAAATATGGAGGTGGGTTCAGTTTGTTGTTCTTTTATAAGCAATCTGTTATATCAATAATAACAGTAGTTTATTCAGAAAAACAGAACCCTCATGATCTAATCACTTCTTAGAGATCCTACCTCTTTTTTTTTTTTTTTTTTTTTTGGGTCTGGTCGTGGGGTCTGAACTCTGGGCCTGGGCGCTGTCCCTCAGCTCTTCAACTCAAGGCTAGCACTCTACCACTTGAGCCACAGTGCCACTTCCGGCTTTTTTTCTTTTTGCTTATGTGGTGCTGAGGAATCGAACCCAGGGCCTCGAGCATGCAAGGCAAGTGCTCTACCACTGAGCCACCTTCCCAGCCCAGATCCTACCTCTTAATACTATACAATGGTAATTAATTTTTTTTTTTTCGGGGGAAGTACTAGGGTTTGAACCTAGGATCCTGTTCTTGCTAAGCAGGTACTTTACCACTGAGCTACCCCTCCAGCCACTTTGTAAGTGTAGAAGTAAATGTAGAAGGTGACAAGCATTCAAATCATAGCAACTGGCTCTTGTCAATTCTGGTGCCACCTGTTAGTACTAAGATTGATGTTAGCCTCTTCTTTTTTTAAAGCCTGTATCAATTTTAATAACATTTTAGAAACAAAATTTAGAAAAAAACTTAAATACTAGAGATATCACCCGGAGATATTTAGATCTACAAGGTGATAAGTAATATAATTAAGATCTTCCTGGATGAATGTTGAAACTATATTTATAACTGTCATTTCATTTTATCAGATTTTTTTATTATAGTTTATTTTGTGCATTTTAAAGTGAAAGTTAAGACATACAAAGCACAGAAACTTTAGTACTGACTAAAAACAGAAACTGATCATATACACACATTTCAGATTTTTTTTACTTGGCAGAATTAAGAAAAGAAGGATAGTCAGAAAAAAATGATTTCAGACAATAATTTCTGCTAGTTTAGATTTGAAAGTTTTTAAAAAATTTAAATGATACCAAGATTGAAATTCTAGGCAAAGCATGGCTATTTGTAAGTAAATCTATTTTTTCATAAATTCATAGTAAACTCATCTAAGAAGGGGAGGACCAGGTAGATTTGATAAGAGAATGCAGTCTTATAGAGGATCTGACATTGTTATTTGCATTTTCTTCAAGATAGCCAAAGTTGAGTCGACAATTCCCAGAATTTCAAAGTCTATAATAGTTTATGTCCAGCTTTTTGTTTTGTTCTGAAAGCAAGATTATTATTATTTTTTGCTTTTACAAATCATGATCACTTAGGTTTATGAAATATCTATGTGTCTGTCCCATTTTGAGGGCATATTGATAAAACAAGACCCTGTCCTCAGATTCTAATCTAGTCTTCTGCCAATATAGCTTTTCAACCTATTGACCAGCATTAAAAAAAAAAACTGGAAAAATCTGATAGCAGTATCTTAGTCCATGTAGACTTATTTGTGGCCCTGTTTTACCCCCCTGGAGAGAGTAGAGCTATGCTCCCTGGCTGATATGTGAGGGTGTTTGAAACACGCTCTACAGTATGTCCTTCTGCTTCATCAGGTCAGTTTCCCCTAGAGTTCTCTTGGTAAATCCCTTCTTAAATGGAAGGTCCTGAAAGAGAGAGCCCATGTGTTCTGCAATCCCGATGCATGCTGTGGGCTTTCAACGGAAGTCATTTGATGAGTTCCAGTTTGTTGGCAGATATGGAAAAACAGCTGCAATTTCCAGAGAGAGAGAAATCTACGACTGCTGAAATCTCTTATCTTTGACTCTGCCTTTTATCTTTTTCCTTAGATAACAAGCTTCATTGTTTTGCATTTTACAGTCAAATAAACTAATTAACGATCACCCTTTGACTGCATTACCATCTCAATGCGCACAATTTGATTTGCTCACCTGAAGTAGTTTGTTTCCAATACTTTGATTATGTATTCTAAATGGCATCTTGAACTTGCTTGAGAATGAAAACAGAAAAGAAGTTTTTTAAAATGTACAGATTGTTACTCATTGATTTATCATTTGATTCAATTAAAGTATAAAGAGCCACTCTACAGCTGATCCTAGAACAGTTGACTTACTTATTCCTCTCTTCCTCCTGTGCAAAATAAAATCAGAAATTGTACTGATCTCATAGGTTGCTATAGAGATTAAATTCTTAATATAAAAAATTTACTCATAAAAATAGGGACATCTAGTTGGAAACTGTTGACTCTAAATAGATGCTAAATAATCACACAAATTTCAAGGAAATATATAGGTGGCAAATATTCAGGAGTCGATCTCCACCCTATGCCTTTTTCTTCTTTCTAGCTCAGAAATGATACTCTCCTTTTCAGTCAGGTCCTTATTCTACTGTCAGACCAGCAAGGCTCTCCTGTAGAACATGCACTGGCTGAACTCCCAGATCATCCACAGATCCCATCTGCTCCTGGTTCTGGCTCCTATTTTGTTTGGCTTAAGTAGCATTTCTGGCCAACCCCTGAGTTTCTAGGCTGGTAGTGTTCCTCTTAATCAATGTGGTCTGTCTCCTCAAAGACAAGTGCACTTTTCCTCTCATTTGAGCATAAAGCTTATCTAGAGAGAGAGTCCCTCCTTGGGTTGCAGAGGCAAGATACAAGGCATGTTCTTTACTAAAAACTTGTAGCCAGTTCTAACCATGAACAAATGTCAAGGCCGAGAACACTCCTTAGTGACTACAGTGCTAGTGGAATGTGATAGTTTTTTTCTTTTGTTCTTGTCTTTGAGGTTGCCAATTTCAGGTATTCCTGTTCCTTGTTTGTCCTTTGACTCCAAATGATGACAGTTGCCTGAATTTCTATTTTCTTTGTCTAGCTAATGATTTAATTCTGTCTGATATTCCCAAACATAGTCTCAGTAACAAAGAGCACTTGGTATCAATGCTTTTATTGCTTGCAATAATGTTGCTTCTGCCACCTCCTCAGGGTTACAAAATAAACCAGTCTTATTTAGGATGTTTGGAATCCTAACATTAGGCGAGTTAATTACCACCATGAAGCGTTGGAAAGGCAAAGTGAATTGGGACAGACATAATGCAAAAATTGCATTGTTTGTGGCACTTGTGTCTTTTCCTTGGGGTGCAGAGAGAATGCACAGTGTTACCATGGAGCCTCAGAACCAGGCAAAGGCAGAAGTGTGTCGCTCATCTGGCTATGAAACAAATAACAGCCTTTCTGCTTATTAATTTCAATAGGCAAAATGAGCTACTGCCTGCTGTAGCCATCCAAAATAGAGATAATGTACACAACTCAAACTTGCAGGAACGGAAAGGATTCGGTCCTATGAGAGTGGGACCCTATCTTTCCAGTGTTAACCTCCCCTGCCCTCCCCTGCCCCAATATGGACAAACGTTGGTTAAAGCAAACAGCCAGGGTAAAGAAGCCTGAAAAAGGAAATGAACTTAGAAGTATGGGCAAAGGCTTCGACATCCAGCTGGCTTGGAGGGAGGGAAGTGGTGGCATAGTACTTCTTTTCTTTCCTTCAGAGCCTCCATGGGAGGTCTGGATTCTGGGTACTCAATTCCCACATATTTTGACAGGGTGTGTCAGTTCAAAGGCATAGAGCAGAGATTTAGCGCTGGGAGAAATTGAGCTCATTGAAGTATTTCAGAATACACGTTGAGGCTCACTAGATGTGATTTGCATGCCTAATGACTGTTCCCAAGTCCTACTGCGGCAGTAGGCCCTTCCCTGGTGTCTCTAACTCCCCGATCTCTTCCATTTCTTGTTCCTCTTGTATCTATTTTATTCACTATCATCATAGTAGCTTCCCACAGTTCTAGCCCTAAAATTGTTCATAGTTAAGGAGGCTTAGCTACTGTATATAACTACTGCAAAAAAAAAAATTCCTGCTCCCAACTAGATTATACATTTATTAAGTACATGCAGTATCCTTGTTAGCCTTTGTATTCTTGAAACACCTAACACGATGTCTAGGGAAGTGAAAGCAGTGACGGCATTAATTCCATCTCTCAGATAAGAAAGTTTCTGGGAGAGACACAGGAAGAACAGAGGAGGCTCTGTTGTTTTCGGGACAGACTTCCCAGTGGCATCCTGCCTGAAAGACATCCTTTTCAAAACTAGAGTGCTTGGGAAAATAGCCTGTTACTATGCCAAGAATAATTGTTGAAAAATGAGTGAGAAATTGTTGAGAAATGAATGATTCCAAGAGTGAAGACATCCTAAGGTTGAGACAGAGCCATATGTCAGAGTTGGTCCGAACTCTCCTAGGGATTGTGTTGTCCTGGATGGTGTGAGCCAGTGGCTCCTACTTGTCATCCTAGTTACTCAGGAAGCTAAGATCTGATGACCAAGGTTTGAAGCCAGCCTGGGCAGGAAAGTCTGTGAGACTTTTATTTCCACTAAACTACCAAAAAAGCCAGAAGTGGAGCTGTGGCTCAAGGGGTAGAGAGCTAGCTGTGAGAGAAAGAAGTTCAGGGTTAGAGCCAGGCCCTGAGTTCAAGCCCTAGAACTGGCGTACACAAAAAAAAGGGGACTTAGTGTTTTCCAGTGATCCTCCTACAGTTCCAGTCAACTCATTCTCCCATTCTCTTAGATATCATTTACCAATTTATCCTCAAACCACCAAGACCTTGACTTCCTTCTTTATTCACAGATGAGGACCTTGCTTCTTCTTCTTCTTCTTTTTTTTTTTTTTTTTTCAGTCGTGGGGTTTGAACTCTGGGTTTTATTTTATTTTTTATGGGAAAACCAATAGCAATTCCAAGAGAATTTTCATCACCTTAAGTACTATCCCTATCTACCTGTACCTCCCCTGTCTTTCCACTTCTATTTGAGGATGAGCTTATTGGGTTTCTATGGGAGACAAATTCTTCTCCCCTGAGCAATTGACTTCCTTATCTTTCCTATATCACTATTTCCTCTCTTACTGGATCATTCGCATCAGCCTGAAAATCAAAACATGAGAAAACCTTCCTTCACGTGATGTCCTGTTTCAGCTATGTCCTTAATATTCTCCTTTTTTTTTTTATATAGCAGAACATTCAATAGTCACATTCAATCCTTTTTTATATCTTTTTCTTTTTTTGTCTTTGAGTAGTTATACAAATGAGTTGCCATTTCACAAAGCAGTTTATGGACACAATGCATCTTGATGATGTCATATCTCAACAATCTCATTCACCCCTCCCAACTCACCCCTTCTCTTACTTTTCTTAATTTTGTCATATAGACTGCATTTTTTGACTGCATTCTCCCCCCATATCTCCTCTTCATTTGTCTACCTCTCTCCCCTTGGCCCCACCCCACCCCTTGCAAGTACACATTTGATGCTTGATTTCATTTCTTTTTCTTCCATTCTCCCTCTTGAACCCTTTAAGCCAGACTTCATCTACATTACCTGTCAAACAATTCCCTTCAAGGTCACTCAGTGGTTCCACATTGTGAAATATAATGATCAAATCTCCCTTCTGCCTGAGATCCATATGATTGGTCACTTCCTTTTTTTTTTTTTTTTGGTCATGGGGGCTTGAACTCTGGGCCTGGGTGCTATCCCTCAGCTCTTCAGTTCAAGGTGAGTGCTCTACTGCTTGAGCTACAGTGCCACTTCCAGTTTTCTCGTGGTTTATTGGTGATAAGAACCTCACAGACTTTACTGCCTGGGCTGGCTTTGAACGGAGATCCTCAGATCTCAGCCTCCTAAGTAGCTAGGATTATAGGCATGAACCACTGGCACCCGGCTCACTTCTATTTTTTGAAACATTTTCTTCACTTACACATTGAGACCATTCTGAATCCCCTTCAACCTCACCCAGTCTCCTGCTGGATCTTCGGAACTTTAAAGGATGCTGGGCCTCAGTGTTCAGCCCTTGGGCCTCCTTGTCTTGAAAGATACTCACAGTATGAACTCATCCAATCACATACTTTTATTTTATTTATTTATTTATTTTTAGTCATAGGGCCTGAACTCTGGGCCTGGGCACTATCTCTCAGCTTTTCAGCTCAAGGATAGTGCTCTACCACTTGAGCCACAGCACCACTTCTGGCTTTTTTTTTCCTGCTTATGTGGTGCTGAGGAATCAAACCCAGGTTCTCATGCATGCAAGGCAAGAGCTCTACCACTGGGCCACCTTCCCAGGCCCGTAATCACATAATTTTAAATGTCACTTATAGACTAATATTTTTCTAATTTATAGTTCTCATCTGACCTCTTCTCCAAACCACAAAGCTAAAACGCCAGTGCTTCCTCTTCATCTGCATGTGGATGGAGGGAGAATAAACATCTCAAATTAAGGTTGACAAAAACAAACTCCTGATTTCTTACTGCTATCATAATTTAGTCTAAGCTGTCATCATCTGTTGAGTAAAGAATTAGCTTTTCCCATAAATGTTTTCCCCTGTTCCCATTTTGCTTCTTTATTGTACACTATCCATATAGCAACCAGGGAAATTCCTTTAAAAATAAAGTCAAGTGCTGGATGTTGGTGGTTTATGCCTTCAATCCTAGTTATTCAGGAGGATCTGAGAATCATAGTTGGAAGTCAGATTGGGCAGGAAAGTCCACGAGACACGTAGCTCCAATTAACTGCCTAAAATCTGGAAGTAGAGCATAAAGTGGTAGAGTGTTAGCCTTGAGCACAAAAGCTCAGGGACAGCACTCAGGCCCTGAGTTCAAGCCCTGTGACTGACAAAAAAATAATAATAAAATAAAATAAAATCCAGCAGGGCACTAGGGGCTTATGCCTGTAATCCTAGCTACTCAAGAGGCTAAGATTTAAGGATCAAATTTTGAAGCCAGCCCGGACAAGAAAGTATTTAATCTTATCTCCAATTAACCACCTGAAACCCAGCAGTAGAGGTGAGAATCAAGTGGTAGAGTACCAGCCTTGAGCAAAAAAGCTAAGGGAACAGTGCCCAGGCCCTGAGTTCAAACCCCAGTATTGGCACAAAATAAATAAAATAAAATAAAGTCAAATAATCGTATCCCTCTGTTCAAACTCTGTTCAAATCATTTCTTTCAGAATAAATTCTAAACTCCTTACCATGATCTATATTACACAGTCTATTCTAGACTTTGGTCAGCATTCTGATCTCATTTCTTAGTCCTACCCCAGTTATTACTCTATCTAGCCTTGAGGCTTTTTAAGTGTTCTAAGAAAACTCTCACCTTAGGACTTATGCATTTGCTGTCCCCTCTGCTAGGAGTGCTATTTCTCTAGAACTTAATTCTTATTCCTTTTGTGTCGTTGCTCAAAGATCATCTTTTTATAGAGATCTTCCTTGACTGCCATCCAGTAGATACTCTCCTCTACTCATTCCTTCTCATTCCTATTTCTTACTGTGTGTGTGCACATGTGCACACACATTTTTATATCTCTTATCATTGTCCATTTGTTTGAAACAGGATTGTGACAGAAAACAGATGACACACTATCACTGGAGGTAATTTAGTGAAGAAAGTACCTTCAAGGACGTGGGTAAAGTTAGGAGAACCAATAAAGAATTGTGAAGCTTCCAGGGTTTGGCAATAGTGGGAAGCTATTTTAGAGATATCTAGATGGTCCTCAAGTGACAAGGAAAGAAAGTTGATACTGAAACCCAGAGAGAACATAGTCATGGTGGAGAGGATCTCCATCAGGAGGTGTGGCCTTTGATAGAAGACTGTGGACACTGCCAATGGCACCTGGGTGCTTGGAGAATAAATACCTTCTTGTTGTTTCTCATTCTCACCTCAGTCTATTGCTAACATGCATCAATGGCTAAACCAACCAGAATAAAGAGGTTAAGGAAACTCAAGTGAAGACTAGACAGAGGTTGGTCTCTGGGGCATAGAGCAACATGGAAATCAGGCCTGGAATGGCAGAGTCTGTCCCGCATATATTTTCTCTCTGGTTAATTCCTGATTATCTTTTTCCCTCACTAGGTTGTGGTAAGGAAGCAAGTATGCCTTGATCACACACACACACACACACACACACACACACACACACACACACACACACACACACACACACAAATACTACTCCATAAACATTTAAAAATGAATGTAGTGGAATGTGGGTATGTGTTTAAGTAGGAGCAAGGTAAGAAAAGACATGTGAGTTCAGGATCCTGAGACCACATGGCTAAGGGTGGTGGGTCACTTGAAGAGCTGGGAATCTGACAGCCATCTGCTAGGACAAATGGACAAAAATAGACACAATGCACAGCCATTTCACAAAGGAAACAGCCAAGTTCGGCATTCTGTAGGACACACAAATATGCTGAGGCTGTAAGATGCCTCCAGCTGCAGCATCAAATTTGCTGTCAAAAAGAGAAAGTTCTTGCATTATAATCACTAGAAATTGAAACACACAGAGAGACCCTGAGAGCCCTGTAGTTATTCCCAGAAATTTTAGCATAAAAATCATGAACAGATAAGCTGAATCCCATTTGTGGTACATCGTGGTTGCATGTAAGGTCTTCCTAATTTCCATGAGCTTGGTGCCACAGGGGCTGGGAGGCAGGCCTATGCCATTTTCACACTAGAAAACCTAATCATATTCATGCTTTGTGAATTTTTACAGAGGATTTTATTGGAGAGTTCACTGGGAGAACGGAAGTTATTTATATTTCATACTACATAGCAAGCAACTGCAAAGATGGTCATCAGGTAAGTTGTCCAAGCCTCTTTCTCCTTCTCCAACTCTTCCATCTATTCCATCTGGTGCCTCAGGTTCCCAGTATGCACACCCATTCAGTCTGCAAAAGAAAGGCCTTCTTGAGTGCAGTTTAGGGAACATCCATTGCCAGAGAAGAGTCCTTAGTGGTCCTATTCCCAAACTCAAAGGACCAAATAAAGTATTTCTTCTGAGTAACCACATAGTCCTGACAAGAAAACCATCACTGGGATTTTCTCTAGCTCACTCCATACAGATGACAAAGTTATCTAGGATGGCAAGTTGTTAAGCAACCTATGCAGAGGTTATTTATCCTTTTCCTTTCGGTCTCTCTCATCTCACTGATGCTATTGCCTCTTGAATATGAAATTAAATGAGCTT
This sequence comes from Dipodomys merriami, assembly GCF_024711535.1. Lineage (NCBI taxonomy): Eukaryota > Metazoa > Chordata > Mammalia > Rodentia > Heteromyidae > Dipodomys > Dipodomys merriami. The sequence continues at coordinate 76,233,761 of NW_027202270.1, read as the reverse complement.
CTCAGATGACCTCCACAGATACCTCAAACTCCACAGACTCAACTCCCTAAACAGCACTATATATGTGTCAGGGAAGGGCAGTTCTGCTTGAGACTTCTGAGCTGCCTGTTTCCCAGATGTTGGGTGTACCTCAGACACTCGCTGTGCCACACTGAGACCAACTGGGGGGAGGTTAGAATACAGAGAGCAAGAAGTATTGTCTTGTAAAAGCCTTCAGCCCTCTTCAATATGAGCATGGAAGCAAAAAATGTAGTGTCAAAATGCACAATGGAGACAAGACTCCCCTGGGAAGGGAGTCTGCATGTGCTTATGTTGCAAAAAGTCTCTTGGAGCATATGGGTAACCAGAAATACAAGATGCAGCTTCCATGATAGGTTATGATGCAATTGTCTGTTTTGAGGACACCTGAAGTCCCTGAGTTCCTAAGGATCTCTGTGTTTACAATACATGGAGAAGCATTCAAGATATAGCTTTGAGGTAACTCAAGTGAGGCAAAGGGAAAAACCATTCTGGCTGAATCTTTGAGCAGGGAAAGTGTAGCTGAGGGCTAGCAGTGGGAAAAAGGAAGGTAATGGGGAATAAGGGGGCACAATGGCTGGAAAGAGGACATTGACACCTTGTGTGACCATTATATACCATGCAACCTGAAGGCTAGGTCCTAAGGGTCAACATTAACACAAATCAGGTAAAGCAATACTTGCCCTGAAAATTCCTTGAAACTCTAATTACTCTTAACTTTTGTGGTCTTCTAAGGAAGATAGAGTTCATGCTTTCATTTATGGCCAGTTTTCAAAAGCAAAAGAGTTAATATGCAGCTAAAGATAAACTGCATAGTCTGTGCTCCAGAAAATTCTATCAGCCTCTGGATTTGTATCTGATTTGCCCTTTGGGTCTGTGTTGAATCAAAATAATCCTAGAGTCAGAGTGAGTAGCCTGTAGGTATAAATGCCTAAGGGAACCCCCACCATTTGGCTTCATCCAGTTGACCAATGTTCCCAAGCATTGACTCTGTTCTCCAGATTCAATTATAGAGAAAGGTGGCTCATGCCTGTAATTCGAGCTACTCAGGAGTCTGAGATCTGAGGAACTTTTTCAAAGTCAGCTCAGGCAGGAAAGTTAATCTCTACTTAACTACCAAAAGACTGGTAGTGGCGTGTGGCTCAAGTTGTAAAGTGCCAGCCTTGAGCAAAAATTTTAAGGGACAGCAAGCACGCAGACCCTGAGTTCAAGCCCCAGTACCCCCCCTCCCCCCCCACACACAGAATGGAGGAAGGTGAAAGGTTCCTATCTGTTCCTATCCTATGGGCACTGTGATATCCCACAGAGATACCCTGGGAGAAATGAAATAGAAGAACAGTTCAGAGATGAATAGGCTTTCCCTAAACAGAGACGTCAAAAGAGTCAACGTCAAGATCACATGCAGAAATACACACTCTCAAGGTGATGATGTTAGGATTGGGGCCTTTGGGAAGTGAATAGTTCAAAGAGGCAAAGTCCTTATGAACAGGACTAGTGCCCATATAAAAGATCTCAGAGAGACCCTTGCCCCCTTTCTCTGGCAAGGTTAGAGTGAAGACAACCATCTATGAACTAGGACTCAGGCTCTCACCAGGTCCCAATCTTCCTGGCACCTTGATCTTGGACTCCTAACTTGCAGAATAATAAGAGAAATTTCTGTCGTTTATAAGCCACTAATTCACCATGGTTTGTCATCATCAGAACTCATGTTCCCTATGTAATTGTGTTGAGGGGTGTTGGTTTTTAAGAGGGATGAATGTTTTTCCTCACAGGGGTGATTTCTCCTTCTCACAGGACTGGGTCAGTTGCTGTAGATCAGGTTGTTATAAAGCAAGTTTAGTTTTCTTTTGCTCTCTACACTTGTTTGCCCTTCTGCTTTCCTCTGTGAGTTTAAGCTGTTAGAGACTTTTCTCCACAAGCCAGGAAGATGCTAGAAATCTCTTTCTGCTATAAATTACCCAACCTCAGGTGTCCTTTAAAAATTTATTGTTATTATAAAGGTGATATAAGGAGGAGTTACAGTTACACAAGTCAGGTCATTTTGGACAATATTACCCCTTCCCTTACTCTCAGGAGTTCTTTTATAGCATCAGAAAATGGACTGAGATACCAGGCTGTAGCATTTTGTTATAGCAGGTCCCACTGAATGAGAGAGACATAACCTAGATCTACACTGGCCAGGAAGTGAAATGCAGAACAAACTGCAATGGTATGGGCTTCAGACACATGCACTGAATCCATTCAAGCCAGATCTCACTAAAAGGCAGCATGTTAATACTTTTAAAAGCCCCAGATAACTTAAATTTTGGCCTGGGAAACAGACTCTCAGTGACTAAGTTTCAGCAAGCTCTTTTGAACTGTTTGGGAGGGTCTGAAGCAGTGAGCAAGTATGGCTGGGTGGGCACTTAGTAGATTGGCTTAGCCGTGGGAAACTTCCAAACTCTATCCTGAACACAAGTGCTCAGCCCAGTTCAGCTGCTGAGAAAGGAAAACTAAAATTATACAATTAGAAACCACAAGGATCCCTATGCTTTCAATTCTCTTCACCTCCTAGTCTGACACAGCCCCTGCTGGTATGTGATGCTTTGGGGCATGGTTCTTTGAATTTCTGCCTTATTCATGATGCCTTTGAAGCCAGACTCAGTGTAAGCCAGATCAGGATAGTGGACAGGTTAGTGCTTGATTTCCATTCATGTTTATAAAGGCTGATTGAAAAAGAAAAGCCAATTGTGGGAAATCCCAGTGCCTAGGTGACAGGAAGTCTGTTCCCAATAGCTTCCTTCACTTTACCAATTCTATAGACTGACTCCCTCCCATCCTTTTTTTTCTTCGTTCCTTTCTATTTTTCCTTGTCCGCATTTTTTACACGAGACCCAGTTCTGTCACTGCCCTGGGTTTGATTAACTTAAGCCAACCCTTCATCGTGCCCAGCTGCTGATTTCAGATGCAGAGAGGGGAGATAAAAAACTGTCAAGAGGGAAAATGGATGAGCAGCAGCTAAATGGAAGGACCCACAATTTGCTCAGGCACGGCCTGCTACTTGCCTGGCTTATAATTAGATGCAGAAGAAATGTGTCGTTCCCCCACCCCCACCCACCTCGGACTCTTGTTTTTTCTTTTCACAAGAACATCTGAATCCCGTCTTTAGTGTGATCTTGTGCTGTTTTGCTGGCATGTCCACAACAGCCACCAGCTTAGGGCCTACAGGGAGAAGACAGCTATCCCTGCCAAAGAAAGTGCATTCCTGAACCTGACATCTGGGTCTTGCAGCTGGAGGGAAGGAGGAGACAAAAAAGAAACGGTCCTGAGTGTCATCAAAGGCAGTTGATGGTGCCAAGCGAGTATAGAAATTACATATAGTGCAGATGCCATTTTCAACATCAGACAAATAACACAGCTATTTAGGAAAAACAAAGATGTGCTTAGAAATTGATCGTCCCCGTCCATGATACGTGCAATGAAAATGTTTGTAGCTTCCAGGGTGTGACAGGGATGGGCTGCACGCTCATTTCTGAACAGTTCACATTTGTTTCTGTGATTCCAAAGAGTTAAGGCTGAAGTTGCCAGCTTCTTCCCCTCCTCCTATTCTTCCTCCTCCTATTTCCCCTTGTGAAATAAGAGGAGGGGAAAAGAAGTAACTTAAAAATTGAGCTTTACAAACACACTCTACATGGATATTTTACGATTTATGGATATTTTACACGGATATTTTAAGATTTATGCCAGCTTTCTTTTCAGGCAGCATTTAGGATGCTTTCTGTGATAGACAGATTAATAGAAAAGCAAGAAACTACACCCTAGTTATCTACAGGCCATAATCAATCACAAAGAATTAGTTCATGGTGGCAACATTTGAGGGAGGAGGTTGAGGGCTGCAAGAGGAAATTGGAAATGCTAATGAGAAGGAAAAGTGGTTTGCCCCCTTTCTGTTCTTTCCCTTTCTTAGATCTTTTTAAGATTAGAGGCCCTGAATTACAGAGCTACAAGTACTCAGATTAGAGATACTGTTTGGATTCACTTGGGCTTTATGCAAACAAAGAAAGCAAGGCCAATACCAGCTTGGCCACAGGAGCTGTATTACTCTTTATTATTTGCAAGACACACACTGGAAGAGAGTTTTTTGTTTTTACTCCATAAAAGTGTTTTCCCAAGAGAAGCCAAAGAGGAGATAGGATTCCTTTAATCTAAAAGGTATCTTGACCCTGGAAATCTCATGTTACTTCTGTATAACAGCAAGTAACTTAAAAGATTCTTGTTTTTACCTACTCCTTTAACAAACTTGCTTCTATTCTGTTTAAAAAAATCATTTAAACTTGGCAGTAACAATGATGTTCTAGAACTTCTGACTATGGATGGACCTCTGAACATCTTTAGTGGAAGCTCTAGAATTTCCTTCCGTTTGTTTGTTTCTTTTTTCCTTCCTTCCTTCCTTCCTTCCTTCCTTCCTTCCTTCCTTCCTTCCTTCCTTCCTTCCTTCCTCCCTCCCTCCCTCCCTCTTTTTTTCTTTCTTTCTTTTTTCCTTTTCTTTCTCTCTTTTTTCTTTCATACTGGTATTGAACTCAAGGCCTCAAACTTTTGCCCTACCATTTGAGTTACAGATCTAGACTTTTTACTCTTAGTTTGTTTTTCAGATAGCATCTTGTATTCTGCCAGGGTTGGCTTAGAACCTCAATCTTCCTACGTCCTCCTTTTTAGTAAGCTGATGTATAGAACCATCCCCAGTTTCTTTTTCCTTTTTGTGGTACTGGGGATTGAACCCAGGGTTAGGTAAATACTTTTAACACTTGAGCCCTTGAACTATGCCTCTAGGCCTTTTGTATATAATTAATTAATTATTGTGCTGGTCTGGGACTTGAATTCGAGGCCTGAGTGTTGTCCCTAAGCTTCTCCCCACCTCCCAAGGCTAGTGCTCTACTACTTGAGCCACAGCTCCACTTCTGGCTTTTTGGTGGTTAATTGAAGATAAGTGTCTCATGGACTCTCCTGCCTGGGCTGGCTTCAAACGATGATCCTCAGATCTCAGCCTCCCAAGTACATAGGGTTATAGGCCTTCTGGCTTATTTTGCTTTTGAGATTGGGCCTCCCAAACACTGCCCAGGCTGACCTTAAGCTCTACATACTCTTGCCTTTACTTCTTGAACCATTGGGTTTATAGCCTGAGCTAGCTGCCACTCCACCCATCCCCCACCCGGCCCTCCCACTCCTTCCCAGCAATCTTGGATTTCTTTCTTTTTTTGGATCTGGTCATGGGCCTGAACTCTGGGCCTGGGCGCTGTCCCTGAGCTCTTCAGCTCAAGGCTAGCACTCTACCACTTGAGCCATAGAGCCACTTCCGGCTTTTTTTCTGGTTATGTGGTGCTGAGGAATCGAACCCAGGGCCTTATGCATGCAAGGCAAGCGCTCTACCACTGAGCCACCTTCCCAGCCCCAATCTTGGATTTCTTAATAAGAGACACTTCTAGTTGAAGACCTGTTGTAGTAATAGCACCAGCGAGGTGTGGCTTGGAGTTTGTGTAGCAAGCATACAGATGTTATTTAGATTGAACAATTAGTTGTTTTGTGGATTTGGAGAATTTGTTCGATCTAAAGTAATTTAAACCCACCTATCTCTTTATGTTTCTTCTGATCTTGTCATGAACCTTGTGTGTGTGTGTGTGTGTGTGTGTGTGTGTGTGTGTATGCATGTATGAATGCTTGTTTCATGGCATTTGGGTTTGAACTCAGATTGAGTTTACCTGCTTCATGGGGTTGTGAGGACAAAATTGTAAATACAAAACAACATGGAGCCTGCTACTGCTTCTGGTACCAAGACCACTGAATTCTAAACCCTCTGAATCACTTCTTACAGACTCAATGTGTGGGAGCATTGAATTTGTTGAGTCTATGTTATGTGCAATAGCTACCATGGGACAGGTTCTGAGAAACAGAACCTACCTTGCTAGTTGTTCTGTACCTGCACTATACTACTTGAGCCCTTCCCTCAGCCCTTTTTTGTGGATAGGGTCTTACATTTTTGGCTAGGTCTGGTCTTGGACCATGATTCGCCTACCTACATCTATCTCTGATGTAGATGAGATTATAAACATGTACCAGATGAGGTCTCACTAACTTTAAGTAGTTATATAAAGGGGTTTCTGTTCAGTAAACTCATTACCTTTTTTTGTTGCTGCTGTTTGTTTTGTTGTTGGCACTAGGACTTGAACTCAGACCTCTCTCCCTTGGCTTTTACTGCTCATGGATATAGCATTCTACTACTTGAGTGATGCCTTCAGTTCTGGATTTTGTTGATTAATTGGTGTTGGTCAAATTTGTTTGTTTGTTTGTTTGTTTGTTTGGGTCTGGTCATGGGGCCTGAACTCTGGTCCTGGGCGCTGTCCCTCAGCTCTTCAGCTCAAGGCTAGCGCTCTACCACTTGAGCCGCAGCGCCACTTCCGGCTTTTTTCTTTTTGCTTATATGGTGCTGAGGAATTGAACCCACGGCCTCTGGCATGCAAGGCATGCACTCCACCACTGAGCCACCTTCCCAGACCTGGTGTTGGTCAAATTTGAACTGTGGTTCTCATATCTTGGTATCCTGATTAGCTAAGACTCTAGGCCTAAGCCAACAGAACCTAACTCTCACTAACATTTCTCCCCATACTGAACTGAAATCTTCCTGTTTCTCCCTTTTGAGTAAGCTGCAATCACATGTATGAGCCACCATGGCCAGATGAGCCTATTTCTTAATGTGGGCACCCCTGGTATTTGAAACGGGCCATTCTTCCTTATGTGCTACCGTCTAGTGCCACAAGACTTTCGTCCTATTCATTAAATGCCAGGAAACAGAGGATAGCTATTGTGACAACTCAAAAAATTCACCCTGTCCTTCTCAAGGCCTTTCCTTGAGATTGAAATATTTCAATCCTTAGATACCTTGCTTGAGTGCATTTGTGTGAAACATGAAGAAACAAGTGAATAAATAAGTCAGAGTCCCTAGGGAGGCAGTGTTATGGGCAACAGTGGCACTGTATTTTTTTTCCTCTGCATTTCTATGTCATACATGCCCAATATATACCTGTAAATAACAGCATTCATGAAAAAAATTGTTCCCTCTTTATTCAAGATGAGGGAGAGAAAGTAGTTTAGAAGAGGCCTTCTTAAATTCAGGCCCCATATGAGGCCATACTTATTGCCTATTTCTGATCGGCTGTCTCCATTTGGCAGAAAGTGTCCTAGACTATGAATCCTGTCTGTCATGAACTAGCTCTTATATTATGCATGTTGTTTAAAGTCCTTACATATCAATGATCTCATCTACATGATGGGAATAATAATCTATCTACCTACTTCATAGGGTTGTGAGGACAAAATTGTAAATACAAAAGAACATGGAGCCTGCTACTGCCTCTGGCACCAAGACCAATGAATTCTAAAACCTTTGAATCACTTGTTACAGATTCAATGTGCAGGAGCATTGAATTCGTTGAGTCTATTTTCTTTGCAATAGCTACCATGGGACAGGATAATGAGTGCCTGGTATTTTCAGGACAGTGAGTGTTTGGCATTTTCAGCTTTGTACTGAGAGACAGGAATACTCTCCAAGAAATACAATCGGGGAGCATCCTTATCAGAGAAAGGGTTCAGATATTGGAGAGTGACACCTACATATATTTTCACTGATGAGCCAGTAGAACATAAGGAGAGGAAGGCTGGCATGTCACTTCAAAAATCTCCCCCATATACTTCTCAGTCACTTCCCCTCCACCCCCCATTCCCATCATTGTATACATTGCTGCTTTAGAAATGATGATTAGGATAAATGTTATAATCTGTTTTTTTTTAAATATACAGATAACTGTGAAATCATTATCAAGGAACCTGGCTAACAATGGCAAACTATGCCTAATTCTGACAAACCTTCAGCTCTTACCCTGCAATGGACTTGAAAGGATGCTCTCAGATCCAAGAATCTGAGACCCACTTTAGTTGCCTTAACAATAATTGGGACATATTAGGACTTACAAAACCAATCAAAAGTTTGGGTTTAGGAGTAGATAGCAAATAGCAGCAGCCAGGAGGGTTGAAATCCTGGTCTTTTAGCAGATCATCACCTCCCTCATACTATCTTACTACCATCTCTCCAGAACAACTCCACTACCATGAGAAGATTTGAATCACCACTTCTTAGTCAAGATTTAAAGGCATGAGCCTCCCACGCCACTTGCCTATGGCTTAATTTCTTTCTTTTTTATTGTAAAGGTGCAGAGGGGTTACAGTTACATAAGTATGGAAATGAGTTCAATTCTTGTCGAACATTGTTACTCCCTCTCTCATTTTCTCCTGCTTCCCCCTCCTCGACTCCCCTCTCCCTCAAGTTGTGAAGTTCATTTCCAACATAGTGTCTTGTATTAGTTCACCCTGCCTCACCATTATTCCCCTTCCCATCCTCAAATTAGATAAACTTATATACAAGACAAAGGGTACCAAAATCAAAAACAGTGACAACAGGGGGTAGGTAAATCAAAGGGGGAAAAAAGAAAGAAAAAAAGAAAGAACTGCATATAGAACACCAACATGCAAACAAAAAACACCTCTTGTTTCCATATCTTGTAGTTCATTTCAATTAACATCATTTTATAAGGTCATATGTACATAGCTAGTGAGCTATTGTGATCCTCTGCTAGAACTATCCTAGACCTATACTAATTATTACAAATGAGGGAAACCATGGAGCCTGTTTTCTTTGGGTCTGACCTACTTCACTTAATTTGATTTTTCTAGGTCTTTCCATTTCTTTGTTTGTTTGTTTTTTGTTGATCGTGGGGCTTGAACTCTGGGCCTGGGTGCTGTTCCTCAGCTCTTTAGCTCAAGGCTAGCACTCTATCACTTGAGCCTCAGCACCACTCCCAGTTTTCTGGAGATAAGAGTCTCACAAGCTTTCCTGCCAGGGCTGGCTTTGAACCATGATCCTCAGATCTCAGCCTCCAGAGTAGCTAGGATTATAGGCATGAGCCACTGGCAGCCAGCATTGACTTCATTCTTCCTAATGGAAGCATAGAATTCCATTGTGTATATATACCACCTTTTCTTGATCCATTCATGCACTAAGGGGCATCTGGGTTGATTCCATATCTTGGCTGTGGTAAATAATGCTGAGATAAACATAGTTGTGCTGGTAGCTTTAGTGTGACCTTGTTTGCGGTTATTTGGGTAAATGCCCAGAAGTGGAATTGCTGGATCATACAGGAGCTCTATGCCTTTTGAGGAACCTCCATATTGCTTTCCAGAGTGGTTGAGCAAGTTTACATTCCCACCAGCAGTGTAGTAGAGTTTCCTTTTGGCCACATCCCCACCAGCATCTGTTATTATTAGTTTTCTTGATAATGGCTAATCTAACTGGGGTGAGGTGGAATCCCAATGTTGTTTTGATTTGCATTCCATTTATGGCCAGAGATGTTAAACATTTCTTCATGTGTCTATTGGCCTTTCTTGTTTCCTCTTCAGAGAAGTCTTTCTTTAAGTCTTTAGCCCACTTATTAATGGGGTGGTTGTCTCTTTGAGGATTTGTTTTTGGGGGAGTTAATTTTTTGAGCTCTAAGTATATTTTAGATGTGAGGCCCTTGTTCGTTGTATGACTAGTGAAGGTCTTCTCCCAATCTGTGGGCTTCCATTTATCTTGCTAGCTATGTCCTTTGGCATGCAGAAGCCCTGCAGTTTAATGCAATCCCATTTGTCCAACCTTTCTTTGAATTGTTGTGTTTCTGAGATCTTATTAAGAAAGTTTCAGCCTGTGCTATGGCTTAATTTCTGAGGATGGCAAAGAGGTTTGGCTTCAGGCTGTGAACTATACACAACCGGGGAAACTCCTTGAATAGGAAGGGGTGCTTTATGGCAAAAATTAAAAGAAGGAAGAAATAATCTCTTTCTCTCCTTGCCCCCACATTCAGTCACATGAATATTCTTCTAGCAAAGTACTGAATAACCCTGTTTATATTTTGCATTGGCCTCTTGACTACACATTTCTCGGTTTCATCATTGGCCTCTAAAATTTTAGAGTCCAAATGATCTCACTTTGTCTCCTCCATTTTTTTTGTCTCCTGTAGATGTCATTAAAGTTGTTCACCAAATATTTATATTTCAATCTTTTCAAGTATGTGATTGGATTGTACTTCTCATCCCTTTTGAGATTAAGTGTGGACATGTGTTTTATTTTGGCCATAAAGAAAACATGGGAGTGACTTTTCCGTGTGGAAGCTTTAAGAGTCTGCTCCTGATTTGCCCCCTTACTTCTCTGCGACAAGGATAGTGATCACTGGGAATGACAGATGGAGCCTCTGTCAGCCCTAGTCATAAGGATTATGATAGTGAAGCTACTAATCAACTTTCATGCACATGAAGCAGGGCAAAAGATATATATTACCATTAAGACTTTAGGTATTTTTTGTTACTATTCCATAAATTAGACATAGTTAACTGACCGAATCCATCTATCCCCTTCTACTACTTCCAGCTGGACTTGTCTTAGAGTCTTAGATCTATTTTTTTGTCCTTTAAGCAGAGTATCTTTCAGCTTCAGCTTTGCCTCATGCCCTGCGTCCCACCCCCAATTTTCACCTTGAAACCTGTGAATTATCAAAATGTACAGAACTGAACTCCATTCAAAGTTCGTTCCTCATGGAATTTCTCTATCTTGCTATCTGCAAATAATTTTCTTCACCAAGTTCTCAGTCCAAGAAACCTTTCTGACTTATTGCCTTCATCTTCTCCTCTCCATTAATAATTAGACATCAGATCCTCTTTTATCTTCATTTCATCTCTAGTTTCATCACCTACTACTTCCTAGGCTCCTTTATAGCTAGGGTAAAAGCATTGAAGTTATTTTACTGTATTTGTTGTCTAGGAGGCCATATTATCACAAATGGAGTAGCTTAAAGAGCAGAAATTTATGTTATCTAGAGTTTTCCTGGAAACTGGAAGTCCACGATCAGGCTTTAGAAGAGTTGATTGCTGAGGTCTCTCTGGTCAGCTTGCAGGCAGCCATCTTCCCTTCCTTTGTGTACATGTACTTTCGGTATCTCTTGCTCTTTGTATAATGGCACCAGTTATAAGGAAGACTTTACTTAGCCTTAACAGCCTCTTTAAAGGATTTGTCTCCGAATACAGATTGGTTGATAGGGCTTTCACATATGAATTTTTGTAGTTTGGGGAATACAATTCAGTCTATAATAGTCTACCCATCAGTCATATTGAATGAGGCATTGATTCAGGAATTTTGGTATCTATAATATAAAACACCAGAGACAAGCTAGCTTTGTAAGAGAAGAGGGTTATTTAGCTCACAGTTTTGGAGGTTCAGGATACCATCTACCAGCTCAGTTCTGGTGAAGGTTGTTTTTTTGTTTGTTTTCTGTCATATCATGGTGTATGGGCACTGGAGGGAGCATGGGTGGGAACAAGGGACAGGACACCAGAGGTCTGGGTAGGCCCAAGTTCCCTCCCCCACCCCCAAGTCCTAAGAGTTTGAACTCAGGGCATGGGTCCTGCTGAACTTCGGCTCAAGGCTAGTGCTCTACCACTTGAGCCACAGTGCTGCCTCCAGCTTATTCTGAGTAATTTATTGGAAATGAGAGTCTCACAGACTTTTCTGCTGGGGCTGGCTTCAAACTGTGATCCTCAGATCTCAGCCACCTGAGTAGCTAGGATTATAGGTGTGAGCCACCAGTGCCCAGCTGAGCCCAGGTTTTTGTAAATATCCCCTCTTGAGAACTTCCTTAATTTCCAGTGAAGCTTTCTAAATTGTTTTCCAATTACTTTCCAATGCTGCAATTAGGGACTAAGTTTCCAACACATGTACCTTTGGGGAGCAAACATCATTTTATCTATATAGTCTGGACATTAAATGTCATATGTTGAAGGCAGTTACCAATGCCCACTGTTTAGAAATGGAGCCTTAAGAAAACCTTAGTCCACTTACAGGTTCATAATTGTTTTAAAATTGAGCTCTCTGTTTCTAGCCCTTATGAGCAAAGCTTCACTAAGTGTTCTCTGCCATGATGTTCTGCCTTATCTTAGGCCCATATTGGTGGGGCCAAACAACCAAGGACTTAAATCCCTGAAATAGTGAGCCAAAATAAAGCTTTCCTGTTTATAAGCTGATAACCTCAGGTATTTTATTACAGTGATGAAAGCTAACACACACCCCAGGCCAACAGCAGTAGGAGAAGCCAAAATCACCTAACTCCTGGTTCACAAGTCAATATGCCTAGCAGCAGTAGACTGATGCAAATTTGTGCTCCACACTCAAAACTTGCTTAGAGTTGGATGGATACTGAAGAGTGAAATGCCTGATGACTAGTGGTTATGGTTCTAGCTGTCTCACAGACAAGCTTTATAATAGGTAGGTATTATTTCTGGAAAGTTAGTTTCAAGAATATTCTCCAGTCTTCTTAACAATCCTGTTTTGCCATATATAATGTTTACAGTACATAAGCAAAGCAAAATATTGCTCTTAAAGTTACTTAGTATAAATGCTTACTTGTTTAATAATTTTTTGCTATGAATAGAACTATAAGGGGTATTTTCAAATATTTTTTCTATCCTTTGAAATTATAGTGATTATTACAATAAGAAAGGATAATAGAGGAAGTAAAAATTATTTAGCCATTTCATAAGAATACACAAATATATCTTTTTTCTCTCTCTCTTAGTGGTATTGGGGTTTGAACTTAATGCCTCAAGCTTGTTAGGCATGTCCTCTATCCCCTGAACCAATATACTTAAAGAGTTAGGGTCTCACTAGCCTTTTGTCCAAGCTAACCTGGAATTATGGTCCTTCTCTCAAAAAGCTGTGATTGCAGGCATGCATCGTCAGTCCTACCCCATCAAGAATGAGAAAGGATCTTTGTAAGTGAGATCATCTATATGTTAGGAATGGTTCGACCAAGTTATGTCTGTACCAATACTAGTTAAATGAACACCCTTTCTACCCAACTACTTCATGTCAATTATGATTGACAACAAGCTTCTAAACTGGTACCTAGATTACAATTAACCTTAAAAACCAGTCAAATATTCCTAACACACTGCTATAATCATATCTACAAATTCTTAGGGAAACTTTGGTTCTATTATTTCAGCTCTATGTGCCCTCAGTTGCAAGTATTTGAGCAGTAATTTGAACTAGAATAAACAGAAAGATCTTTTATTGGCTGATACAGCTATGAAGTCCAAACAGCAGATAAAACCTCAGGCATTCAAGGCTGAGAATGTGGTAGAGTTCTTGCCTAGCATGCATGAAGCCCTGGGTTTGATTCCTCAATACCACATAAACAGAAAAGGTTGGAAGTGGTGCTGTGGCCTAAATGGTAGAGTGCTAGCCTTGAGCAAAAGAAGCTCAGGGACAGTGCCCAGGCCCTGAGTTCATGCCCAGGACTAACAAAGAAACAAAAACCATGAACAAACAAACACCTCAGGCATTCAGACATAGCTGCATTGAGCGGCTCAAGTTATGTCCTTCAACTACATCTTCATCTTCTAGCCACCTTCATGTGCCTCAAAGACAGACCCCTAGTTATTTGACTTTTGAAAGAGAGATGGTAGGTTCTTAAGATCATCCCCTTCCACCAATGGAACTCTGATTGGACAAATCAGTGTCCAGAAGGATAGGATTCTAATGGACTAGTCTGGGCTGTGTGCCAGGTGCTGAGATGGGAGAGGTAGGCACAATCCCTCTACATTAAGGAGAGCCAATTTCTCAAAAAGGAAAAAAAGATATCTTGAATTTATAATTTCAGAAACATACCAGCTTTGGGGGACCCTGTACTCTCTATTCCTCCAAATTGATTTGTTTCCTGCCATGAGGTGGTCTCTGGTGTTTTGGAGGCTAAGAATGACCTTGGGCTTTCCACAAAGAAGTTGCTCTGAGTCTGAGGAAAACGATCTTCCTTCTTGGGCCAGAAGGCAGTGTGTTGCATCTGCTTTCCTCACTGGACCACTGCTTTTGAAGACAGTCTAATTCACTTTTTTGAGTGGTGGGAGCATCAGCAGCCCTTCTTTCCTCTCAGCCCTGCAGGAGGCCCCAGGTCCTCTTTTGACAGCCTACTCCCTCTGTCCAGGGAGAATTGGGCTCATTGTTTCATGGGGTTTCCTTTAGGCTAATCTGAGGAGTGTGAAAGAACCCATTTAAAGGGGCCTGATGAATAAGGACAAAATAAAGATCAAACTCATGCACAATCAAAAGCTGTTTGTTAACAGGCAAGCTGTTCTTCAAAGCCTTTATCAGGAGCAAGAGAGACTTATCTTGAAGTGCTATGTGGGGAAAATGGGCGGGTCTGGGGGAGCATTCATTTGAAGTTCTAAGGAGACCATGGCTGGCCCAGCAGCTGGACTCAGAGAATTATCAGTTAGTCTCTGGGAGTAAGTGGGCAGCACTGGTAGATAAGAGTCTGGGAAAAATAACAAGTCACCCAGTAGTAGGTAATGTTTATTAGAGAAACACTGCAGACCCTTCCATCCTTGTAGCCTACTCTCAGAACACAGCCATATGCCACAAGTTAGAGAAACTCTTCCCTGATTCTGGATTTCCATTTTAGGAAATTGAACTGTTACATGAATAATATGCCTACTCTTCTGGTGCTAAACAAATCTCAGAGACATCAACTCCCTTTGACCAACTAACCTTGTAGCAAAGGCATGTTGCTGCTTCCAGGGCTGGTTTCTCTGATGTCTGCTTGTGACAGATAATAGGTAACATCTGTTAAATGCCTCCCATATGCCAGGCAGACACCATGACCAGATGATCACATTTGATTCTCACCACACCCTTTACTCTTATCCCTATATTACAGATGTAGGAACTAAGTACATGTAATTCACTTACTGTCTCCCAGCCTACCACACTGCCATTCTAGCTAGATCCAATAAGAACCACGTTTCCTTTTGTGTGCATGTGCCCATTACTGCAGTGGTAATAGGGCTTGAATCAATTTTGAGTTCTTGCTCAGCTTTTTTGACCATGGTTAATGTTCCACTGCTTGAGCCACAAGTCCAATTCTGGCTTTTCTTTTCTTTTTTCTTTTTTTTTTTCTGACTAATTGAAGAGACGAGTCTTTCGGATTTGTCTGCCCAGGCTGGCTCTGAACCATGTTATCCTCAGATCCCAGCCTCTTGAGTAGCTAGGATTATAGGAGTGAGTCACTGGTACTTGCACTCCTTTTTCTTAGGAAACAGGAGCTAAGATATTCTTATTCCAAACTTCAGTTTTAGATGAACAGATGGAATTAGATTAAGGTGATTCACCTAGAACTATAATGGTTCATAGAACTGATCATAAAGTATAGATTTTCTCTCTTGCTATCAAACACATCTATGAGTCCAACACCAACAGATTTAAGAATGTTTAAGTGGTTATGGCAGAAAAACCCTCCCAGGATCAACTACTCAAATGTTCATTAGAGTTAATATATAATGGTTCCTATCAGCCCACAGATGTGTCTTACTATCACTCCTGAATTGGAACCACAGCCACAAACATCCTTATGCAAAATAGTAACTACCAGTTACACGTATCTATTTAAATTAAAATTAAATAAACTTGAGGTTTACTTTCTTAGCTCTACCAGCCACTTCCAAGTGTCCGGCAGGACACAAGAGCATCCCCATTCCTAAAGAATTTTCTTTTTTTGTTTCTTCTTCTTCTTTTTTTTTTGTCAGTTGTGGGGCCTGAACTCTGGGCCTGGATGCTATCCCTCAGCTCTTCAGCTCAAGGCTAGTGTTCTTCCACTTGAGCCACAGCACCATTTTTGGCTTTTTCTGCTTATGTGGTACTGAGGAATGGAACCTAGGGTCTCATTAATGTGAGGCAAGACTCCCACTGAGCCACCTTCCCAGCCCCACTAGAGAACTTTCTATTGGCTGATGCTGACTTAGTGCCTTTCCGGTTCTGAGTCAGTGACTGCTGTATTTCTCAGCGGTTCTGCACAGCACTGTCTCAAAAGAGCCAGCTCTACTTGTACCTTCACTTCCTTACCTCTCTTTCCTCCTCAGTATACTCTATTCAAGTTTTTCACATCAAGTACTTTATTGAACTCTCTTTTCAGAGTTACTGATGAACCCCATTTTGTCAAGACCTGTGGTTAGTTTGCTTACTTTGAACATCCTCTTCAGCTGCACTAAGTTTGTCTTGGTCCACATGCCCCAAACACTTGAAACATTTGCTTCTCTGAATCTCTGGAAGACCACACATCTTTGTTCTCTTCCTATTAAGTGAGACACATGTCAGTTTTCTTTACAGCTCTTCCCTCCCCACAAGATGTCTCAAGTGTGGGGTCTCTGGGACTTGGTCTTCAGACCACCTTCCTCAGTTAGCTGTACTTTCTTTATAAATGATTTAGCAGTCTACCCAGGAAGCTCTACCATGGCTTTTCACTGCAACCAGAATGAAATTCTAAAGGCCTACTGTGGTCTTCCAACCTCCTTTCCTCTATAAGTGCTCTGGCTCAGAGCCTTTGGATTAGACTGCTTCCCTCAGAATGCACATTTGGGTGATTAGTTAAAACTATCTTTTCAGAAAAGTCGTCATCTGTTCCCCTCCTGTGATATCTTGCCCTACTTTATATATGTTTTGGGTTCTGACATTGGCATATAGGCTCCTGGAGGCAGAGCGTCTGCATCTCTTGCTTACTATCTAACTTTAGCACTCGCCATAAAGCTTGGCACCTAGGAAGTAATTAATTAAAAATGCTTTGACTTAGGATGTTTGCTAACAGTATGGCCAAATTTCAGACTACTAGGGCTATCAGGATGATAGCTGACTCTCTTCGAGAGTAAGAGGCAGAGAAGATCCAATTATATATGTTGGGAAGAGGATGACTATATAACTAGATATGGAGGGCTTGATTGAATGAGCCTTTGTCCTTGGCCAGATGGCATGACCTATACTTTAAGCCAGTATCTTCTGTACTTTGTGATATTACTTAGACCTCAAGAATGTCAATTTTCTCCCCACTTTCCTTTAGAAGAGATTATCCCAACATTAGCACAACTTTGAAAAAAAATTTTTTTGGACGTGATTAAGTTTGGTAGGCATTTCTTTTTTGTAGGCAATTCTTAAAATTTCTTCGGTATTATGTTTCCTTGTTCTTTCATTTTACTTTGTTGGCAGTATTGGAGTTTGAACTCAGGGCCTCCATGTTTACCAGGCAGGCACTCTATCTCTGAGCCACACCTCCAGTCCTCAGTTTTGCTGGTTATATTTTTGAGATAGGGTCTTATTTCCTGTCTGATCTTGTACCTGGACTGCTATCCACCTATTTTAGGCTCCTGTTCTAGCTGGTATGACATGCACATGTCACGCACCACTGTGCATATAGCTATGGATTGAGCCGAGGTCTCAAGAACTTTTCTTCCATAGGCTAGCCTCAAATTGCAATTCTCTCATTCTCAATCTTCCAAGTAGCTAAGATTTCAGAGATGAACCATCAAAGTCTTATTTCTAATGGTCTACTGTGACTTTAAAGGACTTCAGCCTACATTCTTTCAGAAATGCAATTTATGACACTAATTTGAAAATTATTCAAAATAATTGAATGTCTAGAACTTTATCTCAACAGTTCAAAATTTGAACACAGACTTATTTCCCACCATATCCATCTTAAAATTATTAATAATAATTAAAAAGTCAGAAATATCTTAACAGTAAGAAAGGCTAAATTGGGATACTTATTTAAATATTGGAGTATATTTGAATGTTGCAATATAATTTCAAGAACAATGGAGATTCCACAAAAATGTGAGAACATTTTTATTATTCAGTGTTTTTATCTTATCATCTCAATGTACAAAACATATTTTTGGGAAGGAGAGGAGGAGGATATGTTTTGAAATACAACTTGTAATTGTCTCTGGCTTATGAAATTGGTTCATTTTTATTTCTCTTATATTCATTGTTTTACAAGAAATCTTCAGTGATTATATAATACTTCTTGCTACCAGTGATTTGCACTAGGAAGAATTCTAGTGCTGTGTATTTGGAGTGAGAAAGTTGGGGTTTAGTACAATTTAGTTCACACAAACACTTACTGGAGACCTTGTATGAGTCAGGCAGCATGCCCTGAGCTAGAGATAAACATGGGTAAGGCAGGATCTGGCCTTAGAGATAGACTGAAAGCTGAAAATATCCCATGGAGGAGACTGCAAGGCCCCATGGGAGTATTAAGAAAAGGAGTAATGAAGGTGAAAAGAGGAATTAAAAAACAGTACCCTGAAGGGACCTGGGTTCCATTTACTTGCCTATGACTTTGGACTGATCATTTAACCTCTTGGCCTCTCAGCCAGTTGTAAAAGGGAAATGTGACTTTTGAAGATCATGTGGAGAAAGCATAGAGAAATGCTTTGGACACCTGAGAAGTGCTATCAAGGTTTATGGGCAATCTACAAAGGCAGGAAGGGACTGTAGAAAAACACTGATTTAATGATTAACAAAACAGCTAGGCCTAGGATGAGATGGAAGACAATCATCTGTGTCTTGCTTGAAGTTGCCCCCTTTCCCTTCCTCATAACTCTTTTGTAGTGTGTTACTGTTCAGAAGAAATATGAAAGACGCTGAGGTGGGATAAAATGGGCAGCTTTTACAGTGTGGTGTCTCCTCCTTCTTCCTTCCTGCTCCAGCTTTGGCTTCTGGAATTAGCCTGTTTGAAATCTGCTGCTATCCAGAACCTATTTTTCTTGAACAAGCCTGAGAACTGTATGGAGTTAAACTAGGGGTTTGGTGCCAAGCACCTCACATTGCTGCTAGGTTTGCAGCCTCTGGGCTCTTTTGCATTAGTGGCATCCCTTATGGTCTCAGTCCTTGGGTCACCACATATTTCAAAACAAAGAGAAATGGCTGCAGCTTCTCCCTGCATGGCAACACCTAAAACCTGGCCAAAAGACCTGCATCCTTAGAAAGGCATAGACAGCAGAGGTAGAATCTAATAATACCTAAAATAGACTGACCACGGCTCTTCATTTAGGGTGGTGTTGGCTGTCTCTAGGAATCCTTGTAACATAGTTGGCACATTCCCTCTCAGTTTTTCTCCTTCCCTCTGCCCTTTCTTCTTAGACCTCTTTTCTCTTTTCTCCTTTTTACTGCTTCCTTTTCAACAAATATTGAGAACCTATTTGCATCAGATGAGATATGGGTAAATAATATAAAAATACCTCTAAACATTTATATAAACACTAGAGAACTTTCCAGAACTTATGATTAGGAGGCAAAATGGCCAGGCAAGCTTTTGTGAGGGTACTTGGGAGACTTCATGAAAAAGGAATCTTCTCAGCCCACTTTTTTTTTTTCAACCAGAACTGGGGCTTGAATTTGTTTTCAAGGCTAACACTCTACCACTTGAGTCACAACTCTAGTTCCAGCTTTTTGGTAATTAATTGGAAAGAAGAATATCATGGACTTTCTTGCCTAGACTGGCTTTGAACTGCAATCCTCAGATTTCAGCCTCCTGTGTAGCTAGGATTACAGGCATGAGCCACTGGTACCCCGCTTCAACACATTTTTATACTAGAGTTAGAATCCAGATTCTAACTCTAGCTTCCTACATGGAGGGAGCAGCACAAAACAAGGTTATGAAAGTGGGGATCATGGAACGTGTCCCAAGTAGGGTAGAGGGTGGGATAGCAGAGCAGACAGAATCCTGCCTGCCTTACTTTCTTCAGTCAATCCCAGGAGATATGTAAAACCTCATTCAGCCATGAAAATTCCATTTCCCAACATAAAACCTTCCCTTCCTCTGATTCTGCACAGTTGACCTCTGCCATTGCTTTTTAACACATTGGCTAAAGAATTTTGGCATCAAATGATGACAAAGGCAACAAGAAGGCCCTCAGTTCAAGGGGGAGGGGGCGGGGAATCTCTCCTAAGTTACAGAAAACATTATCATTCATTAGCAACATTCATTTTCAAATGGCTCATTCTCTCTGATTAAATAAAACCACTTGATAATTGCGAACCTAGAACTTAAGAAGCATCACTGTACACTTCCACAAGCCAGCAAATGCCTTGTGCTAAGGGCACAGCTCTTCTTTATGCTTATAATTCTACAAGGTAAAAGTGTGTTTACTGACAGCGCTAATATGAACAGACATGGAAGGACAGGTGGTCGGAGTCATCTGGGAGTAAAGATAAAGTGGCTGCAGTTCCATTTTCTAGAAAGACAAGTTGAGGAAAAGTATGTGAAGGGCTTATTTCAGTTCTTCTGCCAGAATTTGGCAAGTTTCTCTTTGAGTTTTGGTGTCATGGTGAGCTATGTAAGGCCTTGGCAAGGCAAAGCCTGTCATGTCTACCACATGGCTGATCTCCTACGGTGCTGAAAGATGAGGCCATTTGGAGACAATCACCTTGTGTCTCTGGGCTCTGACATCTGGGAGGTGGACAACCAACAAGCCTTGGCTAGGCATCTTGGCTTTTTGGCTTGCTGAATGTTTGTTGGAAGACTTTTTTTTTTTAGGAAAAAGAAATGATGGTGAAGGTCACCTTCTGGACAAATAATTCCGGTTCAATACCAGATGCAATTGGGAGTTGGAGGCAATGAAGAAATGAACAAATGACTTTGTCTTAAAACAGAGCTGTGACTGTCTTTTGCTCAATAGGATTGGCACTGCATAGAGAAGTGACTGAGGGTGGTTTGGTGAGAATCCAATTTTAGTAATTAGTTCCATTCACAATAAGGCGTGTTAATAGGTCCCATGTTGAGCAGGCAGAGTCCCTTGTCTCAGATGCCAAATGCCAATTAATGGAATCAACATTGATGTCCCACAGGTAAACAATCATTGTGCATTCATTTTCTTTGAGTGGGAGGCAGGCATTACCTCTGGATCATAGAAATAGACCTTCGGCTCCAAGAAGACAGGGTTTGTATCTGTTTCACTCACCGCTATCTTTTCAGTACCTAGGTTTCAGTACCTTGGCTAATCTGTGCTTGACTGCAAGAAACAAAAACCAAAATCTACCCCAAAATTCTTCCCTTCTGTCTATGTTATTTATTTATTTTTGTAATAAAACTGGCCAGCAACTTTAGCCATGCAATTTGACAGGAGTGACATGATGTTAGGTCAAGAGGCTTTGTACACTTCTGTTTTCCTTCTTGGACTCTTCATGTAAATGAGATCAGGCTGGTGTGCTGAAGAGGAAGAGACACAAGGCCCTGATTGCCCCAAGTGATGACCAGCCAACTCCTGGAAGTATGCTGCCTGGATGATCAATAGCTGACCACAGATGCCGGAGTGAGACCAGATGGGAGCAGAATTGTCCAGCTGGACCCATTCCAAAAGGTCCTCCAAAACAATTATGAACTAAAGAAATGGTAAGTGTTTAAAGCCACTAAGTTTGCTAAAGAAACTAAGTAAGTACTCTATATACATATATTTGCTGAGAAATAGGTAAGTTATTCATGAGATGCCATGAATGTCCAATCACTCTTTCGTATTTTTGCTTTATTCCCAATCACAAAAGTTTTCTTGTTTGCTTATTGATTTACTTATCATTTCCCTTTGAGGATGTAAACTCTATAGGAGGATAGGAGACATCTTACCTCTAATTCACTTTTAAATCCCCAAATTTAGAATAATTACTGGCACAGTAGAGGGTCTTCAACAAATATTAATTGAATAAAATAATGAATAAATTTAATACATTGTTGATAGTGAGGTTAGCTGAACTAGGATCTTGGGAAGTGGCTATTTCCCGTTTTGGCTAAGATGCATTGTGTTTTTTGTGTGGCTTTCCCTATTTCCATTATTTGTAAACTAACACGTATGGAAACGAAAGACCTTGCATCTCTGTAGAGATATTTCGTCTACTTCAATTCTTAAGCTCCAGCTTCCCCTGTTCCAGAAATTTATAATTATCTTCATTGATAAGGAAAAGCTCTGGTTTGCTTGGATTTTCTCCATTAAAAACATCACCATTGACAACATCAACATCATCATCAAAAACAACTGTAATAACAATGCTTTGTTTCTAAGATTTCCTTTTTTTCCTTCCCCTGCTCTTACTTCACATATTTATTTTGGCTTCTTGATATTTACCTTTAACATTTCCTTTTGTATCTTAGATCTTCATGGACAGAGAAATTACACAGAAAACGATGGAGACAAGATTTGCACTTTAAAATCAGAATTCTATTTCGTCACTTGATTAAGAGATAGCAAAACTGAACAAAAACATTACTTTCTAATGAAACATACCACAAATGAAGTATTTTCTATTTCCCCAACTATCATGAATGAGCTAATCTTGATGTTTTATAATGAATAAAATATACCTTACCGTTTTATGGCACAGCTTCAATTTGAAAAAAGTATTCATCATAAGTGAGTGTATTTGAATGGCAAAACACACAGTAGCCTTTGGTCAGGAACTGCAGTATTGGAGGGTGGGGTGCAATCAAGAACTGAACCTCCATTTTCCCAAAAAGCTTTTTTGTTTTTTACTGTTCACTATTGCCTGCTACCTCTTGGGGTGTGAAATGTGAGAGTTAAAGAAATGGATGACTTTCTAGAGTGGACATTTCAGACATTTTCAGTCTTGTCACAGTTATTATAGTCATTTTTACTTTAGGAGGGAGAGGAGGTGAGGAAAGTCTTTGCTGTTCAGATAAGCCCTCTTGGATAACTGCCCACCTGGCTTCTCTGGGAAGCCGGGTTCTGACCATGAACCACACATATGTCATATGCAACAGAAAATATGAGACTGGCAAAGTGCCCAGTATTCAGAAAACCTCATATGGATGGCTTTAGCTGGATCCATTACATCCTTCCATTTTTAAGACAGTATGTATCGGTTTGGTGGGAAATTGATAGCTTGCCAGGATCTTTCTTGTCCTTCTTCCTTTCTGCATGGGAATTGCACATCAACTTTCTTTTCCTTCTTCTGTCTTTGAGGCTGTTTCTTTGGCTTTCAAGTCAGTCTATCAGGGCAGTGGACTTCAGGGGAGGGGGTAAGTGAGAAGAAAGGCATCTCAGGGGAAGGCCCACCTGCACATCTCCCGGTCAATGACATGGCCAGTGGCAATTTATTAATAGCTGACTTGTGCCTGATCTCCTCCATCGTCTAAATTTATTGTTGAAAAATCTCAGGCCTTAATGGGTATCCATGTGTTGGGGATTCTGTTGCCAATGAGCCTGAATGGCAATCCACATGTTTGAGGACAATGTTTTACATACTCTCCTTGTGCTTTTATTCAATTACTACCTGCTTCCTGGGTTTATAAATTGAGCGCATTGGACTTACACTTCCTGAACCAGTTTTCATAAAGATCTTATTCTAGAAAGTTATTGTGTGACATTGTAAAGGTAATTCTTTCCCTCTGGACAGCACACTCAGCCTCGGCTTTATGTTCACCCTATCAGTCCCTGGATCATTGCTTGCATGCAGCTTGAACAACTGTCTCGGAAAACTCAAGGACAGGGATCACAAGGTAGATGACAGCAAGCTCAGCAGGAGGATATGAACACTAATTAGAATAATTTTTCCTGATCATAGATAATGATGGCTTTCTTTGTTCGGCATCCTGAGTAAATCCCCTCACTACAGATTTCCATACTCTGAACCAAATCTGAGCATCTGGGTAGAACCACTGTTATGACGGAATTAGCCATTCCAATTAGGGGAAATAAGGTGTCGCCTCTGTGTTTCCATTCCCTCATCATCTGTGATAACTGGATTTCAGGGGGTTTATGAAGCTGTCCATAGAAGGAAGAAGCATTAAGTATGACATGACCTATTAAGCATGTGCAGAAGTTATGAGCTCAGGAAGGGCAGGGGCACACATAAGTATTTTGAATTGACACTTAATTTTCCCCCTTCAATGTATTGGCTGTGTGTGGAATCAATTCCACTTTTTATCTTGCTCTTAAATAAAAATTTATGGATGGCAGCTGAGGTCCTTCTTAGGATTTTTATGACTTGGGATTAAGTTCCTTAAGTGCCTGGGCAACTCATTAGTGTGTGCACACTAGTCACTTGTACGTAGTCAGTGGAGGAACAGAAATGAGGGAGAAGGGCGAGGGATAAGAAAAGAACGGGAAGACATTTTCAGGCAATAATAATAACAGATCGTGTCAAATTATTATTGAAGCAATTAAAGGGACTTCTTACCCCAATATAATAGGATGAGTCTTGGCCAAAATATAAGTCTAATTTTGAAAGTAAGGCTTGAAATACCCAATTAAAATGTTAAACCTTAGAATTTAAAATTTTAAATAAAACAAGAAAATGTATAAACAACATTGGACCACATAAAAACGAATTCCAGTAATCTGGGTGGGGCAAGGTGGATGGCAAGCCAGGCCAATGTGTAAACTTGAATCGTAGCAAAATCCCTTACTCCAAATGCTTCTGCTGAGGCTCAGGAAATACTGTCCCCAAGTATATAGCCTTTTGACATGCTGAATTAAAGCAACCTTAATGTCTCTTTGACCTTTTCCTGCTCTCTAGTCTCTCAATCCTCTTTCTCTCCCAAAGAGCAAGAAAGGACTTTCTCCAAAGT
Organism: Dipodomys merriami; assembly: GCF_024711535.1. Taxonomy (NCBI): domain Eukaryota; kingdom Metazoa; phylum Chordata; class Mammalia; order Rodentia; family Heteromyidae; genus Dipodomys; species Dipodomys merriami. The sequence goes on along the minus strand of NW_027202270.1, from coordinate 76,209,228 downwards.
TCTTGTATCTACCTAAAGATAAGATCCTCTAGAAGATATTCCATAGTGGTTAACGACTTCCTAATGTTTCACCTTCATCCTGGTCTCAGACAAAAGAGAAAAACAGTAACTCTTGGGGCTGGAGGCATGGCTCAGGTGGTAAGGGTGCCTGCCAATGAGCAACAAATGTCAGATACTGAGTTTGAGTCTTGGTCTCAGACAACACACACACACACACACACACACACACACACACACACACACACACACACACACACACACACACTCCACAAGGAAAAAGAAGAAAGAAAGAACCAAGATGTTTCACCAACCGGGGAGAATTGATGTACATCACATGAAGGAAAACTAAGTTGATACAACACCCTGAGCCTATATGAACCTTGTTTATATATCATCATTTAGCTATTGTATGTCATTGTGTGTCTTATAATGACAGAGATGTCTGTCACATCTCAATACGATCCACAGAGCTATTTAAATATAGGAAGAGCTCAATGACTCCAAAATCTAAATATACCTGTTTATTTAATATGATTTACACTGAAGTGGGCATAATTTTCAATATAAAAATAGAGGAGAAATGGTGAGGCAAGTAAAGTCAGTTCATGCAAGTGAATCTGTCACTTTATTCCCCAAATCAGTCAAGGTGGATTTTTGTTGTACTTGTGCGCATGTGCTCAGTTTTCCAGGGTTCTTTGGGAAACTGGTACCTAGTTGAATATCTGGGAGAGAGGACCAATGGAGATTCCAGCTTCTGTATCTACAGAATTCTTGAAGATAAGATTTTGTGTTGTTTATTATGCTAGAAACGGATGCCAAGTACCTAATAGCGGTATCCTAACAGGACAATACCAAGATTGGAATCAAAAGGACGATTATTGAAAAGTGCACTGAAGGGCACAATGTTTCAGTGGTGCTTATTGATGAGGACCATAGTTGAATATGAATTTACATTCTGTTTTAAAGGCAGGGAAAACACTTCCATGTTCTTTGATGTTAGATTTTTCAAGTGTAAATTAGCTATTTGAATCAGATCATCTCAAAGGTCCTTCTCTATCTAAAGTGCTAAGCATCTCTCAATTATTATACTCAGAAAGCATTATATTGTACCTTAGACAATAAATATCAGGAACCCATTAGCTTGGTACTTGGTAATTAGCTCATTGGGGACATAAAGAATGTGGGATATAGTCTCTATTCTCTACAAATACAAAAAAAATGCAACTTTGGGCCTTGGAAGTTAAACATTGACTTCATAAGTTGGCTGCCTTAAAAAATGAGGTTTATGTGGGTCATGAAATACTGGTAAGAAATACTGATGGAGCTGAAGAAGAGTTTGATCAAATATGAGAACTAGCTGATACATTTAGGGATTGAGCATATAGATGTCATTTTAGAATGAGCTGTAGAGATGAGTGTTTGGATAGGTAGGCTACTATGTGTAGATCATATTTTAAAGACTTATAGCAGAAAAAATAAGACTGGCAGTAGAAATTGATTACCAGTGCCTGTCTCCTTCCTTACTAACTCTCTCATTATATGGCATTCAATGAAAATGCTCTTGGCTCTTGACTCTGGTCTTTGCTTTCTCCTTGAATCTCAACCTCTATGTCACTATGTGACTTCTCTGTCATTTTCCAATACTGACCAGTCTACAGCTACAATGGCCCTTTTCCACTTCAGTTCTTCAAATGCTCCAAGTTTTTTCCCATCCAGCCTCTGTTTATGTGCTGTCTCTACTTCTTCATATCTGTTCCTTCTTCATTCTTTTCCATGTTATTTCCTATTATATTTCTGGTATTAGCTTAACTCACTCTTCCTCAGATCTCCAATTATATTTCATAACGATCTATTCTTCTCATTTATATTTATAATATTATATGAGATGCAGGGTTTGTTTGCTTAATGTCTGACTTCCCCTTTAGAGTGGAAGTCCACGGAGGCAGGGGTCATGTTAATGTTGTCATTATCCCTATGCCTTCAGCATCATAAGGATTCCTATGTATACAGTAGTTGTTCATAAACTTCTTGAGATGAAGCAAGTAGGGGAGGAACATAATGGGAAAAGAAAAATGTATCTCGTTCCACCTCACCCCAGTTAGAATGGCTATAAGAACTCTAATAACAACAGATGCTGGAGGGGATGTGGACAGAAGGGAACCCTACTGCATTGTTGGTGGGAGTGTAAACTTGTTCAACCACTTTGGAAAGCAGTATGGAGGACCCTCAAAAGACTCCACGTAGAGCTCCCCTATGACCCAGAAATCCCACTTTTGGGCATTTACCCGAATGATCACAAACAAGACCATACTAAAGTTACCAGCACAACTATGTTTATTGCAGCATTATTTACCATAGTAAAGATATGGAACCAACCCAGATGCCCCTAAGTAGATGGACGGATCAAGAAGATGTGATATATATATATATATATATATATATGTGGTATATATTATATATATAATTCCATTATATATATATATACACACACATATATATATATATATATATATATATATATAATGGAATTCTATATCTCCATCAGAAAGAATGACATTGCCCCATTTGTTAGGAAATGGAAAGACTTGGAAAAAATTATATTAACTGAAGTAAGCCAAGCCCAAAGAAATATAGGTCCCATGGTTTCCCTTACTTTCAATAACCAAACTAAGTCTAGGACAAGCAGAAAAGGTCAAAAGCTATGTATGTATGACCATATAAGATGATGTTAAGCGAAATGAATCCCAAGATAGAGACACAAATAGTGTTTTCCTTCTTGCTATTGTTTTTAACATATTTATAATGTACTATGTGATTTTTTTTGATTCTTTGGTATGTTCCTCCCCCATGGTATAACCCTTGTTTTCACTGTATTTAATTTCAGTGCCCTGCATCTAATTTGGGGAGGGGAAGGGAAAAAACAAAATTCTTAAATAGGGATACAGGTTGACCCATTGTAACAATGAGATGTACAAGACACTATGTTGAAAACGAGCTTTACAGCTTTGGCAGGGGTAGGGGAGGAGTAGTTGGGGAGGTGGGGAAGGAAGGGATGGTAGGGAAAAAACAAAGGAAGGGACAACAATGCTCAATAGGAAGTGTACTCATTACATTACTCATGTAACTGTAACCCCTTTGTACAGTATTTTTACAATTAAAAACGTATTTAAAAAAGAGGCTGAAATTCACTACTATCTAGGATTATAAAAGAGAAAAAATGTATCTCAAAGAAATAGATAAAATGGATTTTGGTTAGATCTATTAGTTTCCTAGGCCTACCTTAACAAATTCTTACGAAATGGTGGCTTAAAACAATAGAAATTTATTCTTTCACAGTTTTAGGGATCACAAGTCTGAAACTAACATCAATAGCCCTGTGGTCTCTCTGGGGCCTCTTTCTTTGCCTTTTCTACCTCTTTTGGCAGTATTTTGGACATCTTTGCGCTTTCTTGGCTTGCAGCAGCAGTGCTTCAATCTCAGCCTCCACTGTTACAGGGCTTGCTCCTTGTGTGCTCTTCTCTCTCTGGGGCTCTGCTTGCCATCTTAGAAGGACAGTATTCATAATGGATTCCTAAAGTATAACATCATTTCCACTAATTATACCTATAAAAATACCATTTCTACCTAAGGTCACAGACCAGGTTCTGGGTATACAGAGGTTTTGAAAGAATTCTATTCAGCTCAGTATGTCGGAGGTGTTAAAAAACTAATTTGCAATTATGCAAGTGTGAGATATAAAAGGCCTGAAATATGTTGCAGTGATGATGAAGAGGACAGAGTGAGACCAAGGGACATTTAAGAATTGACAGTATTCAGGGTCTGAAAGAGAACATAGAGGCAGAGTCTGGTCCTTCTCATATTAGGCTTCTTATGCCCTATACATAGGGTACCTAGGGTGGCCAGGAAGTAGGTGGGGTAGGAAAACTTTTATATTACCCCAGAGAGCTCTACCTGAGCTATTATAATGTTATGCTTTTGTGTGCTGTGTATACACATAAAGGATTTTATCTGAAGTTCAATTGCGCTGTAAATCTTGTCTGAATCTCTCATTTCATGGATTAGGAAATCACAATTAAAGGGCAGGACAGTGATTGAGAAGCAGCATGGACTGCTGGGTTTAAGAATTTGAAGAAAAGCTGGGCGCCGGTGGCTCACGCCTGTGATCCTAGCTGAGGCTGAGATCTGAGGATCATGGTTCAAAGCCAGCCCGGGCAGAAAAGTCCATGAGACTCTGATCTCCAATAAACCACTAGAAAACAGGAAGTGGCACTGTGGCTCAAGAGGTAGAGCACTCACCTTGAGCTGAAGAGCTGAGGGACAGTGCCCAGGCTCAGAGTTCAAGCCCCATGAATGAAAAAAAAAAAAAAAAGATTTTGAAGAGAAAGAAAACAGAGTAGTAGACAAAGCTTTCATAAAAGAGAAGTGATTTTAGCCTAATAGTTACAAAAGATAATCAGAAAGCCAAATTCAACTGTGTTTCTTCCTAAAAGCCAGTCTCAAGTCCTCTGGACGGAGATCCCAGTATGTCCTACTCTGTGGGCCAGGGATGAGAATGAGGTCGAAAGAACCAGGGAATCTGGACACAGATTCTTCCTGCCCAGATGAATGAGCTATCAAGTAGACTTAGAGATAAAGGAGAGAGAACTGCCACAGGTAACTTCCAGGTTTTGCAAATAAAAGACAAAGAGCCAGGTAGGGAGAAGAAGATAGTCTGGACATAAATTAATTGTATGGGAATCACTTCTGTTTTGAACTATTGGACTGCAGGTGACAGTGGAAGAGTTAAGACATTGGCAAATAAACTTGGAAGAATTAAGTCATTTTATTTGTGTGTGTATGTGTGTGTTTTGTTTGTTTTTTTGGGGGGTCCAGTAGTGGGGCCTGAACTCTGGACCTGGGCGCTGTGCCTCAACTCTTCAGCTCAAGGCTAGCACTCTACCACTTGAGCCACAGCGCCACTTCCGGCTTTTTTCTTTTTGCTTATGTGGTACAGAGGAATCGAACCCAAGGCCTCAGGCATGCAAGGCAAGTAAGTCCTCTACCACTGAGCCACCTTCCCAGCCTTTATTTGTGTTTTGTAGTCCTTGTGACTTTTGAATTTCAGGGACAAGAATGTTAGTTAAAGAAATATTGGTCTGTGATTAAACTATTGTTTTTCATGTGGGTTATATACTCTGTTGCTCAGCAAGCTTAGAGTTACCTAGACTCCTAATTTCTTCCTCAAACTAAAGTAAATGTTATTACTTATAAACATGTTATCCACCCTGCTTTTAGAGCAAAGATCAAGTTCTTGATTTGCTTTGGAAGAGTGTTCTAGATGTGACCTGTGTCTTGACCCCCAGGCACCAACTCTCCTCCTGATCTTGACGATCCAGCCACAGAATCTGTTTCCTGTCCTAGGGCCTTTGCACAGAGAGTTGTCTTTTTTTTTTTTTTGCTTTTTCCAAATATACATTCATCCTTCATACCAAATCCATACTTTCTCAGCCCTGGTCTAAATCACTTTAGACCAGATTCCTTTTTGCATTCAGAGGGCGAAGCTCAGATCATAAATATGCATTTCCCCCTATTTATTTGTTTAATGTTTGGCTATCCTACTTGGCTTCCATATGAGAGAAACTATGTATGTTTGCTGAATTCTGCAGTTAGTGTATATCTATCTATATCTATATCTATCTATATCTATATATATCATCCAGCATGTAAAAATGTTACTGTTATATATCAATAATTGACAAATAGTAGATGAGCAATGAGTCTTTGTTGCATGACTAAGTATGTATCTTAAGGACCATTTTTCTTATTTAAAATTAATAGAAAAGACAAGGATGAGATGTGCTATAATAAATGAAAGCTGTATTAATTTGATAGGTCTGCCATAACAAAGTTCCCCAGACTAGGTAGCTTAGGCACCAGAAATTAACTTTCTTAAAGTTCCCAAGACCAAGGTGTTAACACAGTTGATTTCTTCTGAGGCCTCTCTTTTTGGTCCATAGATGGTTGACTTCTTCCCATGCTTTCACATAGTCTCTGTGCTGTAACTATACCTAATCTCTTCTTGTAAAGACATTATTCATATTGGATGAAGTCCCAGTATACTGGATTCATTTAAACTGAATTTCTTCTTTAATGATCCTATCTTCAAATACAATCACATTCTAAGGCACTGAGGTTTAGGGCTTCAACATATAAACTGGGAGAGGGTGGGGTTGCATACAATTCCACCCATAAAATTGCCAATAAGCAATTCTTCAGTGTAAAAGTGTTTTGACATGTGTTGGATGGTTAATTGAAATATAAATATAAATATATATATGATAAATATATAAACAAAAACATATTAAAAAAGGGAAAAGTGAAATGTCTAATTGATAGCTGGAATTATATGTGTGTTTCTTAAAATCAATGAAGTATTAGGCCAAAGTTCTTTAGTAATTACTGGATGTACTTGCAATGTTGGACTTACTTCCAAGTAAATAATATGTTATATATACAGAGAGATGAGTTTCAAGTCATAAAAGACTATGCCTAAAGCTACAAATAGAGATTTATTCCTTCTTCTCTTTTCTTTTCTTTCTCTTTCTTTCTCTCTCTCTCTCTCTCTCTCTCTCTCTCTTTCTTTCTTTCTTTCTTTCTCTCCTCCTCATTCTTCTTCTGAGGTACTAAAATGTGAACTAAAAACCTTGTACTTGCTAGTCAGAAGTACTTGAACCATCCTCCAATGTTCAGAATGGAGATATCTTTATCCCATAGATTTAAAATCAAAATCAAATTACATAATATTCTTATCATATTTTTTGTGGAGAATCTATATTCAGACAATTTCCCCCAGAATAAAAAAAATTAAAATGGCTAAATTCTTACTAGTTAATGTAGTAGTTGTGTTTTAACCATAGAGGAAAACATTAACCTTTACTTTTCAATTCTTGTTTTCTGATGCCTGAGCCTATCTCAAGTAATAAAAGTAGTGAACTTGCAGTACCCTCTGGAGAAAAGTGACGGCTGAAATTTCCCACCTCAGAGCCTTGCATTATGTGACACACTGTCAGCTACTATTGTTCTGTGCTGCTGTATTTGGGGGACTTATTAGAATGAAGGAAGTTCTTCCCCAACATGACATTTCCTTTTCTATACAATACAAAAATGGAACATTAGGGTTGACCACTTATACATTGTTCCCATTTCAGGCCCCACACTACTGCCGTCATATATGAATGCCTGACTCTTTCGAAGATTTCCTTTAGAGTTTTCTAGTATGTTTACTTTCCTGGGATTTTCAAAGACTTGGCTTCTCTTGGAGAAGTCCTTTGAGAGACCCAGCTCCACATTGCCCCTACTAAAGCCTTAGTGGGCCAATCTTATAAACATGGTGCCATGACTATGAATCTATTTGAAACAGGCGCACTGTGTCCTAAACTCAGTCTCGCCTGTAGTAACTGTCACACAATCCTGAGTTTCATTCTATTGTTCTTTCAGAATTCTCTAGAATGCTTCCCTGAGATTTTAATCTTTAGTTCAGAAACACTGAACTGTATCAAAGGCACAGTAGGACTATATTGTTAAGATTCTGTAGCTGATAAATCCTAAAACTAAATTCTAAGTACCCTGAAAAATAATATGTATATATGTCTGATTTTTCTCTTGAAATATCCCCAAAATGCTTATTTCAGTTTAGCTTAGCCATTATTCAGCTAGCTCCTTCTTGGGCCCTGCATTGATTTAAGAACAAAGGCAAAGTATTTGCAACCTTCAAAGGGGATTGAGACGTGTATTTATTTCCTTCCTGTCCTATACCTGTTAAAATAACTTGATTATCTTTTCATTTTTCATTCTAGCAAGTTGGAAAAAGCAGAGAAATAAACAAATTTCAATCACCAAAAGAACTATGACTTGAATAATTATTGCTAATAACATTTTATATTCTTTTAAAAAATAAGCACTGACTTTAAAAATATTTACATATAGGTAGAATATAAAATTTTGTAACATGCTTTGTTCATTTCACACATCATCAACACTTCTTTTGATACTAGGGATTGAACCCAAGACATTGCACTTGATAGGCAAGCACTTTTGTCACTGAGCTACATCCCAGCCCCATGAACACTTTTTTAGTAGCCTTCATAAAAATCATGTAACAAACTGCATCATATTCTCTGTGTATATTTACCATAGCTACCCACATACTCATTTTGCTGTCAGTTACTCAGAAAAATTCCAGTTTTGGTTGTTATATGTACAAAACTCAACTTCATACATGGAACATTTTTAAGATTTAAGATGTGTCCAGGTGTCAGAAGGCTTGAGCTTGGAGGTTTCCAGGACATCTGCTATTGGCTTTGGAGGGCTTAGCCAACTTCTGTCTGACCAGCATTGCTCAGTGTGCATGGCACAGTGTACCTTAGCTCTCTCAAGACATTACGACTCTGAAAATGTTTGTTAGTATGACACACGGGAAACAGTATGTTGTAGTTTGATTTTTATTTATTTGGTTGCTAGTAAGGTCGAACATTTCCTCATATTTGTGTTTATCAGTTTTATTTCCTCTTTTTTGAATTGGGACATTGTGTCCTTTCCTGTTTTATTTATTATATTTACATCTCTCTTCTTTTTTACTCCACACTGATGATAAATCAACCTAATTGGTTACACCAATGACTTATCTTCCTTTACTTTGGGTCATGGTAACTGAGCAGGCATTTTCCTTTCATCAGATAGATAGAAAAACCACTTTGAAGCAGAAAGTATGTTATTTTGCCTTTCTTCTCATGTCTTCTCTGAGGCAGAAGTTGGACCTCTCACCTTGGCAAGAATGTTCTATAAAGTAATGAAGTTCGCTTGGGTAAGTTTTTAGCCAGAGACATAATTGGGGGTTGTCCCTCAGAGAGTACTTTGGACATTCCCGCAAGGCACCTGAAGTCTGAAAGGAAATAGTCGAATGATCCTCCTTCTTCCCAAACCTGGGGTTAGATCCAAAACTTCTTTCTGCGCCATTGATTTTTCCTGGGCTTTTGTGGCTCAGCTTGTGGCTGGGAAACACTATTCATTGCCATGGAGTATAGCTTTTCTTTTGTCCTATTTACTGACTGTCTGGGGAGTTGTTGCCAAAAGTTGTGACTGGTGATTATCACTTTGGAGGAAAAAAAAAAACTGGTCTTGTTCATGCTTGAGGAAGGTTAGTGCAGCACAATGACTTTTATTAGTGAGTTGTCACTGTTGTAACTACAGGGAATTCTAAGGAAAGGACAGGCTACTTTCACCAGTACGTTGGGAAATGAGAGTGATGAAGCTGCACAAAGATGGATAGAAAGGCACCTTTTATCTCAGACTTTTCATCCTGAAATAATAGACCCAGTAACACAGTAGGATCCTGCCAAACGGCATGGCAAACCGGTTTGCAAACTCACCTCAAGTCTCTCCCTGTTGCAACCATTTTGTGAATTGTGAATTAGGGTGCCTTATAAATGGCATGTCTATTATGTATGTAACTAGAGAAAGGCTATTAGTTCCCTGCGACCTGAGTACTGTAAACTAATGACTAAGCTTCATTCCTTCTACTGTATTTTCAGCATTGTCTAACTAGGAGCCAGCAACTCTAATCTGCATGGCAAATGTGGCTTACTACCTACTTTCTATAGCTTGTGAGCTGTGTGTGTATGTGTGTGTGTGTGTGTGTGTGTGTGTGTGTGTGTGTGTGTGTGTGTGTGTGTGTGTGTGTGTGTGTGTGTGTGTTGGGGCTTGAATTTAGGGCTTGGGTTCTGTCCTTAAGCTTTTCCACTCAAAACTGGCACTCTGGTTCTTGAGTCACAGCTCCACTTCTGGCTTTTTACTGGTTAATTGGAGATAAGAGTTTCATAAATTTTTCTGCCCCGGCTGGTTTCAAACTGCTATCTTCAGATCGGAGTAGCTAGCCAGGATTACAGGGGAAAGCCACCAGTGCCTGGCATCTTTTACATTTTAAATTGTTAAAAAATCAAATAATAACCTTTTGTAACACATGAAGATTGCATGAAATTCAAATTTCTGTTTCCACAAATAAAATTTTACTGGAACTGGGCCACACTTGTTAACTTATATATTGTCTCTCAATGCTTTCTTTGCTATATGGCAGAGTTGAATAGTTATGACAGAAACTGCATAGTTCATAGAGCCTGAAATATTTTTAATATGGTCCTTTATATAAAAAGCTTGGGAACTCCTTTTATTAGATACTGGAAAGACAGCTTATGAATACAACAGACAGACAGACAGACAGACAGACAGACCATATCTTTGCATTCACAGAACTTTCATGTGTAACATTTCTTTAAAGGTAGACAGTGGGATTTATACTTAATTCCGGCTTGGGAAACAGCAAGTTCTGAACAACTGAGCCAACGTTCAACAACATTATGTAATCTGGTCTTTTTTTTTTTCCAATAAATCAAATCAAATGTTGATTAAGTATAGACTGTAAACGTCCCAGGCCTTAAGGCTATAAATTAAAACAGGCTATAAATAAAAAACAGTTTAAAAAGTAAAACACTATGATAGCATATATAATAGCTGCTTTCCACTCTTCTGATCTTTTGTTTGTGTGGGCCTTACATGTCACAGACTTCATGTGTTAAGAATTTAAGATGGAAAAACTCACTTGGACTGATAGAGAGACTTGAGTAGACTTGCCAAAAGGAAGTGGGATGTGGCCCAAAATGATGGTCTTGATTTCCTTCTTCAATCCCAAGGGCCTAACAAGTTGTCTTCTGTGAACAGAAGGCTGAAAAACTGCCTTTGAGGCTCTTTCCCATGTCCTATGGTTTGGCAGGATTCCTGCTCTTATCTTCATTGTGTGACTAGTTTCTCTTGGGCTGGGGAGGCAAAAAGGAAGATCACAATTCAGGGCTTTTCACCCACCTTGTGAGACTGGGATCTACTCTTCCTTAAATGAAAAATGAGTGGAAGCAAGACCCATTGGGGATTGGTTCCAGGATTACTCATGGATACCGAAACCTGTAGACTCGCCATTCTCTTACATTACATAAGAGTATTTTCATATAACTTATCATCTCTTATATGTCAAATCATTTCTAGATCACTTTTATTACATAGTACAATGTAAATGCTATGTAAATAGTTTTTATACGATATTATTTAGAGAATACACAGGAAAAAGTCTGTAAATGTTTAGTATATAGTTTTTCTTTTCTAAATATTATCGTGCTAGTTGGTTGAGTCTGTAGATGTAGGACCATGGATATGGGAGGTCCCACTGTAATAGGAAAATCTGATGGCTGAGTAGAGATTTTAACTTCTTAAAGTGGTGAAAGTAAAGTCTGAGAGTCTTGTTACTAATATTCTGGCACATCTACATCTTCCACTGTACTATGACTAGCTTTTATACTTGTCTGGTTCAAAGTGTTGCTTAATAGATTGATTAGTGAATGAATAGCTACGAAGGATAAATCATAGAATGGTAGAAGTCATATCATACACGCAAACATTAATCAAAATGCTTATAGAATGGTATGCTCTCAGAAATAGAAATTTATTAATATTTATTGATTTGTTCATTCAGTCTAATTTAAAACCCATTTTATTACAACTATTGATAATGAAAATATTTCTACAATGTTGTTGTCTGCTTTATCAATTTAAAAAATAAAATCAGGAAAATGTCTTGTACTCAACCCTAGAGTACCAAAGAAAATGAAGGATCTTTGACTTCATGGTAATTAATTACCCTGAACATTAGCTAACAACATAGCAAGTAATTAGGTTCCTGTAGTGCTTAAATGGGTTAACTCTGTTAAGTATGTTGAGAACTTGAGGAAATGATGAAGAACTTGAAGTTTCTGTTTTAATATCATTTGTAGTGTGCTTAATGGAAAGATCAAAATCCCTTATTTGTTTAAACTTCTTCTACTGTGTTATTATCTGAAAATGGAGATAGGAATATCTAATTGATAAGGATCTTGTATCCTAACTATGAGAACACTGGAATTTAATGATTCATTTAAAAAATTTTATTTTATTGAAAAGATGCTGTACAGAGGGGTTACAGTTACATGAGTACATTTCTTGTTGAGCATTGTTACCCCTTTTAATGATTCTTAATATATATTACATTCTTTCTGATAGGGTCCAATAAGAGCAAGTAATTCCCTTTAATTGAGAGTATTAGCCAAGCATTGGTGGCTCATGCCTATAAACCTAGCTATTCAGGAGGCTGAGATCTGAGGATCTCAATTCAAAACCAGTCTGGGAGGAAAGTCCAGTAGACTCTTATCTCCATAAACTATTTTTAAAAAGCCAGAAGTGGAGCTGTGGTTCAAGTGGTAGAGCAGTTGCTTTGAGCACAAAAGCCTAGGGACAGTGCACAGGCCCTGAGTTCAAGCTGCAGAACCCTTCCCCCCCTCCACACACACATACACAGAGTGTTGATGAGTTAGGTTCTGGGCAGTTGAACTGCAATATGTAAATCCATGTAATTATGGACCAAATCTGTCAGATAAACACTTAGCACCTGGTGGATTTTTGTTGAGCACTTTTGTTTGTCTGATTTTGAAAATTTCTTTCCCCATCTGAAGCTTCTTAACTTCATATATCCTTCCATTCAGCCTGTAATTAATTTGCATTTTAAGTTGAAAGAAGGATTTTTTTTCCCAGAAGATTTTAATTGTTGGCTTAATACGATTGTTCTAAATTAATCCAAGTCAGTTGCAGAGAATGGAACAATGGGCTGGTACCTCATTGTGCTTTGTTTGTTTTTCAAATAAAGGAAGAAAAATGGGAAGTGTTCCAAATTGAGTCACAGGCACTGGTAAGGATTAAATGAGTAAACATCGTGTGCTTTAGAGACATAGATACTTAATGGGAATTAGAGAATTCTCAAATAGTCACCCTTCAACATTTATTGCCATTTGTGGGATGGTTCCTAGCATGACTTATAGCAAGCAGCCTAGCAGGATAGAGAAGAAATGACAGATAACTGCCCTGCTGATCATCTAATGAGAGAAGGAATCAAGTGTCAAGGTGTGTTCATGATGACACAGTAACACAGAGAGAAAGGTAGAAGAGAATTGTGTGACTTGAACAAGTGGATATGGGTATAGGGCACTGAAATGAGACAGAGTAAAAGAGGCTAACATGAAATCTTGGAACCCTGTCCAATGATGGTCTTAATCTATTGGGGCTGCTATAACAAACTAGCAAAGGCTGAGTGGTTTATTTCTCACAGTTCTGGAAGCTGAGAAATTGAATATCAGGATATTAACAGATTCAATGTCTGGTGTGGACCTGCTTTCTGGTTCATAGAAGGTGGCTTTGAGCTGTGTCTTCACTTAGTGGATATGATTACTTAGCTAAGGTCTCTTTTGTAAGATTACCAATCCAGATCATAATATCTATGCAAGTTCGAACTCTTCACCCCCTAAGGTCTCATGAGAACTTTGGTACCCAGACACTCAGACAAGGCAGACACTTCTTCATGGATTCAGTATTTCATAGGATCACAATGGCGGAATAAATCTTTATTTTGATAATTGCTGTAACAAAACAGGGAGGGGGTTCTTAACTTTGAGAATGATGAAACTTTGGGTCAGATCATTCCTTGTTTGTGGGTGCTGTGCTAAATATGGCAGGAGATTTGGCAGCATAATAGCATCTCTGGGCCACCATTCACTAAATGCCAGTGGCATCTCTTCTACTGCTCTTTGCCCACATCCCACCCTGTACGATCATGAAAAATGTTTCTAGACCTTATAAAATGCTTTAGAAATTGCTCCCAGTTGGGGAACCACAGCTTTTAAAGAACCCTTTTCAACATTGTTTGCCTCTTAGGTCCTAACATCCCTCTTAGGCTATGCTCCTGCGAAGGTCATTCTAGCTACTTGCAGATATCTCTGGCACTGACTGGCGAAGGCGTACGAGCAGGAGCAGAAGATTTCCTTGTAATGGGCTGAACAAACCCTTTCAATGCCAGGCTGCAAGGCTGCATTTCCAAATGTATACTGGGCTATTTAGTAAATAATTTGAATTTTGTCTGTAAGGATCCTTGTACCTCCTAAATGAATACTACATTTGAGCAATGATAATTGTTTGTGGAGCCTTTCTTCAATATCTGCCAACAAACTAAGAGAAAGCTACAGACACTTAGCTCAATTACTAAAATAAAACGTTTTTATTCTCCTGGAATCATTAAATATAACCACAGAAGGGGCCTGGGATGCTCACAGTAGGGAGAGATAAATTGCCAAGTGGCATTTTGGGAAAACAAAAGCTGTGTAAGATAAAAACATCCACATTCCTCCCAGTTAGAGACTTATATTATTAATATCAGATGTCATATTCATGCCATTATTGGCAGCATGCATATAATTTAAATATTTTAGCTTCCATTATACAACTGAATCTACATTACTGACCTCCAAGGGCCCCATTCATCGGGGAAAAGGAGTGGAACAATCAGCTACTTCATGCAAGGGCTGGCCAGTAGACTGTGTTTCTCTGCATTGTCAGACAAACTACAACACAGGGGAGGCTTGGAGCAGAGTTGGAACTGAGAATGATGGGGATGGGGTAGAGCCTGACAGGGGGCAGGGGTATACTTTGGTGTAGGAAGATAGCAAGGCAAAGGCTGGTGAGGTTTTTTCTTCTCCTCATTTTGAAAAGAGCTATCCCACTTTTGTTCCAAGGGAGAATGAAATACCCATTAAGACTGGTGACACTGGGAATTTTGTTTCAGATCAACCCCCTTTGTTGTGACTCCAAGGCAAAGCAGAGGAATCTGGGGGGAAGGAGGCGTCAAGCAAAGATGAGAAAGAAAAAGAATTTCTATTGTCTCTCCAAGAATAAATATTTATAGACATTCAAGTGAAGCCTGCCACAGTGTTCATGGCTGAGACTAAGCATTTGACAGAGTGCATCTAAAACTATGCTTAAATGAAGGGTGATCCAATTAGGCTTTCCAGGGAAAACCAAGAAACCTCAAGATAATTTCCTATCTAAAATCTAATTGTGTCCTCAAGTGGAATAGAAATACTAGTCTGAATTATCCCAGATCCATAGACTGCAGCAAAAACATACAGCCAAATTAGATTCTATCTTAAATAATTAAGTTATTTCCCTTCATGGTATCTATAATTTGTCTTGAACAAATGTGATTTGCCTTAGAAAGATAAGGCATTGCAATTTTTCCTCTAAAATGGATTTTTGTGTGTGTCAGAAACAATTACTAGAAGTAGACCAAATATTGCCTTAATTACATCCCATTTATGATCTGAGTGCCTGTCTGAAGCTTCCCATGTTTTCCAAAGCGAGATAGGTATAGCTACTATAGTTCAGAAATTAGCATTAAATAGAGACCAGAGCTGAAATTTACTCAAGGGCGTTGGGGCTTGCACAATGGTAGTGTAAATACAGTGATGTTACATAAGACTCCTATCTTGTGCAAAATATGGGCAATGGGAAGCTTGCTTCAGTGGACCTTTATTTTGAACTCTTAAAAAAAAATAAACCCAACAACAATGCTAACTTTTAGCTGTTTGTCTGAGTCCTTTGGGAGGTACTAGAGTTGTAGTAAGTCAGAATAAAGGCACTTAGATTTGCATAAAAGATATTGCAAGAGAGTTATTTTGAGCATGGTTAACTTTATGAAGAAAACATTCACTTTTAGCCTCGTTTTCACTAACAATGCAGTTGATTTGTGACCAGGTGTTTTGGGGGACAAGAGTGGGTAATGGTGAAGAGCAAGAATTGGAACAATAAATGGTGTCAGGTCTGGGCTCTGCTTTTGAAAATGCTAAGACTTATAGAAAGTCTCTGAATGTTCCCTTGTCCATGAAGATGGATTGATATCTACACTGAGAACACTAGATGAAAGAGCATACAATGCCTGAGATTGCACCAACCTGCATTATACAAGGGAACAGAGCAGGGAGATGGACTTATTGCATACTTTCCTTCTTTACACACAGAGAGCCTTCTGAAAGACTTTCTAAATTTCCCTGAGCTAGATGGAAGTGGTTAAAGTTTTGTTCTTGTTACCTGGCTTGAAATATCAGCTGTGCTACTTACCATGTAACTTTGACCAAATGACTTAGTTGTTCTGTGCGCCAAGTTCTTCTTCTATAACAAGTCAAGTGAAATCAAAATGGCAGTTTTGAGAAATATTAAGTAAAATTTTACAGTGAAAATATGTAAGATAATATATGATGTCATAAAACAGATAGATCTATGATTGTCTTCCAAACATGTTTATTATTACTGACAGCCAAAGAGAGATTAACAGAAAACAAAACAACACATGCACATTTATCATGTATTTTTTTATTAACAACTTAATACAAACAAGATTGTACATTGTAGGTGCTGAAATGAACCCACACTTGAAAACTGAAAACCCAGCATTTCTATCACTTCAGGCTTTGGTTGTAAGTGCTACCTTCTATAGCAAAATCACATTGTATAACCAAACAACTTAAGGATGGGGCTGGGGGGGGAGGGAGATGTCCCAATGGAATGGAGAGATCATTTATGCACAAACAGCTGAAGATCATTTCTAGTTTCACAGGGTTTACTACACATGCTGGAATGTTCAGTTCCCTCTTCTACAGTCCTACAACCAGACACACAGCAACTAAGAACTTGGCCACAGGTCCTGCCTAGACGCTTATTAACATGAAACAAAAAATATTTATATAAATAAGTCAATTAAACCTTACAAACACTAAAGGAACACAAGACAAAATCCAACAGTCAATAAAAACTGTACAGTATCGGTCAGTCTTTTATAGCTGAAAAAAATGTGTAACAAAAACAAAGTTCTTTTCTGTATAAACCACAAGTCTTTTACATCAATGTTAGCTGGAATGAAAGCTTGAAGACTCAGACTCGGTGGAAACAGAAGAATGTCCTCCCCGCTTTCCTTTGGACAGGATCTTGAGGCTGGACCCTCTGCTCACAGAGGTAAGTGCATGCTGGGCAGAGGTTTTAAATTTGGCTCCCAGGAAGGCATAGAGGATAGGATTCAGGCAGCAGTGGAAAAAGGCCAGGGCCTCAGTGATGGAAATCCACTTGTGCACCGTATTCTCGAAGTCACATCCTTGTTTGATGATTTCCAGGAGGATGAACGAATCTATGCTGATTCCAATGTAATAGGGCAGCCAGCAGGCAAAGAAAGCCAGGATGAGAATGACTGTGGTCTTGAGGGCTTTGCGCTTCTGGTGACCCTTGGAGTGCGACAGCTTGGAGATGATAATGCAATAGCAGGACAGGATGACAATACCTGGCAGGATAAGGCCAACCATGATGTGCTGAAACTGGAATACAACTACCCACAGGTCATTGGGGTAGAAGCGATCACAGATATACCTCCCCTCAGCGTTCTTCACCTCAGAAAAGATGAAATCAGGAATAGTCAGCAGGATAGCAGGGATCCACACGCCAACATAAACAGCCTTTTCAGCCAGCAGCTTCCTTGGCCTCTGACTGTTGGTGGCATGGACAATGGCCAGGTACCGGTCTAGACTGATGAATGCCAAAATGAGGACACTGCTGTAGAGATTGACAGTGTAGATGACATGGACTGCCTTGCACAGGAAGTTCCCAAAGTACCAGTTTGCCACAGCATCAACTGCCCAGAATGGAAGGGTGATGACAAAGAGGAGGTCAGCCACTGATAGATGCAACCTGTACTTGTCAGTCATGCTTCTCAATTTCTTCTGGTAACCCATGACCAGGATCACCAATCCATTGCCTACTATGCCAGTCAAGAAGATGATGGAGTAGATGATGGGCAGGAAGATCCGGTTGAAATGGGTACTTTCTTCCCGGAAGCAGGGTTCCTTTATGGAGTCATAATCCCCTGAGCCCAATTCCTCTGAGTAATTATCCGAAGTGTAAATCTGTAAAACAGACAAGGACATGCAGGATCACTCTCAAGATCAGCAGGCATTATCCAAGTTTTAAAAAATGTTCCTGGAATTTAAAACCAAGCACACACACACACACACACACACACACACACACACACACAC
Source organism: Dipodomys merriami (assembly GCF_024711535.1). Classification (NCBI taxonomy): domain Eukaryota; kingdom Metazoa; phylum Chordata; class Mammalia; order Rodentia; family Heteromyidae; genus Dipodomys; species Dipodomys merriami. Next base: position 76,191,214 of record NW_027202270.1, on the reverse strand, counting down.
ACACACACACACACACACACACACACACACACACACACACACACACACACACACACACACACACCTTTTTTAAACACAATTCAGGCCAGCCTTCTTCAGGAAATTTTGCAGCGGTGGGTAAAGAGCCCAAGAGATTTGTTATAGAATCCAACAACCAGCCTCCCCATTTCCTTTACCATCATTTCATTAGATCCCTCTTTAGTGGAACCAATTACAAGATTCTTTGTTTAGAACAAAAGGGCGCTGAATCCTGAGGGTTTCAAAGTCACATCTTGGCTAACTGTTCAGCCCCGCCCACGACAGGAAAGAAAGAGAAGAAAACCTTGGGAGGAAAAAAAAAAAGAAAAGCTACACACACACAAAGAGGCCACTCCCAGACCCAGGGAATGGGGGCGACAGGGAAGAAGGGGGGGGGAATTCAGTGTTTTGAGGAGGTGGGATTAGCTTTTTGTATGAAGATTAAGCCAAGCAGGGTGGTGGGAGAGGGGAGGGAAGGAGGAAGAGATCTCAAAGACTCATTCTCCCAAAGCACACACATTGTTTTCTTTTTTTCCCACGCTGGTCAAAACACAAGGCTTTCCACGTTTCAAGCAACACGTAGTGGGGCCGGAAAAAGGGGTGTAAAGCCTAGAGCTTTGGGGGTTTGAGCTATGCGGACGGACTTTCAGAAATGGGCAGAGGCATTCTATGCCAGCCGGCACTCCTGGGGGGGGGGACGGGGGCTGTTCGGGCACTTGGTCACTTGACGCGTCTGGGGAGTTCAGACAGCAGCATTTTCCTGGGTGGGGAAGGTCACGGGGTGTGCAACCGTACACATCTCACCCCCAAGTTTCATTTCCTCACTGTCCCGAGTCTCTTCCCACCCATCTGGTGAATGGGGTCCGAGGTGGGCGATGGAGTCCTCCGGGCAAGAGCACGCGGGGACCAGCGTCACCCAGTTCCCGGCTGGCGCTGCTGCCCACCACACCCACGTCCACCGCCCGCGGGCAGCAGCTCCAGGGGTTCCTCCCGGCTGCGCGCCAGGCTCGTCCCGCAGCGTGCAGTAGAGAGATTGGGCGGCTCCGCCGTGAGCGCCTTTGAATTGCGCGCCGCGGGAGGAAACGAAAAGCCTCCCAAGCGAGGGGGTTTCAAAAGGCTTCAGGAAACCACCGACGGTTAAATGCTGCCACTGGGCTCCCAGGGCCAAACGGCCTCTCTCCGTGCACCTGCTCGCCTTGGCCTCCGGGCCCCGCAACCCAGGTTGCCGTTGCAACACGCCGCTCCCCCCGCCCCCAGATGCCGCCGCCGCGCGCACCTCGGGGCTAGCGGCTGCGTGGTCCCGGCGGATACCCCCTCTCTCTCGGCAGGGATCACCCAACTCCCAGAAGAACCTCCAGGCCCGCTTGGGGCCCCAGGGCAATGACGCGCTTCGGGTGCCCACGAGCGCTTCCCACACAATCCCGAGGTGCGCAGGCGGCTCTGGGTCCTCTCCCAGCTTGTTGCTACGGTTCGGATCCCTCGAGCCAACGAGGCGGGGGTCCCCGGTTCCTTCGCCTTTCGCGCTCTCTACCCACGGTGGCCCCAGGACTGGCACAAACGCCAGCCGCAGAGTTTAACAAACGCGCGCCCTACACCAAGAGCATTCCCCAGGCGCCTGTGCCCGAAGTGAACCCTGAACGACGTCTCTGGGAATGCAGCCCAGAAGACGCCGCTGACCTTAGCCTCTAATACAATGCAACTTGTTCTGGGAGCCCCCCGCGCCCCCGAAGAGACCGCCGGAGTGAGTCCCGGGGCGGTGCGCACGCCTTTTCTGCACTGGTGCGCAGAACGGGATGTTTGCAAACAGGGTGCGAGCCGGCGCGCGCGCCCCGGGACTCCAGGGGGAGACGCACGCAGCCGCGCGGACGCTCCAGCCAAGCCTTTCCCCTTCTACTTACAGAGGGGGCCGAGAGAGGGGGGGAGTCCAACCCTCCCTCCCCCCCTCCACATAGGTATGGTCACAAAAAGGTTTTTTTCCTTCCGTGCCCCCTTTTCTCGGTGGCACGGGCACCTCCGCTATGCTGGTCGCTCCGAGACGGGCTGCATGTAAAGTTCACGCGTTTGGACATTTAGGACAAAGCAGGCTGAAACTGGACTTACACTGATGGCTTCCATAGTAACCGCTCGCCGCCCGCCGCGGTGGCTACTGGAGCACCCGAGTCCTCAGGATCACTTTGCTACCTGCAGCAAGCAGCCAACAAATCGAAGTTTCTGGCCGAGGCGGGACTTTTTATAAAAACACGCTCTCGTGGCTGCGCATGCGCAGCTCGGGCGGGGCGGGGAGGTGCAAGACGGGTTGGCGGCGAGGGGCGGGCAGGCGGCGGGAGAATACTAGGGCGCGGGAGGGGGTGGAGAGGGCGGGGAGGAGGGGGGGGAAGGATGCTGGGGGTTGGGTGGAGGGGGGGGCGCGGCCAGAGAAGCCTGGGAACTGCTGCTTGCTTGTTCCCCCCGTGGTCACGTCGTGGATCTAGAGTCGGGAAGGACGTTCCCCAAGATGTTCCCGAACTCGGGGAACGCGGGATGTGCGGGGCGGGGGGGGGACACGAGCGATGGAAGCGTTTCTGCGTGGCTCCTCGGTCCTTGCTCACGGGTATGGAATTTCAGACCTGGGAATGCTACAAATGGAGACACTGAGGCCCAGAGAGTGGCGGCCAGACTTGCCACAGTAATCTAACCAGTAGGCGGCAATGTTGGAAGTGGGGCCAACTTCTGACTCCATTTCCCCCCGCGCTTTCCGCCCAAGCTGTCCATTGGGAAGGTAAAAATAAATCAGCCTCTTAAGCTAGTCCCGATCTCCACGCTAACACCAGGGTCAGGTGCTGACTAGCAGGGGAGACAGAAGAAGGTAAGATGTGGTACAGTCCTAGAGATACCCCAGAAGTAGATGCGTATTCCCCGGGAAAACAGGTCACTACTCGTCACCAGTTCGCGCGTCAGGCTTTCTTTTTGAGAGAAAGAGACAGATTTGGGTAGGATGCTTTTCTGCGACTCCGCGACTCTCACGTCTTGAGCGTGGCACCATCACAGACTTGCACGTAGCCAACAGATACTTCCAGGGGCCAGCTCTGCGTGCCACGCGCTGTGCTAGGCGTGCCAGTCCGGCCGTGAACCCGGCGGAGCTAAGCACCCCAGACGCAGACAGGCCCGCAGTGACGACCAGCTAGGAAAGTACCAAACCCGGCTGGAACTTAGATCTTAAGACCCGACCCCCACCCCCCACCCCATCCGGTGACGGCCACGGTTTTGGGGTGGAGATGGAGCGTCTCAACACGGATGATGAGAAATTAGGTTGAGAGGAGTTGGGCGGGGCGGGGATGAGGGCGGTTAGAGCCGTCCCAGACAGGCTGGGGGTGCAGTGGGCGCCCAGACGGAGCTTCCCAGCCCCGCGCCGCTTCCCGCCGGCGCCTATCCTGGGTGGGGCGGGGTAGGGCAGGACGCGGTCGGGTGGGCGGGGCCGAGACCTAGCGGTTCCGCACGTGCACTGACCGCAAAGTGAGCGGCGATGGGGGCGATCGTCCTAGTTGCGCCCCCTCACGAACCCCAGATGCCCCCTCCCCCATCCCTGAGAACAGACTGCTGGCCCTGACTGGACCCTGACCCTAGTCCCCCAAATAAAAACCAAAACTTTAGGGCTTGGGGTGTTCGCAGGTAGCCAGGAGTCTGCCCCTCCCCCCGCTTTGATTTCCATTTTTGGTCCTGGCTGCCTCCCCAATGTTTATAATATAAAATGCGTCTGCAGAAAAGTGACATCGGGGGTCAGAAAGTGGGACTCTCAGAAGTTACCAAATCAGAACACACATAAAGTTTCAGAAAGTACTTGTACTCCGAGTCACGGATAAAACTTTAGGCTCCTCATACGATTTGGAAACTAGCTGTGACAAGCAGAAGATAGGTCCCAGGACTGGAATTTCAGACCAGTCATTTGACTCCCCTGTTCAGGGGGAAGCCTGACACTGGCAGAATCAATGTGTTATGCTGAAATGTAGCTGTGTTGCACACCCACATCCCTCCCTTCACAATAGCTGAAATCTGAAAGGGGAATCTTCCAAGCCTGCCCTCTTCCCAGCGTACATTCCGAGTGAAATGATATGCATAATAAATATTTGTTGATTGTTGGCAGACAAAGGAAAGCTGCCTGCCTTTATCTGAAGGTTCCTTTTAAGTGTATCTGCCAAAAGGAAGCGGATAAAAGAACAATGAAATGCTGTTGATGACTATCAAATTAGGCAAATTTTTTTTTCTTTCTGAGACATTATTTGACCTCCAGATTTGAAAAGACCAGCTGTCTCTCACTTGTCACTGGCAGGAGTGGGTTCGGACAGCCTCACTGGACAGCATTTTATATGCGGTAGGAACCTTTAGAAGAGTAATTCCACCTATAGGAATTTGCCCCTAGGAAATAGAATAATGTCAAAAAGATATTCATGGAAGCATTGTTAATAATAGTGAAAGAAAGCCCTAAATGTGCATTGTTGGTGGACTAGCTGGAAATATTTTGGTATGCTTATATATGTGAAATTTTATGTCGACATTGAAAATGGTATTTTGTGAAGAGTTTTTAATGCGATGGGCACTGCACAAAGCATGACTCAAAACTGCAATTTTCATAGGGTTAAATATGCATTAGAGAGAGAATGGGAGGGAAAATGTAGGAGTTTTCATTGGGCACAGAATTAGTAATATTTACTTTCTTGTATTTTTGACATTGCCCAATTTTTCCTATAAATCATGAAGCATTTTCACACGCAGAGAAGTCAGTGTTATGACAAAAATCAGAATCCCTCCCTTTTCATACTTTCTGCTTCTTTAGGCGTCTACTAGATGTGATTATTTTCCCTTAGTACTTCTCCTTTTTCCAGGGCTAGTTTTACCTAATCTTCTCTACTACTCTATGATGTGCTTTGCAAAAACAAACGAACCTAACCCAAACATGGACTGAGTGCTTGTTAAGTGCAGACCTGAGATAATCCCCTACCAGGCAGGTGTTTGTCACCTGTCTTCCAGGCTAAGGAATCCAAAGTCTGGAGAGGGTGAGGAGCTTGCCTGTGATCAAACAATGGGGATCTATACCCAGTCTGTCTGGCTCCAGGCTTACTTCACTACATCATAATCTCTCCCTTTCTCTGGCTACTGAAATTTGCCCTCTGAGAACAATTCCTCTGGAAGGTCATTTGGCATTTACTTACCTTCTGCTTTGAGAAGCATCTCTGGGGATGTTATTCAACTTTTAAGTGCATGTATGTTTTTATGACCCTTCCCTAAATAGTCCAGGTTCCTTAAAGTGAATGCCCAGATAGCTGCTATCCAACTAGTCCATTGCTGAACAAATAATAGGTCCCCTGATTGTTTACTGAACCTTCATTTAAAGAATTAACGGCTTTCCTGTGTGGCTTTGGCAACAGAGCCAGGCTTAGGGGCTGTCAGGGCTTTGGCAGGATCCCCAGGTTCTCAGATTGGCTTTAGCCCAGAGAATCACTAACTTTGGCCAGGGTCTGGAGGGGATGCTTACAAATCCAGTAGCATAGTGGCAAGCATCCTGCCACCTCCTGTTGCTTGCTCCACAGCTGGTTGTATATATGAATGCATGTGTGTTTTTATCTATGTGTAGGAGAGAAAGGGATACTCTTTCTCCAAATAGACTCTTAAGCCAGTCAAGGAGAAAGCTCAGGAATAGTCCCCTAGGAAGAGGTGGATGGCAGGAAGCCTTAACAAAATTAACCATTTTTGTTTCTGAAAAATATATACACACACACATACACACATGCACACTTCCTTGATGGGAGTAGGGGATAGTCAAAGAAATAGTTTTCCCAAATGATTGAACATGTAAAAAAGGAGATTATTCCTAAGGGGCATGTAATTCTAGCAGAGGGTGCCAGAGACAGTGCTATCAACTGTCAACTCTTTTCAAGCTGATGTTAAGTGGGAGAGACAGTCCCCTGCCTATCCAGACTACTTCTACTCCCCTAAGCCTTCTGTCTCCATTACTTATAGGAGAAGAATGACTTGGGAAGATAAGCCTTCTATCTTTCAGGTGCATGTCAGATTAGAAAAATTATCACTGGTTTTCTGGAAAGCATTTTCACCTTAAATTTAAGTAATGTTCTGAATTTTAAAAAAGCATTTTTAAATTAGCATGTGTTGTATAATGGGGATTTTTTTTTCAGTGATATTTCCATGCATTCATACTATCTCTCTCCCTCATTTCTCTCCCTTTCTTAAAACAATTTCAACAGATTTCACTGTTCTATTTTCATATATGCATACAAAATACTTTACCATATTCACTCTCCTTTACCTACTGTTGTGCACTATTCCCTGGAGCTGGCATCCAATTCATAACTTGAATTTCTAAAAGGTTTTACTTCACTAAAATGAGATTATGATTGATTGCCATCAAAGTTTTAGAGCAATCAGAAAACTCAACAGAATTTCCTATCTAAAGCTAAACTGGTACACAAATATAGCCAATTTAGAGTCACTCTGTTAAGTCATTTTAACAAAGCAGCCACTTAATTAACAGTGCAATGGTCATTACTTGACCAATTTCATTGCCAGGAGGATAAATTGTTGTCAGAAGTTTTGGGGGAATATGTGGTTTTGTGGGTGTGAAGAACAGAAACAAACAGACTCAGTGCTATTACCTTAAAAATTATGGTGTCAAGTTGAGAAAGAGGGCATGACTTTAGGAAATAATTGAATGAGAAAACCCTGTTCTCCATGGAAAAGGCTTGTCATTGTTTTCCTTAAACCAGTAATTTATTGGTGGTGACCCCAAGCAGCTATATAACAAGAGGAAGTGCTTAGAGCCCTGTGGACATTAGATTTTCTAAAGAGAACTGTCCATTCCATGGCAGAGCCACAGAGCTCCCAGAAATGTGGTGATCTGATCACCATACAGATGGGCTTTGAGTCTATTAGGAGCATTATATTAGCAGAAGAACAGGGTGGGAATTATTTGCAAGTGTGTGTCTATGTGTATGAAGGGATCATGCATTGTTTTATTTTCCCAGTTTTCTAATCTAAAGCAATGAAGCTCTTAGAGCCACTTGTTGGTCTAAGACACAAATAACAAAGTCTAAAATGCAGATATGTAAATGCGAGACAATAGAGAATCATGAGAATTGTGGGTGACTAGAAGATACATGCCCTTTTTGAAAGGGGCAGCTACTATCTTTATTGCTTTATATGGATTTGGGTCATTTCTTCTATCCTAATTAGCACAGAGAATTAGCAAATTAGCAGAGCTACTCTTTTTTAAAATTGAAATTTGTCAACTTAAAGAAGTTGGTTTAGGTCAGCGCTGGTGTCTCATGCCTTTAATCCTAGCTACTCAGGAGGCTGAGATCTGAGGATAATGGTTCAAAGCTAGCCTAGGCAGAAAAGTCCATGAGACTCTTATCAATTAACTACTAGAAAACTGGAAGTGGTGCTGTGACTCAAGTGGTAGAGCGCTCGCCTTGAGCTGAAGAGTGCAGGATATTGCCCAAGCCCAGAGTTCAAGCCCCAGGACCTACCAAAAAAAAAAAAAAAAAAAAGATGTTGGTTTAAGGGCGGAGAGTATATAGCTCAATGGTAAAGTACATGACTAACAAACCCAGGTTCTGGGTTTGATCTGTAGTACTGAGCAAAACAAAAGGAAAACAAAACAAATGACACAATACTTGGTTCAAAACGAACACAAAAATGTTCCTGGCTTCCAAGGTGTTGGCTGTAGGCATAAAAAGGAGGAATGGGAATAGGCACACAGGGCAACAAAGGAAAAGACAGGTGGCCTCAGAATTCTTTTGGGGTGGCCTCTGGGTGATAATTTTCTCATCTTGCAGGGATGGAAATCAATCATTTGGATTACTGAGTAGATCCTCCATTGAGGGAGCTCAGAAAAATTGTACATTCTGTGTCTGACTCCAGGGTTTCAGCCCCTTTCCTATCTCTGGCCTTCTCTGCTATCTTGATTGTTGAGGGCGGGGCCTGTTCCTTTCAGCTGTCATAGGACAATTTGTGATTCAGATGGGGGGCACTGGAGTGGGCTCATAGAGTAGCTTGTGTGTCACTAACAGCTCTTCTAACTCCAAATGCAAGTTTAAGTTACACTGGCCTCAGTGGGAATAGTAGTACCGTGTAAATCAGCAAATAGGACACATCAGGATTTATTTATTTGTTTGTTTATTCCAGTACTGAGGCTTATCAGGGTTTTGGGTTTGCTAGGCTCACTTGCTTTGCTGCAGCCCTGCCTCCAGCTTGGCTTTGTGCTGGTTATTTTTTAGATGGAATCTCATGAACTTTACTACCTGGCTGGACTTAAATCCCAGTCCACAGGATTTCAGCTTCCTGAGTAGGTAGGTTTACAGGTGTGAGCCATAGGTATCTGGATCAGATCTCAATTATTTTTTGCACATCCTTTACCAGTCTAGATTCTGAGCTAACGTATCTCTCATCTTCATTGTACTATTCAGGTAACACTAGTATTTCAATTTTGTATTATTGGAGAAGGGTGATTAAATATGCTATATGAGTAAAATCTTGAGTAGAGTATGGTCCATATAGTAAATGCTCAATAAACATGACCTCATACCTTAGCTGCCAATATGTTTTTCTTGCAAGTGGAAGGCTTTAATTCACCAGGCAAATGGCTTTCTCCGTCATTACCCACAGAAGTGAGGTAAAGGGAAATGGAGCTTTAAATAAAGTGTGAAGTGTTCTTACTTCTAATTGCAGGGCAGATGAGAGCATGTGTGATGAGGGAAGGAAAGAGAAGTAATAAAAGGTTTTCTCATGTGTGCTTTGAAAGACTCCATTATAGTTACAGAGGCTCAGCTCCAACGTTAGAAGGGGGTCTTCAAAGCCATTTGGTTTTATCTTCCATTGGAAGGAGTTCATTTCATCACATCTCATGAGTGATCCGTCTCTGAGCACTCTCATTACTGGGGAAGGAAGCTCATCTTCTGCTGGAAAAATTCAGTAGATCACTACTCACTAGGCACCTGTCACTTCCATTTTCTATCCATTGGGTCTAACTCAGCTAGAGCTTGCCTGGATAAGATGCCAGTAGAGCAAGCCAAAGAGAGTGGCAGCCAGCATCAGCCTCAGGCTAAAGCAGAATGGGTTCTAAGATACATTTTCTACAGCCACAGGGATGAGTCTAATGAGAAGCTTTTTTGTTCCATTAGCAAGTTTGAAAGAGGGAATTGGGCCAAGTTAGAGTTTCTTTTTCATAAAGGAAATTATCTCTAAATATGGAAGATTTGGGGATTAAGTAACTCAAAAGATTTAGTGCTGGACTTTTTAAGGCCTCTGGAGACTTTTGGATGTACTTGGCTTGGAGGTAAAATGTGCAAAAGCAGTTGACAACAGGCTAATAGAGAATGCAGTTAGCCTCATCCTTGCTTGGTTTTACATTAGACAAAACCCTACCTCAAAATAACAAGATGAACTTGAGGGGAAAAGGGTGCAAAAGTGCCGCAGTGGAGTTCACTGAACCCAGTTGAGAGTGAAGTATTCAACTCATGGGTGGAGATGGGAGGGAGGGACTGGGAGAGAATGAGGAAGCAGAAGACACTGTGTGAAAGGAAATGTATTCATTACCTGATTTATGTATTTGTAATCCCTTTGTATATCACCTTTATAATCAATAAAGTCAATTAATTAAAAAATAACAAGATCAGGAAGGTTTGGTGGTATGGCTCAGGTGGTACAATGCCTGCCTACTAAGGGCAAAAGCTTTGCCCCGCCCCCCAAATTACATGAAGAAGCAAGACAAGTGGGCTTCCTTTTTAGCAGGTGTTGATGGCTGCCTGGAAAAACAAACCTGAGTTTATCATCTAGTTGCTCCTCCTACCTTCTTTAACCAAAAGCTCAGTCCAGGGCAAAGAAATGAATCTGGGTTCTACCTCCCACCCTCCAAAGGCCCTGGGTTATACCCCCTCACTCTGCACAATAAAAGATCAGGGCATTTCCTGGGATTTCAGGTTGGAATGATTTTTAGTGTCATTTGAAAATAACAAAGCAGTGTATTACAGGTTTTCTCCCTCGTTTTTTTCTATTAATTCATCCCAGTGTTTAATTGGATGAACTTTCAGATGATTCATCTCCTTAGCTGTGTTATTTTGGATCCAGATGATCTACTGTGTTACAGGCCTGGATGGTTTTGAGAGCCAAGGTGGGAAAGCTCTGAGGAGGGAGGCATCAAAAGTTTTCAGGCTTGTTCCCTTTCGTTATCACTTCATGTTTCAGAAATCACATGTGGATAGTTTAATGGTTTGTTTGAAGCCAGATAACACAGGCCCTGAACAATGCTGATCAATGTAGACCAGTCCAGGTCTCCCATTTGCACATCCAGAATGCTGAGAGCATAAATGGGAGAGAAGCTCTGAACTGATTTAGATTAGTTTCCTGGAGATTGAAAAGGGTTTTTGTTCTTTGTCAGGTAAAATTTCAGCATTAGGGTTCCTTGTAGCTGGTTACTTTTCTGATCCCACTCTGTCCCAATTGCCTTTTACTCCTATGGAGTATGCATAGGTTTTTGTCACTGGCAACTCACCAGGCTAAAAAAAAGAACCACCCACACTCCCTTCCTTTTACCATGCCATTTTCCAACTTCTCTCATACATGTGAGCACATACACACACCCACACTTACACACGTGCTCATAACCAGCCACTATAGTTCCTTTCTTCTTTATTTTTGTCTAGTTCTAGTGATCACATTCAGGGCCTGTGGATGCTAGGCAAGCCTTCTACCATAGAGCCCTATAGTCCATGTTAAGAATTTTTTTTGAAGTTTCCAGAACTCTTCCCTGGTCCATACCCTAGCCTTCATTTCAGACAAGGAGGGAAAAGCCAACTCAGATAATGCCATACCTTACTGAGAGGGACTCAGCTGACAAAGACATTTTCTTTCCTTTTATGCTAAAGCTGCAAGTTCTACTAACCTTCCTTTCTGACAGGTCTAAGGTGATGTCCTCAGCTTGCTTCTTTCTTTCCTTCCTTCCTTCCTTCCTTCTTTTCTTTCTTTCTTCCTTTCTTTCTTCCTTTCTTGCTTTCTTTCTTTCTTTCTTTCTTCCTCTTCCTCCTCCTCTTTTTTTTTTTTTTGTGGGTCATGGGGCTTGAACTCTGGGTCTGGAGGCTGTCCCTCAGCAATTCAGCTTATGGCTAGCGCTCTACCACTTGAGCTACAGCGCCACTTCTGGCCTTTCCTGTTTATGTGGTGCCAAGGAATCGAACCCAGGGCCTCATGCATGCAAGGCAAGCACTCTACCACTGAGCCACCTTCTCAGCCCCCTCAGTTTCTTTCTTGAAAGCACAAATGCACAGAAGATGTCTTCTGTCCATTCCCTAACAGTCAAGATAACTTTGTTAACTTTACTTCCTTTCTCTAAGTGTTCTGTGAACACCATAGACTGTTTTCCAAATAGTAAAAGTGACAGCATTAAGTATATACATTTTTTTTCAAGCTGTGTACTTCCACCTTGAGTCAGAAAGAACTATCTAGAATGTTCTCATCTCTGGACCTATCATTTTCAGTCTCCACATCACGTGCCTCTCTGTGAGAAAAACTAGCTCTTTTTGAAAGAATTCTGTAGAAACAGAGCTCAAAATGGGGTAGTGTGACACATCTATGTAAATTAAAAATTGGCTAAAATAGTCTAGTACAAGTCTGCGTCTCCTCCCCTCTCCTTTGCTGTCCCATTTGAAGTGTAAACAGCTTCTTTTCTCCTGAGAAGGAGGGAAGTGGGTTTTTCTACATAAGCAAGCCTCCCTTCTCTCTCTTCTCTTCGTTGCTGGGGACAGATGGGTCTACAGATGTGTCTGTGTTTCTATACTTGAGAGATGGAGAAGCAGTAATATGGCTCCCACAATCACCTTGTATCCTAGTATTATCTTCCAGAATTTTTAGAGAGGCAAAAGTAGCTATAGTAAACCAGGCATGTCTGTCTGGTAAGGCAAACACCTCCTGCTTCTGGGAAAACTCTAGATAGTCCATTGATGGATACTATTCAGGTTTTCTCCATAAAAGACTTGATTCTGGAGATGAAGTTACTGAAGGCCTAGAAAAGAATTCTGCCCAGAGAATCCTATATGCAAAGGACTTGGTATGGTGAAGCATACATCTGTATTCTTCAAACTGGGGTAGATGGGTTTCCTTGAGTATGACTTGGCACGAAGCAGTTAATGGAGATATTAGTGAGCACCGAAGGACATGACAAGGTGGTAAGACCAGGAGATTTCACATTCTGACATGCAAGGCACCAGGGAATTCTATTAACTTAATATCTTATAGGGTTGATAAGGGGACCATCCAGGGTAATCTATAAGGTTACTTTGTAAACTGGAATGACATTAATTAAAGGTTAATTATTGGAGATAAGATGTTTTAATTAAATGTAGATTAGTAAGACAAGGTCAGCTTCTAGTCATTATAGCTTCATAAATTATAGAAACCAATTTTTGGCTAGAAGACACTAGCCCTGCCATGAAAGGTAGGGGAGATAATATGATGATTGAATCTGCCACTGAATATAAAATCCTTGGTTAGTGTTACTACCCTTCTTGAAAATAGAGTATATACATTCCCACACTGCCCCAGGACCAGTCCAATAGAAGTTCCCCATCCCCTTGCATATATTATCAGGACTTCCTTTCTTTGTCAATGGCTGCTTGCCTGATCTCTCTAGCCCCTCTAATTCCTCCTCGTTTTTGGGAGTCATTTTATCACTTTCCTTCCTTTCTGCTCTCTGTTTCTTCTGTTCCTTCTCTTTCTCTCTCTTTCTTCATTTTTCTCCCCACCTATTTTGGAGATTCTAGGGCTTAAACTCAGGGCCTCGTGTTCACTAGGTATGCACCTTACCATTAAGCCATGGCTTTAGTTATTTTTCAGACAGGATTTCATGGTTTTATCTGGAGCTAGTCTCTGACCCTGATCTTCCTACTTCTGTCTCCTAGATATTTAGGCACTCAAATTTTTGAGATGAGGTTTTGATAACTTTTGCCCTGCCTGGCCTCAAACAATGATCCTCATGATCTCTGCTTCCTCAATAGCTTGTGTGTACTCAACATACCCAGTATCTATCTCTCTTTCTAAAAACTGAAGTGCCTACCTGTCAGAGCTCTGCTAGGCACTGGGAAAGATAATAGATGAATAGCATACAATCAAGACACATAAGTCCAGCATGAGGTATAAGAACATGAATAACTATGTTATAAGCCAGAACAGGATGGCAATGTATACACAAGGCCCAGGAACAAAAGAAGAGGCTGTTCCCACAGGATATATATGTGAAGCATTGATAGGATTTTGACTAGGAAGGCACTAGGGCAGGAAGAAGGAAAACATGAATGGAAATTTGGAACCATGAATAGACTGTATCCCAGTTAGTTTGGTTGGGATACATACTAGGGTAGGTAGTTTTAAAAGCAAGACTAAGAGGTCTGGACATTGTTTTATCCATAGGAAGACAGGATTTTGAGTTGGAGAATATGGCTAGAACTCAGTTTTAGTAATCTGTAAAAGTAGGTTGTTGAATGAATTGGAAGAAGAATGCTGAGGTAGAGAGGCCAGAAAGAAATTCTTAGTGGGTGTAAAAATCTAGATAGTCAGATAGTGGTGAGAGTTGGAAAGAGATATCTTGAGCAACCTGCATTTGGTGACTCATTGATGTGGGACTAAGGAAAAAGGAGGAGGTCAGGGGACTGGAATGGATGTCTAGACAGAGAACAGGAGAGAAGTGGTGTGTTTTAGAGAGTCTAAAGGCTTATCCTTTTATTTTTCAGTTTGGGTGTTGATTTTTCAACCAATGCCAGCATCTGACTTGTGGGCTTTTTTTTTTTTAAGACAAGGACATCCTGTTACTGATGTCATCAAGGTGACTTCATCTCCATGCATGTCTTAAAAGATAAACATCAGAGGCAGCAAACTTGGTAGACAAAAAGAGAGGTAGATTTGAAGATCCTTCTCTTAAGTTTCTAAGGTCTTTCTGAGCTGCAATTAATTCTATAGGGGAGGGTGCATGGGGTGAAAGTAAATCAGTATATTATTCAGTATAAATAGTGCTGGGGACTGGTAAAACTGGGGGAGAAAAGACAGAAGAAAAGGACATAGGTGCTAAGTATCTTAGGTGAGAGAATCTGTGATGTTTGGCCTGCCTAAATATAACCACCTGTAACTTTTGTGGGTAGAGATGAATCACACAGCACAGGAGTTGATGGCACCCACCTCCTCAGACCTACAATAATCATGATGTAGGTCAGAACTCAGTGGTTCAGAAGAGAAGGAAGTCATTACAAATAACGTACCTGGGGAAAGACAGGAAAGATGACATCTAAGGTGATTGATTACACAGAGGCCACATGGCTACCACATACTCACCCCCTGGTTGACACGCTGTTGGGACATCCTAAAGATAAATTCTAGAGATTCTTAATTGCAAGCAGAATTTCAGAGGAATACTAAAAATAATTTGCTCTGTGGATACTTGCACCTTGTTTTATTGTGCCAGAGTCTTTTTTTTCTTTTTCTTTTTTTTTGTCAGTCATGGGGCTTGAACTCTGGGCCTGAGCGCTGTCCCTCAGCTCTTCAGCTCAAGGCTAGCGCTCTACCACTTGACCTACAGTGTCACTTCTGGTTTTCTGGTGGTTTATTGGAGATAAGAGTTTCACAGACTTTCCTGCCCAGGCTGGCTTTGAACTTCGATCCTCAGATCTCAGCCTCCTGAGTAGCTAGGATTACAAGCATGAACCACTAGTGCCCGGCTTAGAGTCATTCTTTAACAAAAAGAAACCACCTATTCTGGACCTTATTTTTTTTTTTTTGCCAGTCTTGGGACTTGAACTCAGGACTTGGGCACCATCCTTGAACTTTTGCTCAAGGCTAGCACTCAAACATTTGAGCCATAGTGCCACTTCTGGCTTTTTCTGTATATGTAGTACTGAGAAATTGAACTCAGGGCTTCATGTATGCTAGGCAATTACTCTACCACTAAGCCACATTCCTATCCCTGGAATAGTTAAGTGGAGTGTTCCGGACTATTTTGGATGACTATTTTGGAGTGTCCAACTATGGCCAACTTTGGGAAGAATTTGTGTGTGTGTGTGTTTGTGTGTGTATGTGCACGCGTGTGTGTGCACATACGTGCGTGCTGTTCTGGGGCTTGAACTCAGGGCTTGGGCACTGTCCCTGTCCCCCATCCCCTCCCTTTTGTTTTTCAAAGCTACTAAATGCTTTACCACTTGAGTCCCAGCTCCACTTCTGTCTTTTTGTGGTTAATTGGAGATAAGAGTATCATGGACTTTCCTGCTGGAGCTGTTTTTGAACCATGATCCTCAGATCTCAGCCTCCTGAATAGCTAGGATTACAGGCACGATCCATTGGCATCCAACAAGAATTTGTTTTCAAAGCTATTTTTCTTTCCTTTGGCTTCAGAACACATTTCTGGCACTTTGGTTACTCAGTAACAGCTCATCTCAAACATTGCTATTTCCACAACTGGATATTTTAGGTGACATTTTAGTGCATTGGAGTGAGTGTAAACAAGCTATTGGGCTTCCACTATGAAAGACTCTTTCCAAATTAGGGGCAGTAGACTCTCAGGGAGGTTATGGTTAAGGATCCAGAAATTTCCAAGTCTTAACTATTTCTGCAGACTGAATAAGTATCACACTATAGTTTTTCAGATGTATGTGGCTTCTGTTGTTGATAAAATACTGAATTTATACTCAAGTATATTGAGTTCATATGGGTTTGATTTGTTTTTAATGTGTGTGTTGAAGAATGTTACCTGGGCACTGGTGGCTCACACCTGTAATCCTAACTATTGAGGAGGCTGAAATGTGAGGATCACAGTTTGAAGCCTGCTCAGGTAGGCAAATCCAAGAGATTTTATTTCCAATTAACTAGCAAAGGGCTAGGAGTTGAGGTATGGCTTAAGTGGCAGAGTGTTATCCTTGAGTGAAAAAACTAAGACAGAATGGGAAACTCTTAAGTTCAAGCCCCAGGGCCTACACACCACACACACACACACACACACACACACACACACACACACACACACCACACACACACACACACACACACACACACACACACACACACACACACACACACAATGTTGTCAACAGATACTACCAACATGACCAGCTTATATCTAGTGACTCATGAAACTCTTTGGTTGTTAAAAGTCATGTTCATCTTTGGCAAAGGAGAGGCAGCTGTGGATGGAATGTAGTTTTGTGCCTAGTCTATCTACAGCTCTGCCAGAGTTTGGGAAATGAACAAGCTGGAATGGGACAAAAGAAATAGTTCTCTGAATGAAAGTTTGCTACTCAATTTGTAGCAGAAATGTACCAACCAAGAACCAATTAGATGAGAGAGTGGTTACTTGGCAGGGAGCGTCTTCTAAACCACCTCCTACAGGGGGCAAAGAATCCCTTATAGAATCTTCCCAAAGAATGAACATCAGCTTGACCTTTGGCCCTGCATAATAAGGAGCTTACTACCAGGTAAAATTCAGATCCCTAGGCCTCAAGTTTCAACATTTCTGATTTGACAGGGCTGGAGTGGAGCCTTGACCCTTACTCCCCTCTTGGCACCCCCCTCCAAAAAAAAAACCACCCCAAAACCAACACTCTAGGAGATACTGATGTCAGCCAGATCTGAGACAGAGGACTGTTATGAAAGAACAAGAATAAGTCATTACAATGTTCTTTGTTTGTGAAGTACTCACTGATGCATGAACAGTGTCATGGTGGGGCTCCTGTGGGGTATATATTTATGTTCCTTTTGTTCATTTCTCACACCTACTCTGGTAGGTGGATCCCTCTTTAAAAAATAAGTGAATTAGGACTCAGGGAAGTGAAACCAGTGTGGTGGCTGGGGAGTGACAGTTGGAACCCCAATGTACAAACGAAACCAGGAACAGTGGGTGTGTCTCCTCTTATAGAAGGACAGTTTATGACTTTGCACCCACAATTGAGATTTCAAGCACAAATTGGCGGGAGCCTAATGACAGGAGACTGATGATGACAGAATCAGAGCAGGATGGTGCTCAGGACACACCCAATTCCTCCATCAACTTAAGAGGTCTGAGTTTACTAGTCAAGGGGCTTTGGACAAATGATTCTATATTTTTAGAGCCTTAGTTTCCCCATCTGTAAGGTGGAGATAAGGTGTCAATTTCTGTAAGTCTAGCCATTTACCAACTACATCTGCTTTGTACCAATTTTGAGCTGGGGTTGCTACCTTTTTGTTGATGATAGAAACCCAGGTAGAAAATATGAGGGAAAGAGAAGGACAAGGGCATCAGAGGCCCATCTCTTTACGTGAAGGATAAGGGAAGCCAGGTGCTTAATACCCTGAACTGCACCATGCAGCCAGGTAGTTACCTCGTGGGGTGTCCCAGAGGCAGAAAGAGAGCAAATTGTTCCATTTAGTATAGGTGCTGGAGGTGAGGAGGGCCAGAGTACTGCTCATAGTACTCTGGCAGCCCAGCTGTGTCCTGTTTGGTTTCTGAGAGTATATGTCATTAGGAGAGATTCTTGGTCACAGAAATCCTAAAGGTTACTGGGCTTTGGATTGCTTGAGGTGCTTCTTACCTCCCGATGGGTCTTAAGAGAGGAATGGCTCCCATCACAAGGCTAGTCATGTTCAGTGGACTTATCCAAGTGGGACATTGATGCCATGCCCAATGGCAGCTCAGCCCATGTGCCCACCTAGAAGGGTCTCTAAACCAACACTATCAGGCAAGGGAGCAGCAGAGCTATCAGAGGCTTATCTAGTGATCTTACTTAGTGATGTCATATATTTTTTTTTCTACTCATGCTGCCCTAGGTTGGAGCAGAAGGTACCAGCCAACAGTGCAAGGCTGCCAGGCAGCTAGCTTGTCCATAGAACTGGGTCTCTTCTCTCTTACAACCTCTTATTTTCCTGGCATCTCCTCCAAGTTAATGTTTTGCTAGGATGGTTTAAGTTGACATGAAATGTCTGCTGTGTTCCAAGTAGCTTATGACTGCCTACGAAGTGGCACTTTCCACTAGGGCATGGGGGGAAGAGCGCAAATTTTATGACTCCATTCCCATTTGTTCCCTATGATCCTTTGCCCCTTTTTTACACCCCTTTCTCACAAAAATAATTTTGCTGCTTGCTAGGATCACCCTGGGAGTAGAAATGGAGCCGGAGTCCTACCTGGTGACCCAAGTGAAAGGTGTTGCCTGATTGGTGGAGGCACAGAAATGTCACAAGGCACTGCTCCTTGAAGAGAAGTGGTTTTCCTCTGTTATGACTCACCACATTAAACACTCTTGCCTAGCAGCTGAATGGAGTCAAAGGTCCTCTCAGAATTCCCTTTAGGGGGCATTTCAGAGGAATCTGTGATTGAGTTTACAAATCTATTTTCCCCCCTTTCACTGTAGCTATTTTGCATTTTCCCCAAGGTGAAACTCAGCTTGTCTTTTTGAGAAAGCGTCAACACCTTAACATTGGGGGCAGAGACCCAGATACCATAGGGAAACTTACAGCTTTTTCTCCATTTCCCCAAGGTGAAACTCAGCTTGTCTTTTTGAGAAAGCGTCAACACCTTAACATTGGGGGCAGAGACCCAGATACCACAGGGAAACTTACAGCTTTTTCTCCATTGTAGGAAAACTCATCCTTAAGTCAAAAATCTCAAGCCAAGCTGAGTGCCATCATCCATTCAGCACTCTGGATTGCCCCCAGCCTGGTCTCTCCTAATTTTACTAATGAAACTTGCCTGTTTCTTTTCCTTACAGGTGACTATGTTTTGATGGGGGTGTTCTCACGGACCTTTCACCAGCACAGATTGTGGTGATTCTCTGTGGTATGTGCTATACCACTTTCTGCATTGATAGGACTTTTGGTTTTAGACCTCATCTCAATCACAGACCCTGGCTAAGAACTTCAGCTCCTTCCTTTTGCAACTGTTTGCTGAGCTCTGTCTGTGTTGGAACAGCCAGACAAGGGGATGTAGCAACTTACACACAGCTTTTCAGGAGCTTATTCTCATGGAGCACAGGGGGAGGGGGAACCCAGATATTTATAGTCCAACATAAACCAAACCCAGAAGTTTCCCTGGGAGAAGGGGTGGGTGTTCCTCAAAACCAAGGCCTAAGAAGTAAATGGGAGTCAAACACATGAGCAGAGGAAAGAGATTTTACTTTTCATTGTGCTGTCAAGCACCTTCTTTCTTTGGCTTTGTTTGTGTTGTATCTTAGTTTAAATGTATCCAAATCCCTGCAAGAGAATCTAACTCCTTAAAAGCAAATTTCTGTGGGATTTCACCACTTAATCCTTGCTGGATTTAATTCAGTGGGAGTATTTTGCCAGGAAGAGAAATAACATTCAGGAAGAGCCTGCTCTGCACCCATCACTCCTAAACAGGAAGTTAATTTGAAGGATTGTTACTAAAAGGAACTATATGTAATAAGACTAAAGTTATCTTCCTCTCCCCCAGGCTGGAAGTTAGGATGATAGTTACATTTTTGTCTCTGTTGATTAGTCTTGCATGAATTGGAGTGAATAAACTTCCTGTGGGTCTTGTTTTGTACCTATACAGAACCAAGAAGGACTTTGACTCTGACTTCTGCAGTCCCCTGCTTTACTGTGCCTTTCAGTGCTACCTGGTTGTGGTGGCACCAGTGGGAAAAAAACTGCAGAAGGGGGTTCAGGAGTTAGTGAAGTCAGGAAGTCCATCATGGAAATGAAACTATGTTCCTGGGCCTTTAAGTGTTGGGTTAGATGGAGACCAAAGAACAAATGGTCCTGAGAACCTACTCTTCTGTGAATTCTAGCCCCCACAGTCCTCTTCTTGGGGCCCAGTAACCAGGCACACTCAGCTCCAGCTGTCAAATCAGAGAGGAACCATGTCCCCTGGCTTTGTTCTGCCAGCCTGGGACCTTCTACTCTGTAGCACCCACACCTGTGGTCTTGTAACCTAGGCTACAGAAATAGCAGTGGGTACGCTGAGGGCAGGCTGATGAGATAGACAATAAAGGGTACAGCCACTCACAGCTGAACCTCAGTGCCGAAAACACCTCCTTGAGGACATCATGTACTAATTCAAGGGTGCCCCCCCTTTTTTCTCTCTTCAAAACAGGAAGAAAGTTTTCTTCAACTGTAGGCACCAATAATAACTTACGTCCTTCTAGAGAGATCTATTTGGAAGTCATCCAAGAAAGGTACCGTCACTAAGGGATGATAGTCCTCTCCTCTCTCTCTCTCTCTCTCTCTCTCTCTCTCTCTCTCTCTCTCTCTCTCTCTCTCTCCCTCACTCCCCTCCCCCCACCTTGTAGCAGTTTGGAAGGTTGGCACAAGGCCATCTGAAACCACAGTGGGGTGTTAGGTAATCGCGTTCTCATTAAAATGTTGTTCTGTGGTTTAATTTTCAACGGTTTCTTTGCAGCTTGGAAACATACATACTATAATTTTTGAGGCAAAGAGAGGTGACTTTATTATACAACAAAAATGTGGGAAAAATGGACTGCCCATTACACTTTCTACAAAAGAAACAGCCACTTTTTGATTCTAGGGAAATTGAGAGCAGGGGTGACCTCCATGGGGCTTCCTGGAGATTAATGATCTTTAATTGACTGTGAGGACAAATGTCTTAAACACATTTGAAGACCCTTTAGAAAAGGTCATGTGGGATCTGGGGATGTAGGGATAGACTAGTGGCTTAGCATGCAGGAGGCTCTGCATTTTATCCCTAGGACTCACAAAAGAAAGCTATCAAATAGTATGACCGTTCATCCACTTAAACATCAAATCTAGCGTTTTTACTGACTGTCTATACTGGGAAAGGTAGGCTCTGAGGACAGAGCAAGACATCACAAGGAAATCAAAGTGTGGAATTCACCACTAGTTGGGATGGTAGATAAAATAATGGGTACTGCAGTGGGATCAATAAGCCACCTGCTCTTTCTCCACCTTTATGGAATTCTCTGGGGACTTGGAATTTCATCAATAAAAACAGCAAACTAAACCCTAGGGTTTATTAAGTAATTATTAATTAATTAACTTTTGTGTTAGACCTGGTGCTCAAACTTAGGGTCTGGATGCCATTCCTGAATTTTTTTTTTTAAACTCAAGGCTAGCACTCTACCAACCTGAGCTGCAGCTCTGCTTCTGGCTTTTTTTGGTAGTTGACTGAAGATATGAGTCTGTCTGTTCAACTTTCTTGCCTGGGCTGCTTTGAACCGTGATCCTCAAATCTCAGCCTTAACAGTACATGGCTATTTTTTTTTAATGCCAGTACTGGTTCTTGAACTCAGATCCTTGAGCTCATGGCTGGTGCTCTACCATTGAGTTGTACCTCCACTTCTGGCATTTTAAAAAACGTTTTATTATTATAAAGGTAAGTTACAGAGGGGTTACAATTACTTAAGTCAGGTAAAGAGTATATTTCTTTTGGGACAATGTCACTCCTTTCCTCACTCTCTTCCAGTATTTCACACACATCCCTACCCACCAGTTGTATAGTTCATTTTCAGCATAGTGTCCAGTAAATACCATTGCTGCATTTGTTCATCCTTTGTCCCTCCATTCACTTCTGGCTTTTTGCTGGTTCATTGGAGATAAGTCTCTTGAATTTGTCTGCCTGGCCTATCTTTGAACCTGGATCCCCAGATCTCAGCCTCCTGAGTAGCTATGATTATAGGTGTGAACCACTTATGCCCATTTCACAAATGAGCTGGACTTTTTGGCACTATGTTGCCAAGTTTTGATTTCAAGAATTAGATTGGTTGCTTCTGTCATTATAGATGAACATTCATCAGTTCAACTAGGTTGCTGTAAGGCCCTCCCAGGCCACCCTCCACACAGATAACAGTGGAAAGTTTAGACAAGCTTCTAGGACTGTCCTCCCCTTCCTTACAACTCTGCCCTCCTTCAATCTTGCCAACTGAGCAGTTCTATCTGACTCAACTTTATCTCTGTTTGGATGTCTTTGGCTTGTGTGACTTGTCTAGTCCTACTGTGCTTTTTTAACAGTCATAACATCTTGGCTTTTTCACATAATCTGGGCTGTTTCTTGTTCTATTGTCTTAAGTTGACAGAAAAAAAGGATACTATCCAGCCATGACAAGGATAAACCCCAATGAGTAGAACTGCTCAAATTCAACTCCAGATACATTGGGTAGATTATTTTGGTCCCAAGACTCTCCTGAACATTTCACGTTAGATGAACGTTTAAAGTTAGACCTATTTCAGTTAACAAGTGAAAATTCTACCTGTTTTAGGATAAGTAAAAAGGAAACATATTTGGATACCCCACCTAACTTTTTCTGTCTTCATCTATTTTAATTTTTTGGGCTGTTTCATTCTCTCTTTTGTTGTGTTCTATTACATGTATAATGATAGAGAAATTTGAATAGATACTTGCGGTCTTTATTTTCAGGGACTCAAGATATTAAAATTTTCACAAAGCACCTATAATAAGTTAAAATTTAGAAGTATATCAGGCTTCCTCTCTCAATTGTTAAGTACTTGACTGAGTTCAGACTTTCAGGCAGGATTGTTTTAAAAAGGTTTTTAGATGTGGGTGAAGGCTTTTTATTTTATTTAAAAATTTTAGATGGGGCAGCTTGATCAAAATGCACTGTGCTCATAAATTGGTATGTTGAAATTAAACCCTTTTGTATAACTACTTAAAGATAATAAAGTTAAGTAAATTTATTAAAGAATTCTTGGCATTGGAAAACATTTTTAAGGCAAGTCAAATTTGCTAAGACTTTGGTGGAGGTATTTTATACACCTCCAAAGGTTAAGTGTGGAGTGAACTGATTTATTGTCAGAGTTTCTCAAAATATGGACATTAAAGCAAGTAAAAATCAATGTGGTTTCTTCTTGGGGGGTTTCACTTTGACTTTCAGTATTGAATCTGAGGGTTTGGTGAACCCAGAAATGCAAAGTGATACCTGCGATTGTGAGCACACAGTAAGCCCGACAGACTTCTATGAATGGAAGTGAGTTCCAGTGGCTTCTCAGCACGCACATTTGTGACATGTGACTCTTATAAAAAAAAAAAAAAAGATAAACCTTTTTCTATCGGCATATATTTTTAAAATAAGCTATGTGTGACTACCCACACATTGCCTAATTTTTTCCTCAATATTCCATGTTCATGTGGAGTACTTTATGGCAGAAGTCTCATCGTTCAGTGAATGCTAGCTTTTTAAAAAATTTTATTTTTATAAGATCTTCCTGCTCTGTCTTCTGGAAGATTAAAGGCAAGCAGGAAAAGGGAAGTTGGAAGAGCACAAATACTAACAAAGCCTCTGTCTGGGGTACATGACAAGAGCACATCTCCTCACCACCACTGCCTGTGGCAGCTCTGGGAAGCAATGTAAAGGCCAGAGAATGTAAAGAAAGGGAGGCCCTGATCCTGAAAAAAAAATATATATGGTTTTCTACTTTTTGATATGCTGGGTTAAGTCAGTACAGTAGTTCTCCCTTTTTTTTTTTGCAATTTTTTTCCCAAGGTAAAACTAACCAGGGGGAAAATTCCAGAGATCATTCAAAAGTTTTCAATTGTATACTGTTTTGATTAATGTGATAAAAATCACACTTTGTCCCTCTCCATCCTGCCCAGCATGTGAATCATCCTTTTGTCCAGTGTATCCATGTTGTCTACACTACTGATCCATTAGTCAGTAGCTGTCTTAGTGTCAGATTCATCGCTGAGGTATCACAACATTTCATTCCAAGTAACTCTTATTTTTATTAATAAAGTCCTCCACACAAGAGAAGAGTGATGCTAGTGATTTGGATGTAACAAACAGGAGTTGTAAAGCACTTCCTTTGAGTAAAAACCCTTGATTTAATAAAGAAAGGGGAAAAATCTTATCCTGAAGTTGCTTAAAGTGTTCAGTGTGAATGAATCTTTTGTCTGCAAATGTGAAGAAAAAAGAAATCTATGCTAGTTTGGTGGTCATGCATCAAACTGAAAGTTACAGCCACAGTGTGTAAGAAATGCTGAAGATGGAAGAGGAATTAAATTTGTGGCGAGAGACATGAATAGAAAATGTGTTCTGATTGGCAGCAGTTGTTGTCAGAAAACACGGAGTCTATATGGAGGCTGCAGCATGCGAAATAACTGACATCAAGGCATTTATTTCAATAAGGGATACTTGCACAGATTCAGGAATAGGTTTGGATGGAAAAATACATTTCTGGAAGAGTGAAAAAATTGGCTAAGGATGTCATTCAATTATAATGATACTAGGAAGAGGTCAAATAGAATTTTCATTCACAAAAATGCAAAGAAAGTTCCAGGACATAAAACATGGAGGGTCAGATTAATTCTGGTACTATGTGGAGAAGTACAGGGCAGAGTGAAGAAATCACATACTTGAAAACAAAAAATATATTTTGAGAAAGATTATATTCAATCTAACTTGCATTGTCACCATGTTTTATTACTGTTAATTTCTTATTGTGCCTAATTTATAAAGTCATTTTCATCATTGATGTCTGTATAGGATAAAACATAAAATACATACATACACACACACACGCACACACACACACACACACACACACACGCACACACACACATATTTTTGGTTTGATATTTTCAGTGGTTTTAGGCATCTGTTTGGCGTCTTGGACCCTGTCTCCCAAGGATAAGGGGACCACTGCAGTGTCATGGAAACACACTCAATATATATATTTTTTAATCGGAATTGTCCATTCATGAATGCTTTCTTCACTCCTGTAAGTTTAATGTCAGAATAGAAAAAGCAGAGGAATCTTTCATTTTCATAAGATTTTAAATTTAGTGTTCAGGGTAGGACGCATGTGTTGCCTGTGTGATAAATATGACCAGTAAATCCTTAAGTCACTTGTGTCTGGATACCCAAGTTCAAAAGGAACTCTTAAATAGTGTGCTTGCACAATAGTTTGCTTACAGTTGTTAAAGTTTAACTGAGGAGGGACTAAAATCAGCAATGGAATGGCATGGTGCTATTGTCCTAGCTCTGTAAGAGAGTTTACACATGCTTAGAATACTAGATAATTGTGGTGTGTGTGTGTGTGTGTGTGTGTGTGTGTGTGTGTGTGTGTGTGTGTGTGTGTGTGTGTGTGTGTGTGTCTCCAACCCCTGTTCTAGGTTGCCAATCACAAGGAACCATTTCCCTTTGAAATTCAAGAAGGTCCCTTTCTCTAGGCTTGTGAAAGGTATTAGACAGTAAATGACCATAAACATTTTTTAAAATCAGTTGCAATTTTAATTGATGTAGAATTTATGAAGCATTTAGGAATTCCAGGATGGCTTTTTAACTTACCTTCCAACTTAGAGTGTAGAGTGGCCTTAATCCTCACAGGTGTATGGTAAATCTTTTGTAAGTCCTCTGATCTGAACACGGTTGTTATTTTAAACTTATTTAAATAAACTATAAACTTACTTTATATAATTAACGATATTAAGAGAAATGAAGCAAAATGATCAAAGGCCCTTTCTACCTTCTCTCTCTCCCTCTCTCTCTGTCTCTCCGTCTGTCTGTCTCTCATTCTCTCATCTCTCTCACTAATTCAGATCAGAATCATGTATCAAGGTTAGTAATTCTATGAAACAAAGACTTTGTATTTGACCTGCAGAAGAGGTTGTGCAAATATTCAGGCTGACAGCTCTTTAATGGCCTGGAATGGGGGAGTCTACAATCAGGAAGGACCAGGTGGATTGAGCTGGGATGAGTGCTTTCTTGGCAGGGATCCCATTCCCATGATGAAAGCCGGGAAAATTTGCTGGGGGGAGAGTAATCCAATGATACCAAAGGATTAGACAGGCTTACATTTAGCAAACTGTGAACCATGACTCTGAATGGTATATGTCTTACCCTCTCAGGCAGCTGCTTTCCTTATAAAATAGAGCAACCACAATTAAATAAGAGGAGAAACTAAAGAGAGAGGGTGTGAGGAAGGAAGCACCGGGTGTTTCAAAATGATATTGCACAAATACAAACCAAATTTGCCAGCAGTCATTCCTTCCTAGTTAGTGCTAACAGAAGACTCACCAACACCACCCCAAAGACAAGTAGAAACTTCTACCACCTTGACTCTGCATAGACTCTAAGTTTATCTTCCATCCCTTGCTCGTATTGGTCCCGGTCACTTAATTATTTTACCTCTGATTACTTAGCTATTAGTGACACTAATTAAAATCTGCCTTGCCCTGGGATGTACAAAACTGTTTATAAAAATGCTAGGAAAGCAAGTTGTTCCAAGAACTATTAATTCTGGTAAGGACCATGTCAGCTTCAGTTATGTGCTCATAAATGCAAACCACCCTGGTCAATAATCCCCAGGGATGGTCAGACTTGCACAGCTGGCTTTTAAAAATTGTGTGTGTGTGCAAGAGCAGGAAGACATTGTTGGAAATGCCTAAATAAGGTTAGATAATGAATAGACCTATACTGAGCGGAGGGCTGAACAAAGGAGTTATTATTGAGCTTCAGGCATGTTCATATTTTACAAAAGGGTGATTTAGGTTGTGTTAGGCAGGTATTTGGGATATGGTTAATAAAATGTGATGGCAACACAACGCATAATAGGATTGATAAAAGAAGTTCCCATTCCCTTTTCCTGCCTTTGCAGGGATGAAAGATGATCCTCCAGTTACCTATTTGTTGGACTTTTGGACTTTTTTTTAGGACTCTGTCTCTAGAAAATTATTTTTACAAAATATATGTTGAATATGCAGACCATATTTAATCTGCCAAATAGATCTAAACTATTTAATCTACTTCTGTATCTAACTTTCTCATGTTAAGTGGAATAGATACATTTTGGATGGATAAATAAAAGTTTCAGTCATCTACTTATTCAACAACCTTTTAGTAAGTAGAAGCCATATACTTGGCATTGTTTTAGGTGATGAGAATTCAAGGGAAAGGAAGAGGAGACTATACTTAGTAAGTTTATATTTTAGTGGAGGAGTACTTAATAGTGTCAATGAAGAGCTTTGGAGACAGTAAAGCAGAATGTTGTAAAAATGGACAGAAAAATTAGATAAATTCATAGTGCAACAAATAAACCACCAATATGAATCCATGGAACATTCCTTAATACATTAAAGGCTGTATGTGACAAACCTACAGCCAGCATTATACTTAATGGTGAAAAACTAAAGCCATTTCCTCAGGAATGAGACAAGGATGTCCACTCTCTCCACTTCTTTTCAATTTAGTATTAGAATGCCTAGCTACAGCAATAAGATAAGATGTAAACATAAAGGGGATCCAAATAGGGAAAGATGAAGTAAACTCTCCCTCTTTGCAGAGGACATGATTTTGTATTTAAAGAATCCCACAGACTCCACTCCCAAATTAGTTGAGCTGATTCAAAACTTTGGCAAAGTAGAAGGGTATAAAATTAACCCCCCAAATCAATGTCTTTTCTGTATGCCAACAATGAGAAGAGGACAGCTGAAATCAGAAAAGCAACTCCATTTGTAATAGCCCCACAAAAAATAAAATACCTAGGAAATAACTTAACCAAAGAAGTGAAGGACTGAAAACTTTAAAAACCTGAAAAAGGAAATCAAAGCAGAACTTAGTGGAAAAACCTCCCATGCTCCTGGATTGAAGGATCAACATCATGAAAATGGCAATATTTCCCAAGGCTATCTACAAATTCAATGCAATACATATCAATATTCCAACCTCATTCTTCAAGGAAATAGAAGGGGCAATCCAAAAATTCATATGGAACAAACAATAAAAGACCCTGAATAGCAAAAACGATCCTTAACAGAAAGAACAGTGCTGGAGGAATATCAATACCAAAATTCAAACTCTACTACAAAGCCATATCAATCAAAACAGCTTGGTACTGGCACAAGAACAGACCTCAGGACCAATGGAATAGAATTGAAGACCCAGAAATGAACCCACAGACTTATAGTCACCTAATCTTTGATAAGGGAGCTAAAAAAAATAGAATGGAAGAAAGACAGCCTCTTCAGTAAATGGTGCTGGCAAAATTGGTTGATCACTTGTAGAAAACTAAAGCTACATCCTGCACCAGAATCAACTCCAAGTGGATCAAAGACCTTGGAGTCAAAACAGACACCCTGAAAACATTACAGGATAGAATAGGAGAAACCCTAGGTCTCCTTGGCACAGGTCTAAATTTTCTTAATAGAGACCCAGAAACACAACAAATCAAAGAAAGTTTGGACAAATGGGATTGCAGAGCTTCTGCATGGCAAAGGACATAGCTAGCAAGATCAATAGAAAACCCACGGATTGGGAGAAGATCTTCACGAGCCATACAATGGACAAGGGTCTCATATCTAAAATATATTTGGAACTCAAAAATTAAATCCCCCAACAAGAAATCCTCAAAGAAACAACTGCCCAGTAAATAAGTAAACTAAAGACTGAGAGAAACTTCTCTGAAGACGAAATAAGAATGACCAATAGACACATGAAGAAATGCTCAACCTCTCTAGCCATAAAAGAAATGCAAATCAAAACAACATTGAGATACCACCTCACCCCAGTTAAAATGGTTATAATCAGGAACTCTAATAACAACAGATGCTGGAGGGATGTGGCCAAAAGGGAACCCTACTGCATTGTTGTTGGGAGTGTAAACTTGTTCAACCACTTTGGAAAGTAGTATGGAGGTTCCTCAAAAGACTCCACATAGAGCTCCCCTATGACCCAGCAATCCCATTTTTGGGCATTTACTCGAATGATCACAAACAAAACCATACTAAAGCTACCAGCACAACTATGTTTATTGCAGCATTATTTGCCATAGCTAAGATATGGAACCAACCCAGATGCCCCTCAGTAGATGAATGGATCAAGAAAATGTGGTATATATACACAATGGAATTCTATTTCTCCATCAGAAAGAATGACATTGCCCCATTTGTTAAGAAATGGAAAGACTTGGAAAAAATTATATTAAGTGAAGTAAGCCAGGCCCAAAGAAACATAGGTCCCATGGTTTCCCTTATTTACAATAACTAGTATATATCTGAGATAAGCAGAAAAGATCAGATAAGATCATGTTGAGAGAAATGAACCCCAAGATAAGGACACAAGTGGTTTTTTGTTTCTTGCGATTGTTTCTAATGTATTTATAAGGTACCATGTGATTTTTTTGTTGCTTTGTATGTCCCTCCCCCATGATATAATCCCTGTTTTCACTGTATTTGATGTTGGTATAGTTTGGGGAATAGAAGTGAAAAAAATTGTTTAAATAGGGATACAGGAGCTGGGAAGGTGGCTCAGTGGCAAAGTGCTTGCCTTGCATGCATGAGGCCCTGGGTTTGATTCCTCAGCACCACATAGCTGGAAGTGGCGCTGTGGCTCAAGTGGTAGAGCGCTAGCCTTGAGCTGAAGAGCTGAGGGGCAGCGCCCAGGCCCAGAGTTCAAGCCCCACAACTGGCAGAAATAAATAAATGAATAAATAGGGATACAGGTGGACCCATTGCAACAATGAGATGTACAAGACACTATTTTGAAAAATGAACTTTACAATTTAGGTGGGGAGGAGGGAAGAGAGGGGAATGTACTTGTGGAGATGGGAGGGAAGGGATGGTAGGGGAGAAAAAAGGAGGAGGCAACAATGTTTGATAAGAAATATACTCATTTAGCCAGGTGCCGGTGGCTCACACCTGTAATCCTAGCTACTCAGGAGGCTGAGATCTGAGATCAGATCCTGCCAGCCTGGCAGGAAAGTCCGTGAGACTCTCATCTCCAATAAACCACTGAGAAAACCAGAAGTGGCGCTGTGGCTCAAGCGATAGAGCACTCGCCTTAAGCTGAAGAGCACAGGGACAGCGCCTAGGCCCAAAGTTCAAGCCCCACGACCGACCAAAAAAACCCCAAACATATATATATATATATATATATATATATATATATATATATATATATATATATATACACACACACACACACACATATATACATATATATGTATGCATATATATATACATATATATGTATATATATGTATATATATGCTCATTACCTTGCTTATGTGATTGTTACCCCTCTGTACAGTATTTTCACAATAAAAAACTTATTAAAAAAACATAAACCACCAGATGATTTTAGTGATGTAGTCTTAAAACGTGATTTTTAACAACAGGATACCTATCAGTTAAAATCTCTATCTAGGTTTCTAAATAGGTATCCATATATATATATATACACACACACATATATATATATATACATATATATATACACACATACACACATATGTATGCATATATATTTTTAAAAATATTTTTTTAAAATTGAAAACATATAACCTATGTATCTACCACAACATGAAAGAGGTAAAACCTACCCCCTCTAGTTGATGTGTAGAGGACTGAGTGTGTGTGTGTGTGTGTGTGTGTGTGTGTGTGTGTATGTGTGTGTGTGTGTATGTGCCTGTGCACGTGCATGCAGGGCACTTTTAGAACCATCTTTGCCAATTTAGGGAAATTATAACAAAGTGATTACAAAATTGTATTTGTCACAAGATAAAAACGAAGGACAATGTTAAAAATTAAGTGATAATTGTCTCATTGCAATAAGATGGATGGGGCAGCAGGCAATTTCTCGTTGAGGAATCTGTCACTTGAGTCATCTGCTGGAATCATCAATCAGGGCCTGTCTGTACTAGGTCAACTTCTTATTGTTTCTTCTTGCTTTTTCTTATGCTTTGATATTTTTCATATTATGAAATTAGGTAATCGTATCTCAAAATTAAGGAAGTGTAAGAAACATCTCATTGCTTGTTTCTGGATAGCTCAGCCACACACAGATCCAGAAGACCTGGCTAAGGCTGTCTCTAGAGACTATATCCAATGCTTTGCCACATGCTCCATGAATGAGCTTATCATACACTAATGAGGGGTGGTCAGATGCTGCACATCAGAAGATAACAGCAAATGGATTCCTAGTCTATTCTTAGCTTCAATTTGGCTCAGAAAGTACTTATTTATGTTTTATTGCCACATTTGGGTGTGGTTTTAGATATATAAAATGTTCTGTTGTAGCTTTGTTTCTAACAAATGAGGAAAGCCTTCAAATTCTGGCCATGAATCGTGTGTGTGTGTGTGTGTGTGTGTGTGTGTGTGTGTGTGTGTGTGTGTGTGTGTGTTATTTTTGAGCTGTTTACATCACAGTCCAGTCTTAAGTTCTTTTATTCTTTACATGTCTGTGCAGGTTCAGACTGCTCAGGCTGAATATAAAGATGAGACATGCCCCTTCTAGGAAGTCTGGAAATGTCCTTGAAGAAGTGTGTGTGTGTGTGTGTGTGTGTGTGTGTGTGTGTGTGTGTGTGTGTGTGTGTGTCTGTTCTCTAATCTCTCATTTCAAAACCTCTTTCCTCTTGAAAAGCCAAAACGTGTCCCTCTTTACCATTGCATGCATTGTCATTCTGATCCCAGTTTTTACCACTTCCTTTGTGGTGGTGGGGAATGCTGTGATGTTTATGGTGTCGTCTCCTGTGGGAATGAAAGATGGATCCCTCTCCTTGCCCCAAGTTTCCTAAGTATGATTGGAAGACAGCCGCTGCTGTCAGTCACCTATAGGGATGCTTTGAAGGAAGACCAGTGCCTCTCCAGAAGCCACTCATCTTCCTAGAGGCTGTCTCATCAGTGGAGGGTAAAGAGGCCAAGTCCTTTCATCTGAACTCTGGACAACTGTGAAGACTCCATTTCAGCTTCAGAATTCTCCACAGGCTTGGCTTAGGTCTGCAGCTCAATTCACATTTTCTCTCTGAGAC
Organism: Dipodomys merriami; assembly: GCF_024711535.1. NCBI lineage: Eukaryota > Metazoa > Chordata > Mammalia > Rodentia > Heteromyidae > Dipodomys > Dipodomys merriami. Next base: position 76,159,453 of record NW_027202270.1, on the reverse strand, counting down.
TCCTCGCCCTATTTCATGATTATTAAAAGGCTGGAATGTAAGGTCCACTCCTGGATGGCTAGCAGACTCCACCCTCCTAGCAGCAAGGTCTCCACCCAGTACCTGCGTTACCTAGGCAACTGGGACACCTGGAAGAGGTCACACCTGCATCTGCTGAGGTCACATCTGAATTTGATGTGGCCACACCTTTCTCCCTCCGTACCCTAGATGCCTTATCTAGCCCAGGCCCAGACGCTCTCTCTCTGCTCTTTTCTAGCTATTTTCTCTCTTTTCTAGCTCTCTCTTAGCTCTTTCCCCCAGCTCTCTCTTTCTCTCTCTCTTTCCCAGCTCTCTCAGCTCTCTTTCCCAGGCCTTTCTCCACCACGTGGAGGACCAAGATGGCCTGGTGCCAGCCGGAACGATGAATAAACCTACCCCTTACCTTAACTGTGGCAGCACAGTTATTAAAACTCTTACTAACTATGAACTGGGATGGCACAAATGTGGAAAAAGAATATGAAGTTTATGTAATATGTTAGGCTTTTGAGAAATATGGGGGAGATTGGTAACTTAAAGGGTAGAGAAGATCCTGTTTACAAGCTTCTCCATTCTCTTTTTCTTGTAAAAAGTAGGAAATGTTTCTATTTTCCTTTCCTATTCTCAGCTTACTTTGTTTTACTAAAATAAGTTCTTGCTAAATTGAAAAGAACAGATTTTAGAGCCTATCACTGATCATAATTACCTAGCAATTAAAATTTAAGTGTGAGATCCAGAAGGTCCTCTTTTTTTTTATTGTAAAGATACTATACAGAGGGTTACAGTTACATGAGTGAGGTAATGAGTACACTTCCTCTTGAACATTGGTACCCCCTCCATTGTTTTCCCCCTACCATCCCCACCCTCCCTACCTTCCCTGAGGTTCTTTTTTTTTCTTTTATTGTGATTAAGTGATTACATAGTTCCCAGAATTTCACAGTATTGTGGAATAATGATGCTCATTTAAAGTCACAAGTTCATTCTAACTTTCCTGGAGCAAATTGTCTATCACAGTCTGTAACATATAATGGTGTTCACATGTTATATACCATATTTGTGATCAGCACCATGGGGATATTTAGTAGTGGTTCAACCAGATGAGTAGGAGTTCTTTGTTTCTTAAGTCCTGTTAGTTTTGTCGTATCACCTAACATTTTGGATTTAGCATCCACTTATCAGGGAGACCATGTACTGTTTGACCTCTTCGTTCTTGGCTTACCTCGCTCAACATGATTCCTTCTAGCTCCATCCATTTCCCTGCAAATGCCATTATTTTGTCATTTCTAATGGCTGCATAATATTCCATTGTGTATAGATACCACAATTTTTGGATCCATTCATCTGTGGTGGGCCATCTAGGTCGTTTCCATATCCTAGCTATTGTGAACAGTGCTGCAATAAACATGGAGGTGCAGGTGTCCTTGTGTATTGGTTCCTGTTGTTCAGGGTAGATGCCTAGAAGTGGTATGACTGGGTCATAAGGGAGGTCAATCTTTAGCTTTCTAAGGACCCTCCAGACTGCTTTCCAAAGTGGTTGTATAAGTGTACATTCCCACCAGCAGTGTAATAGGGTTCCTCTTTCTCCACATCCCCTCCAGCATTTGTCGTTGGCTGATATGTGGATGTGGGACATTCTGACTGGGGTAAGGTGGTATCTCAGGGTTGTCTTTATTTGCATTTCAGAAGGTCCCCTTTTAATATATAAAGGGGTTTCATTTCCTTCAGCAGGAGACCAAGCAAAAAGGTCAAATTGCATCTAAGAAGGTCTGACTCAGAAATTCTGGTAGAGATAGTTGATAGAACTCAGTGTCCTTAAGGACAAAGTAGGTGGAAAGCCTATAAAGATATTATTCAATATAGGATAAAATTAATAATTTCAGGACTGGGAATGTGGCTTAGTGGTAGAGCACTTGCCTAGCATACATGAAGCCCTGGGTTCTATTCCTTAGTACTGCATAAACAGAAAAAGCAGGAAGTGGTGGTATAGCTCAAGTACCTTGAGCAAAAGAAGCTCAGGGACAGTGCCCAGGTCTTGAGTTCAAGTCCCAGGGATGGCAAAAAAATTATTTCTTGTCCATTTTCTGGATCTGAGTTAGTTTTTGGACTAAGAACTCACAAACTGAAACAGAATTCAGATCCCCAGGAGGAAATACCATCAAGTACCATAGTAAGTGTGTTCATAAATGACTACCCCTGTCTTTCCCCAAAGCAACTCATGTTCTTTTACTCTGACGACTTTACATTGGGGAAGGGATAGACTCAAGCATTTTTGAGGACTTCTGGACCCAGGACAAGAGTTACATTGATACTTGGAGATCTAAAGCATCATCATGAGCCCCATTGTAGAGTGTGAGTGTATGGGAACTAGGTAATAAATGAGGTTTTGGTTCAGTCCTGGTCCACAGATTCTATGAACTTACCTAGTAGTCATATGTTTAGTCCCTGGAAATATAATTGGATATAATTTCTGAACACTGGGAAAGAGCAAGTTGTGGTTAGGTCAAGCAGAAGCTACTGAAATAGCCTCTCTGCTCTTCTGACTAACAAAATAGGAAATTAAAAATAAAATTGCATTCTAGGGGTAGAAAGGATGGCAGATATTAGAACCACCCAAAGATGCAGGGTAGTGGTCTCCATCCTATCCATGTTGAATATACCAATCTGGCACCTGAAGATAGCAGACAGATCCTAAAATAAGTTAATGAACCACTGTAAACGTAATCATATAGTAACTCCAATTGCAACTTCTTTGTTGGGCAGGTTAATAGCTCTAGTTATGTAATATGTTCTCATTAATCTGCCTAATGCTTTATTTTCCAAAACTATTAGAAAATTGGATCAAAATCAATTTGTACTGACTTAGAAAGGACAAAAGTATTAACCTGCAGTTTTGCCCCAGAAGCATGTTAGTTCTATGCCTCTGTGATAAGAACTATCTGGACATTCAACAAATATCACTTTCATCAATGGTAAGATTGGATCAGATTGGTTTAAAAAATAAAAAGCCCAGGTCTATGGATAACCTTTTAGGACATATATACTCAGATGGTAGAAGATAAACTCTATAAAGATTTTGTGACCTACCACATCAGGAACATATTTGGGACATTCTGCTTTGGAATGTGCCAGAAAATTCTCTCAAAAGAGGAGAACCCCCAATTAGATCATATACCTCAACCACAAAGAAATCATCATAATGTACAATACTTATTATGTTACCTCTGGTTCTGGAGATAGTACATTCTATATTTGGGAGTACTCCTCTACTAGGTAACATGGAAGGATGCCAATTTTGGTTGGTGCCCAAAGTAGGCAAGGGAACTACAACAAGTTCAGGATTCGGTCAGATGATCATGTAGATCTTATGGTACTGAAGGTACGAGTTATGGGAAAATATGTCTTATGGAGTTGATGGCAAGCCCAAACAGAAGAATTGTGATGTAGACTAGAATAAGACAATGCCACTTAGAATGAAAATTAGACATCTTTTAAAATACCTTACGGTCTTTAGTACAGAATGTGCAAACCCATAGCACACTAGAAGGCTCTAGTCCCAGAGCAGTCCAGAATGAACTGAGGATTACCAGGACCTTGTGAAGGCCCAATAATAGTACATAACAAGACGAAAATGCCCTGCCCATCCAACATAGCACAAATGAGACCTGGGATACAAAGTAAGCTTCAGGGTCAGAGAGCTCAGGGCCATCTACCATGCCTGGAGGAGCAATTCTCCTTCAGCTCACTCTGTGATTGGAAAAAGATCCTTTAGGGCTAATTGGTAGAGGAGGAAAAATTCTGAGCTTGGTTTGCAGTTGGCTTGACTTGGTATTTAAGGTAAACTTGGATGCATGATATTTTTTTTCAGCGTGACCTTGAAAGAAGTGTTGAAAGAAAAATGACCCAATGAGTGTAGCTTTAAGTGCTACACCTTTCTAAGGAAAGGAAGTGGCTTGGAGGTTAGAATTTATACACTCAAGATCAGTGGCAAATGGCTTGATTGGCTCTTCAGAGGCCTAGAGAAAGATTAGAATATCAGAAACAAGAAAGTCAGAAGTAGATGTATTTTAGACATATGAGAGTAGGAAAGAAGGGGAGAGGTCTTTGTTTTCCATGTTAAAGTCTACCAGAAAGCATCTACCATGGAAGAGGTACTAAACAATTGTGCTGCCGGGAGAGTTGCCAAGATGATAACATTCAGCTCTTAGCCCTTTTAGAGGATTGTGTTGCTGAACAAACTTGCTTGACCAAGAAACAGCATACATCTAATGTTGACCAATGAGGATAAAGGTTTGGTCTCCTCACTTCAGTTTACCTCTAAAGAGCTATCCCCTAGTTTCATAGTTTCCTGGGGAGTTGGCTGAGGATTATATTGAATGCACTTCAGCTCAACTTCTCCCAGTGTTACTTCTCCCTCTGTCCAACTTTGCTTTCCTTCTCCTCCTTCAATACCTGTTGACCCAAGCCTATGCCTTAATAAGCATCCTGCATGCCAACTGAGTCTCAGAAACTTCTTCATAGGGAATGCCTTCAAAACTGTATCAACATCAAAAAAGATGGCTGGCCAACAGCCAGCTTTCCCTTTAAGGAAAAGCATGAATAAATCACTCAGATGTGTCCTGTTCAGTTTCCTGGAAATGTCATCCTTAATGCACAGAGATAGAACTTTGTCAAAACTGATACAGATGTACATATGGACTTTACAGCATGGCTCACAAGTGAGGACCAGATGAAAATAATTTTTACTTAGAGTGTGGGTTTTTTTGTGATAAACAATCAGGTAAATTATGTCTTAGCTTAAAAGAGAGCTACATAGGTAGTGGTCTAGTTGCATAATACTGTAAGTAAAATCAACACCACTGAATTATTTGCATAAAATGGTTAAGATAAAAAATGTTACTTTTATGGTTTACTACAATGAAAAAATAATGTCATGAAATATGCCAAAACTATTGGTTTTTACACTGTAGCTGGATGGATTTATAGTTCAATAAAGATTTTTTAAAAGGAAATCTTGAAGGGCAAAAAGAGTAGGGCATCCTTTTCATTGTGTACCCCAGCAGAACTGAACTTTGGTCACTTATGAAGTGAGTTAACTGCACAGACACAAAACTAAACTTTCTCCCATATACCTTGAATATCACAGGCATTATGCATAATCTACCAGTGGTTTTTGATTAAGAAATCTTGCTGGTATTTCTGTTTTCTATCCCAACATAAGAACTTAGATGATTTCATGAACTTCTTAGTTGTAATATGGTCTACATCTATTTTATGATCCTTCTATAGTGCTGGTTTCTCTGTTACCTTTAGCAACAAGACATCAATGTTGTGTGGGATACACTATTATAATGTTTGAACTCATTCAGGAATAACTATGTTCTATCATAGAAGTCATTGTACTTGGTTGACAAATGATACTGAAGTTTCCTGCTGTTATTGGAAAACATTTTTTTTTTTTGGGTCCGGTCGTGGGGCCTGAACTCTGGGCCTGGACGCTGTCCCTCAGCTCTTCAGCTCAAGGCTAGCGCTCTACCATTAGAGCCACAGTGCCACTTCTGGCTTTTTTTTCTTTTTGCTTATGTGGTGCTGAGGAATCAAACCCAGGGCCTCAGGCATGCAAGGCAAGCGCTCTACCACTGAGCCACCTTCCCAGCTCCCCCATTCTGATCTTTTCTACCCCACTCTTTGCTTTCTTCTTCTTGGTCCTAGCCAAACTCCTTACCTATCTTCTCTTTCTTCTTTCCCTTTTCTATTCCTATTTCCTTTTTGAGGGTTATGAACATTAAAATGGAAAGAGACCTTGAGAATTTTTTTGCCATCTTTTTTTTGGTCAGTCTTGGGGCTTGAACTCAGGGCCTGGGCACTGTCCCTGAGCCTCTTTGTGCTCAAGTCTAGCACTCTACCATTTGAGCCACTTCCACCCTGGAGATCTCTAAGTCTAATGATCTCACTAAGCTGATAAGGAAACTGAAATCAAGAAAGGTACTATAAGCTGGTTCAAGTTAGAGGGAACAGATCTGGTCTCCTGTCGTCTCTGACTCATGGTCCAGTGATTTTTGTTTGGTTTTGTTTTTGTTCTTTTTTCTGTTTTTCCATGTGTATTAGTCAGAGTTGTCTTGCAGAATAGAAAAATTTAGATTGATTTATGTGATTGGCTGGAGACTGGGGAGTCTAATGGTGGCTGTCTGAACACTAGAGAATCAGGGTACTGGTAGCAGCTCCCTTTAAAAAGCTGGAAGAAAAAGAACAAGGGGAACAATGATGTACTCCCAGTCCAAGGATAAAGACCTAGAAGCTCCCTGGAGAATCACTGTTGTGAGTTTACATTGAAAGGCTGAACAAACTGAAATCCAATGTCCATGGGCAATGGCAAAATCAATAGAGGCTCTTAACCAGAAAGAAAGGAGCTTACATGAGCCTGCTGGTTTCCTTTCTGCCACTTTTCTTCTATCTTGGCCTCCAGCCTATTGGAGAGTGAGGCCCACATTCAGGGCATGTCTTTTCCCCCTCAGGTGCTGTTTCACATGCCAGTGGTGTCTGGGAAATGTCACACTCAGAAATATGCTTTATTAACTTCTTAGGTGTCCTTTAATCCAATGAAGTTGATAAATTAATTATCACACAATTTCCACCCTTCTTCCTGGTTCTCTTAATATTGATAGTGATTGAATCCAGAGTAGTGAAAGTGTTTTTATGTTTTCTTAAATTAGGACTAAGAAAAAGAGTTTATTAAAAAATAATCCCCCTCTGTCTTTTCTTCCCTACATCCTACTAAATATTTTATTACCCACAGATTCTGTCCAGTATCTCTCCTAAAATTACGTCCTCCTTTCTAAGTTGATATTATTGCCATAGTTCAGAATATCATTATATTTTTCCTGTATGATTTCAGGAAACTCTTTTCTACCTCTGCTTTTAAGAATTATCTTCCCTCAAGCCTCCAGCCTACATTTCCATCAGTCTGTTCATTTGTACAGCATCCCATTAAAGCCAGAATGGCCTGATAATGCTACTGTCTTCTCTCCTCTTTGATGACTTTTAAATCCCTTCATAACAAAACTCGATTTTTTTTTTTTACAGGGAACATGCCAGTCAAATCTCTGTGTTTGGGCTCTTGTCCTTCTGTCTAGTCTTATCACAATCACTCTGTATATTAGTCAGGCTATGTTAAGATATATTAACAGACATTTCCAGAATCTCTGTGATCTAATATTCATGTAAATTTTTTTTAGTTTTTATGTTTTTTAAAGTTATATATACTTTAAGTTACATTTTTATTATCTTTAAAGTGGTTGTGCAATGGGGTTATTATTCAACAAATGAGTTTTAAGTATAATGCATCTTGATTGATGTCACTCCTTTCATCATTTTCCCCCATTCTTTCCAACCCCACCCTTTCCCTGAATTTTCTTAATTTCATAGAATGTGCATTGGATATTATAACTGCATTCTCTTCCTCCTTTCTTCTCTTCCTCTTGGCTTCTCCTTCCCCCACCATTCAAGAGCCAGTTTCCTGTTATTCATTTTGTTGGACTGTGAGCTTTTCTGAGGAGTACCTTGCAAGTACCATATTTGGTTAATGTGCATTTGCATATACCCCTGTATGTGTTTATTTGTATATTTATAAATTAGTTCTAGCTTTCACCTATTAGAGAAAGCATATATCCTTTGTCCTTGTCTGCTTGACTTTACTTCAGTTAACATAATTTCTCCAGGTCTGTCCATTTCTTTGCAAATGATGTAATAAAAAAAATCTTATTCATGTCAAGTCCACTGTAGGACTTGGTGATTCTCCAGAGGTGACACTGTCCTCCATGCAGTGACAATGTCTGGGCTATTTTATCCATATGATTTTTCCATTTCCTCAGAGGGAGGGAATGCTGGAAATTAGGGCACAAGCTCTTGTGTGTTTTAATCTGAAAATCAATTATACCCATTCTTATCAACCAGAGTTTATTACCTCATGGCAAAGGGGACCGGGAAGTACAAGGAACATTTGGTGAACACACTATTGCTCTAATTCCCTTTCACCAAGAAGTGATCTGGAAACATTGATTACTTGTTCCTTGAATGAAAACTCTTTTAAGGCCTCCAGGACTCTCCATTGAGAGACATTTCACCCTGCTTAGCATATCCTTCTTGCTTATCTGAAAAACCTCTATAATCTCAAGTTTTTAGTTCATCTTTAAATTTTTTTCAAATTGTAAAGGTGATGAACAAAGGGGTTGCCCATCTCACCCCCCCTCCGACCCCGCCACCAAAGTTGTAAAGTTCATTTTTCCACATAACGTCTTGTATATTTCATTGTTGCAATGGGTCCACCTGTATCCCTATTTAAATGATTTGTTTTTTCACTTCCGCTCCACAAATTATACCAACATCAAATACAGTGAAAGCAAGCGTTATATCACTTCTTGGTGAAAGGGAATTAGAGCAATAGTGTGTTCACCAAATGTTCCTTGTACTTCCCGGTCCCCTTTGCCATGAGGTAATAAACTCTGGTTGATAAGAATGGGTATAATTGATTTTCAGATTAAAACACACAAGAGCTTGTGCCCTAATTTCCAGGAGGGACATACAAAGCAACAAAGAAATCATCTTATGAATATGTTAGAAACAATTGCATGAAAGCAAAAACATTTGAATACTTATCTTGGGGTTCATTTCACCTAACATAAATTTATCTGACCTTTTCTGCTTGTCTCAGACATATACTAGTTATTGCAAATAAGGGAAACCATGGGACCTATGTTTCTTTGGGCCTGGCTTACTTCACTTAATATAATTTTTTCCCAAGTCTTTCCATTTCCTAACATATGGGGCAATGTCATTCTTTCTGATGGAGTGTCCCAACATTTCTATGCTTCCCCTTACCCTCCCCAAATCAGATAAACTTACATACAAGACAAAAGTCTTTATTTCTAAGAAGCTATCGCCAACTTCATTGGCCAACTTACTGGCTCATTTTCCTGTGTCCTCACTCCATCTTGTTTTACAACAGTAAAACAATTACTGTTACCATTGTCTGCCTGTTTCCCTCTATAATGAAATCTCCTTGTGGATATATAATCAATTCTAATAGAGCAACATAGGAATTCTTTATCTGTGGTTGAAAAACAAAAATGAAGGAAGCCGGGTGCCGGTGGCGCACGCCTACAATCCTAGCTACTCAGGAGAGTGAGATCTGAGGATCATGGTTCAAAGCCAGCCCAGGCACGAAAGTTTGTGAGACTCTTATCTCCAATAAACCACCGGGGAAACTGGAAGTGGTGCAGAGGCTCAAGCGGTAGAACGCTAGCCTTAAGCTGAAGAGCTGAGGAACAGCCGCAGTTCAAGCCCTACAAACAACCCCCACCCCCCAAAAATGAAGGAACAAAAGGAAGAAATGGCTCCAGAACTATTCAAGCAAATGTTTTCTCTTGCCTGGATGACTACAATGAATTCGACACCCAGGAGCCATCATTATGAAACACAAATCAGAGGGACGCTTCCTATTTCCTTAGAATAAAATCCAAACATCCAAATTCCTTCCCATGACCCACAAGGCATTTTCTGGCCCTTGCCTGCCTGTCTGGCCTCAGCTCTTTCTCTCTTCCCATGGCTCCCACACAGGGGCCCCCTCCATTTCCCCCATCCTCTAAAGTTTTTTTCTTCATAACTTTCCGGGCTGGTTCCTGTGCATTGGCTACATTACTTTCTCTTACCCTCTGGTGTTTTTTTTCCCCTCAGGCTTTAGCTTAAATGTCATTTCGCTGGCAGTTCTGATTGTTTTGTGTTGATTGCAGGTGGGAGCTTCCTATTTGAATTACCCTAAATAATAATGGGAAACCATTGGCTTCTGTATTTTATGGGTCTAAAAATAGTACTAGCTTTAAGAAAGGCTTGATATATGTCTCTCAGAATCCCCTCTCCCCCTCATTTTCTGTGCAGCTCTTTTCTCATTACAAAATGGCTGTCACTGTTCCAGGATCAATATCCCTACACATTCCCCAGAGAAAGAAAGAGGGATTTCTCTAGTAGCTCCTTCTGAAGCCCAGAGATTCATCTTCTCCCATCAGCCTCCACTGCATCACAAGCCCACAGTACAACTAATTCCTCTGGGAGTGAGGAAATGCAAGAGGGCTGGGTTTGCTTTAGGCAATTAGGGCACTTCTTTGCTCCAGGCTGAGGATGAGCTTGAAGGAAAGAACATGGCTTTATAGGGGAGAGGGCCTAACTCTCCCAAAAGTTGGAGATTATTTTTGGAAGAAAAAGTGGAAAAAGAATATTTGGAATGCAACTCAAAACAACACCCTTTCTCGTGGGAGCCTTCACTGCTCACCTCATCTAAGAAAGTGTTTTGTTGTCTTCTAGTACTGAATTCAACTCCCCTCCTATCCACTGCTACAGTTTGTAGATATTTATTTAGTTTGCTTATTGGATTACAATATGAATTTCCCATTCTGTTCTAATGTTATAAGAGCAAATATGATTTGTTCCTCTAGTGCTGGAATATACTAGAAAATTTAGTGTTTTCTAAATGAAAGAAAAAAAAAGAACAATTTTCTTTTTTCCCAGTCAGCCCTGATTAGTACTAAGAGAGGCCAGAGAGAAGGGTTTGGAAGGATAAGGATGAGTGCAAGCACTATGAGTATTAATTTGGGCTTTCTTTGTCCAGAAGCTTAGTTCTCTTTCCCTTTCAATAACCTCTCCAATTCCCTTGCCCATTTCTCTTCTTAGTAATCCACCTGCTCCAAGCACTGGGGCAATTTTCTCTTCCTTTTATTTTCCCCACCTACCATGAATTAGTTTTACTAGAAATCTTGATTTTTTTTTTAACATTTTGAATTAGAGTGTATTAATTGTACAAAGGGGTTTCATTGTGATAAGTTCCTATATTCATATAATGTACTTTGGTGAAATTCATCCTCTTACTACTTTTTCTTTCCTCCCTTATTCTCTTTAGGAATTTTTAAAATAGGCCGGATGCTGGTGGCTCTCGCCTGTAATCCTAGCTACTTAGGAGGCTGAGATCTGAGGATTGTAGTTCAAAGCCAGCCTGAGCAGGAAAGTCAGTGAGACTCTTATCTCTGATTAATCACCAGGAACCAGAAGTGGTGCTGTGGCTCAAGTGGTTGAGCACTCACATTGAATTGAAGAGCACAGGGACAGCACCCAGGCTCAGAGTTCAAGCCCCACAACTGACAAGAAAAAAAATTAAAAATAGATTTGAATATATGCATATTAAAATACTTTGATCTCATTTGTTATCACAGTGCTCTCTCCCTTCATGCTCTCTCTTCCCTCTGCTTCTGTCCCCAAATAGTCTCCTTTTTAAATTCACGTCTTTTCCTTCAGGTCTAGATTCTGCAAATGAATGAAAATATGTAATATTTGTCTTTTTCTCTTTGGATTTTTTTTTTTTGGGTCCGGTCATGGGGCCTGAACTCTGGGCCTGGGCGCTGTCCCTCAGCTCTTCAGCTCAGGGCTAGCGCTCTACCACTTGAGCCACAGCGCCACTTCTGGCTTTTTTCTTTTTTTGCTTATGTGGTGCTGAGGAATCGAACCCAGGGCCTCATGCATGCAAAGCAAGTACTCTACCACTGAGTCACCTTCCCAGCCCCAGACTTTGGATTGTTTTTTTAACATGATGATCTCTAGTTGTATCCTTTTCCTGCAAATGATGTAATTTCATTCTTTATTGCTGAATAATATTCTATTGTGTATACATACTACATTTTTTAATCCTTTGATCACATGATGTGCATCTAAGGCTGATTCTCCAGCTTGGTTATTGTGAACAGTGCCACTATAAACATGAATGTGCCTTTATTGAATGTGGACTTAATGTTCTTCTGGATTGTATTTCCAGTAATGACATAGCAGGTTCATATTTTCAGATTTTTAAGTCTCTATGCTGATTTCTATAGTGAATTCACTGTTATGTACCTACCAATAGTATATAACAGTTCCTTTTTGCTTGCCATCATTTTTTATTGTTTGTTTTCTTTTTGATAGTTATTCTGGTTGGGATGAGATGGAATCTCAATGTCATTTTGATTTGTGTTCCATTATGGCTAAGGATACTGAACATCTCATGTATTCGTTTGTGATTTCTTCTTTTTTCTTTAATTGATATGTCCATTTATTGATAGGATTATTTTTTCTTTTTGTGTTTAATTTTTGAGCTCTATGTATTTGGATATTAATTAATCCTCTGTTAGATTAGTCTCTGGTGAAGATTTTCTCTCACTCTGTGGGCTGTCTCTTCAATCTGGTTATTGTTACCTTTGATGTACAAAAGCATACAACTTTACTATAATCATATTTGTCACTTATTGCCCTAATTTTTGAACCATTGGAGTCCTAGTCAGGAAGCTGTTGCATGTGTCTATTTCTTCAAATGTTTTCCCTTACTACTCTCAAAGTTTCAGTTATCAGATTAAGATCTCTGAATTTATTTTTGTACAGTTTTTCAGGGTGAGAGCGATCCAGTTTCACTATTGTACAAGTTGAAATCCAGTTTTTCCAACATTATTTGTTGAAGAGGTTGGGTTTGTGTGTGTTTTCTTTTTTTCTTAAACCAGTGTATGTTTTTGGTATATTTGTCAAAAATCAGATGTTTATAGCTGTATAGATCTATTCCTGGGTCTTCTAAAGTTTTGATTTTCAAAATACAGCTAGTTAAATTATATTTTCCCAGAGAATCTGGGTACTAAGCCTTTCATTTTTGTATTTTTCTAGCTACTGTAAGTTTTCTGGGAGTGCTTTATTAAGTGGGAAATACATCTCCTTACTGGAAAGCAAGACAGAAGACAAAGCTTTCAGTTGAAAGAGAGAAGAGAGTTAGGAGTAGGTCAGGAAAATGACAAAGTTAAAAAATACTAGAAAATAAATGTAAAGTGGGAGATCTTAAGGGTTTAAGGAAAATTGCTCACGAGAAGGAACAATGTAATGAACTTGGGAGATTAAGATTAAAGAATTAGCAAAATAGAAATAGATCTGGAGGAAACTTCCTTCCTACATTTAACCTTTTATTTCTCAACAATTATTGGGTAATCACTCTGTGTCAGAGCCAGAACCTAAGGGTACAGGAGTGACCCAAAAATACAGACAGGTCTGTGTGCCTCACATAGCTCATATTCTGTTCAATTAAGATAGATAATAAACAAATAAGTAGATACAGGCTAGGAACTGCTGAGGACAGATGTTCCACTGAAACACACATCTACTTTTGCTTCTTTTGAAAACTGGAACTTCACAGAATGTCAATAAAAGGACTTTTTAAAGGCAATTCTGTTACTTAAAGAAAAGAATGAGGGGCTGGGAAGGTGGCTCAGTAGTAGAGCGCTTGCCTTGCATGCATGAGGCCCTGGGTTTGATTCCTCAGCATCACACATAAGCAAAAAGAAAAAAAAGCTGGAAGTGGTGCTGTGGCTCAAGTGGTAGAGCACTAGCTTTGAGCTGAAGAGCTGAGGGACAGCGCCCAGGCCCAGAGTTTAGGCCTTACGACCGGACCCCCCCCCCCAAAAAAAAAAGAAAGAAAGAAAAGAATGAGACAAAATAATAATGAAGGTGGGATCTAGGAATAAACTGAATAAATGTGAGCAAATTGCATCCTAAGTAGGCAGAGGTGAAAGCCAAGAACTGCCCTGGCTTACCATAGTCACCTTCCAAAAAGCAATCACATCAGATGAATCAGGAATGGTGTGTGAGCATGAGACTGAGTGAGTGAGTGTGTGTGAAGAAACAGAAAACGAGTGAAGAAAATCAGCCAGGTTTGTTGAAGCAGCTCTCCTGTCTCTGGGGCTTTTCTTCTCCATAGAGCAAGGCATCTCTATGGCCTCTCCTGAGGAAGGCTAGAGCCTTATTCTGTGGTGATGGCATCTGACCTTGCCGAGGTCTGGATACAAAAGAGGGATTGAGTGCATTGGGTACTGGGGACCACCCTGCTTTCGTAAGAAAGACAATATCTAGGCCTAGACTCCACAGTAGAAAATTGGGGAAGCATTCTTTGGAGAGGCTGACTACCTCAAGAGAAAAAACAAAACAAAACAAAACTTAAAGATACTGATAGTGGGGTTTTCCAACCAAATGTAGGAGGATGATTATATTATCTAGTGAAACCTTCCCATCAACAAGTCCCACCTGTGCATTCAGAGCTACCAATCAGTATTTTAGTTCCCCATTCTGCAGAAGAGCAGATGGTCCAGGATTACCAGACATCTGCAGAAAGTTTCTAACAGGAAAGACCAAACAAAACCAAGTAAACATAAAAGCAACAAGTAACTTGAAGGAACAGATTACACAGAGAGAATGCGTAGAAGAGAGAAATTTATCATTAAATATTTAGAGAAATAAAAGAAGACCTTTTGACTATTAAATGACACAAGGGTACTAAAAAAGTAATACCAAATAACAAAAAGGAGGTGTTAAAAATTAAATGTAACATGGGAATTGGAGTATAACTTAGTCATAGAGCACTTGCCTTGCATGCACAGGGACCTAGGTTCAATCCTTAGCTGTGCCTACCTGTGCCTAAAACAAAACAATTCACAAAAGGAAAAACTCAGAAGAATTGGAAAGTTGAAGAAACCTCCCCCAAAGCAGTATAAAAAACACAGATGGATGCATAGACCAGAGAAGATGAATTTTGACAGGAGCAGCCAAGGAGGTCCAAATAATATGGATTTCAGAAAAAAAAAGAATAAAAATAGAGTTGTGTTGTCAAGGAAAGAATTCAACCAAGATTCCCAGAATTGAAAAATATGAATTTTCATACTGAAAAAAGCTACCACCCTGTGCACATCACAGGTGCACAATGAATGAAAATATGTTCACATTCAAGCCATTATGAACTTTTAGAACATTGAGTTAAAGAAAGGACTTCAAATCTTTCAGAGAGCAAAAGCATGACACAATGGGTCATTAAATAGAGTGGCTTCAGTTCTCAATAGAAACTTTGGGAGCTAAAACACAATGGAACTGTGCCTTCAAAACTTTAAAGGAAAATGATTTCAGACCTACGAGTCTTCTTTCAGCCAAATTATTACTGAGCTGTGAGTGTAAAAAAAAAAACAAATATCTTCAGATGTGAAATATCTCCAAAAAAAGTGTTTTCCAAGAACTTTTACAGGAAGCTGTTGGAGCATGTGTTTGAAATAAACCAAGGCAAACAAATGCTTTTTTTTTTTTAACTGTCAGGAAATGCATTTTATTTAACATCTATGCTTAACAACCTTACTTGTAACTAGGCATAGAAGTTTTGCAGGGAAATTTTGGAACATTCATCAATAGAATTAATAGTTAGCATGTAAATCCATCAGTTTGCCTACCAAAATTTACATCAACCAAAGCAGGATTCTAGTGGCTCATGCCTGTAATCCTGGCTACTCAAGAAGCTGAGATCTGAGGATCAGAATTCAAAGTTACCCAGGGGAGGAACATCAGAAGAGTCCATGAAACCCTTATCTCCAATTAACCACAAAGAAGCCAGAAGCAGAACTCTGGCTCAGTTGGTAGAAGGTTAGCCTTGAACAAAAAAGCTTAGGGACAGGGCCCAGGTCATGAGTTCAAGCTCCAGGACTGGCACAAAGCAACAACAAAACAAAACAAATCAAAAAAATCAAGCAATGTAATAAGCTAAATAATACATGACCCTGTGACTCTCACAGGTACAAGATAAATACATGACTTCTCCAAATGTCATCATTTCCTCTGTGTGTTTCCTTGGAAATAAATATTATGTAATTATTATGACTTCCCCCAATCCTGGGGCTTGAACCCAGGGCCTGAGTGTTGTCCCCAAGCCTCTGTGTGCTCAAGGCTAGTGTTCTACTACTTGAGCCACAGCACTGCTTCCAGACTTTTCTGAGTAATTTATTGGAGATAAGAGTCTCATGGACTTTTCTGTAGAGCACATGGGCAGCAAAGATGGTGCTGAGAGGGAGTAGAGTGGGCAGAGCCCAATTTGCCTTATGTTCAGTGTGTAACCAGCCCGTGGAAGCTTAGGTGCATGATAGGGTGTGACCTTGACAGTGATTGGTTCCTCTTCCTCCCCTGCCATGCCACCCGCTCTTTTTTGCTTTATAAAGGGCTGCTCTGTGTTAATAAACGAGTTTCTCCCTGCTTGACTTGACTCCCCACGGTGTCTGATTGTCTCCCAGTCTGAGGGAGGCTGGGGAACGGCCAGCCCAGCGGTTCACTTCCTTGACCCCGGCCGTCTTTCTTGGGACAGACGAAGACCCAACACTTTTCTGCTGGGGCTAGCTTTGAACCGTGATCCTCAGATCTAGCCTCCTGAGGAGCTAGGATTACTGGTGTGAGCCACTGGTGCCTGGTTTTTATGTAATTGTTGAACTTTTTCCAATATTGCAGAACATTCAGATAAATACATAACATTTAATTTTTTGGGGGGATGTCCAGTCGTGGGGCCTGAACTCTGGGCCTGGGCGCTGTCCCTCGGCTCTTCAGCTCAAGGCTTCTGGCTTTTTTCTTTTTGTTTATGTGGTGCTGAGAGGGCCTCAGGCATGCAAGGCATGCAAGGCATGCAAGCGCTCTACCACTGAGCCACCTTCCCAGCCCCAACATTTAATTTTTTAATCTTTAAGTAGTTGTATAAAGGGCTTTTAGTTCAACATGTCAGTTTATGAGTTCAAAGAATTTTGATCAGTGTCAGCTGTTTGGTCATTCTTCCCTCCACTCATCTATCCCAACCTCTCTCAATCCCTCAAGTAACCTGGCTCCAATTTTACATGTGTACACTGAATATTATGACTATATTCATTTATCATTCCTCTGAGTTTTTCAGGAGTTTAATGAATGTCAGCAGTGTACTAGATACATAGGCCTACCATTTTAGATTTGGAACATTCCAGAAACAATAGGGAAAAGAGTATTCTAGACATTACAATGATGAACAGGTCATTTGTGTAAATTATATTGAGAAGTTTAGGGCAACTGATAAGACTTGGCTTTCACTACTGATAAGAACAAAGAATTGTGAGCAATTAGGATACAAAGATTAGTAACTGGAGGCAAAACAAATAGCTGGAAAAGTAAAAATAAAATACCAGATGCCTCCACCATTATATTATCAGTCCTAATTAACACTGAATGTTGACTTATTAAAATATTATAATCAAATAATATAATATAAATCATGTATATTATAATATATAGTATAGTATGGTATATATTTCATTAAGATCAATCCTGTATATTGGCATATAAATCCTGTCTAATAATCAGAATAAAAATCCTGTATATTAGGAAAACAGAGGAATGGAAGTGTGTATGGGGACAGAAGGAAGAGAAAATCGAAATCCTCATCTTCCTTCGTGGTAAATAAGTTAATATTGCCTAAAACTTATTACTACTACTACTATTACTGTTACTAATTTTAGAAATTTGGAGCAATAATATCATTTAGAAAGCAACAGTTAATGTGGAGTGTAATTTGGCTCTGAATGTGTAGAAGGTATAGGAAATATAGGAAATTGAATCCTCTCATAATAAGTCTTGTAGATTTAGTGGATTATTTAAATTCTGTGCATGATTAGCTTTGGAAAAAGTGGGACCAAAAGAAAAAAGGGAAACTCTAAAAAGAAATATAGCAAAATTTAGTTATGTGTATTTATTGTAATAAATTTTTATTTTTAATTTTTCATATTCCTACATTTTCTAAAGTAAACATGGATTACTTTTAAATTTCTGAAACACTTTTTAGGTTAGGGGAAAAAGGTTGATAATGACAAAGACTGATTTAGATAGGAGAATTAGGAGGTTTGGCTAGATCTTTGAGGGCACAAATCATAATGGCACTCAGAGGAAGAATAGAAAGATGGTGATGAATATGGAGGGGAGAATAGATAAAGGCAGAGAGAGCTAGGAACCCTAGAAGACTTGTTAAAGACTTCAGATTTTATTCTGATGGCTACAGGAAGTAGGAGAGTTTTTTTTTTTTTTTTTTTGGCCAGTTGTGGGACTTGACCTCTGGGCCTGGGTGCTATCCCTGAGCTCCTTTTTGCTCAAGGCTAGTGCTCTACCACTTGAGCCACAGCTCTGCTTCTGGCTTTTGGATGGTTCATTGGAGATGAGAGTCTCATGGGCTTTCCTTTCCTTCTCAGGCTGGCTTCAAATTGTGATCCTCAGATCTCAGCCTCCTCAGTAGCTAAGATTATAGGCATGAGCCAACAGTGCCTGGCTAGAATTCTGGACTTTTTAAAGATGAGTTTTCCTTATCTGTAAGCACTACCAGAATCTAACAAAACATGTCTGTGTATCACAGACATGTATCATAGACTATATATCATGTGCCAGTTTGCAGCCTCTGGATAGAGTGTTTTGTGCCAACCTTTTGAACACTTTGGGCTGAGATTATAAACCCCGATAAGCAATATGCCAAGTTCTTTATCAGAGATTGCATCAGAGACCTGGAAGTTATCTTAAAGATTCTTACATCACTACACATAAAATTAAGCCCTGCCTTGTTCATGTAAGAATTATGCAATGAGGTACTAAGTGTTCTGGCAAGAACCCACATATGGGGAAGGGAACTAGTACTGAACTGGACTCCACAGGCTCTGCTCCCTTCGGTGGCAGCTCTCCAAGAGCTCTTGGAAATGTGTCATTTAGTCTACTGCAGATCACAGCCTCTTATAAATGGACCTGACTTCTCTGCACACATGACTGATTTTGTGATGATGAGTAAAGATTGAGGCCATCTTTTACCTCCACTGCAGGACCAGGATGGATTCTCTGACAACACAGATTTAAACAAAACATGTGGCAGGGGGTGGCCTGGGAAATGGCATCAGAGTAGATGAGGACATATGTCTTGAGTGAGAATTGGAGAAATGGATTGCAAATGAGTGGGACAGAGGAGCCCATGAGTTGGAGGGCACGACCTCAAGCTGGAAGGATGACACCTTACCTCTCTTCTTCACAACTGCATTATATATCAGCATTGCACACCAAGGGAAGAGCCCTGTTAGGGAGGCTGTGGGCTGGGATTGGTATTGGAGGTGTTTAGGAAGGTGTTTTACTTCTTAGCAAGAAGTCTCCTTCAGACACAGGCTGAAGGAGAAACAGACTCATGAGAAGGAATCTAAGCTCTTTCTCAGGACCTCAGGACACACAAGAGAAAGTGGAAACTTGCCAATGGACCCTGTCAGCTGGAGCTCTTGTCCAATATGGTTTTGCTTCCCCCCCCCACTTCTCCTCCCCCTCCTCCTCCTTCTTCTCTTCCTTTCCATCTTTCTCTTTCTCTTCCTCCTCCTTCTGACTTAATTTTTTGTGTGCCAGTACTGGGGCTTGAACTTAGGGCCTGGGTACTTTACCTTAGCTTTTTGGTTCAATGTTAGTGCCCTCCCACATGAGCCACACCTTCACTTCTGGCTTTTTGGTAGTTAGTTGGAGGTAAGAGTCTCACAGATTTTCCTACTTGGGCTGGCCCTGAACTCTGATCCTCAGATCTTAGCCTTCTGACTAGATAGGACTATAGGCATGAGCCATGGGCACTTGCCAACAAATCTTCCTTTTTCAGAAGGAACCCATTCCTTGTAGTTTGGGAAGCAAAGTGACTGCTGTGTGTCTGTCTCTCTTTTTGAGAAGGGAATATAACCAGCCTTGTTTGATCAGAGCCAGACCTCCCTAGCCTGACTCAATGATTAGTTCAGGGATGGACACATGACTTAGAGTTGCATGATCGCTGAGTTTTTCCTGGGACTTGTGCTACAACTAAACACAATGATGTATTTTTTGCAATCTATATCTATAAGGATGATATAACCTAGAGAATCATGCCACTACATGGAAGAGTCTATGAAAACAAATTCTTTTTTTTTATTGTGAAAATATCATACAGAGGGGTTACAATTACACGAGCAAGGTAATGAGTACATTTCTTATCAAGCATTGTTGCCTCCTTCATTCCCATCTCCACCCCACCCCCAAAGTTGTAAAGTTCGTTTTTTGACATAACGTCTTGTACATCTCATTGTTGCAATGGGTCCACCTGTATCCCTATTTAAACAATTTGTTTTTTCCCTTCCCCTCCACAAATTATACCAACATCAAATACAGTGAAAGCAGGGGTTATACCGTGGGGAAGGAACATACAAAGCAACAAAGAAATCATCTTATAAATATGTTAGAAACAATTGCAAGAAAGAAAAAACATTTGAATCCTTATCTTGGGTTCATTTTGCCTAACACCAACTTATCTAACCTTTTCTGCTTGTCTCAGACATATATTAGTTATTGCAAATAAGGGAAACCATGGGACCTATGTTTCTTTGGGCCTGGCTTACTTCACTTAATAGAATTTTTTCCAAGTCTTTCCATTTCCTAACAAATGGGGCAATGCCATTCTTTCTGATGGAGACATAGAATTCCATTGTGTATATATACCACATTGTCTTGATCCATTCATCTACTGAGGGGCATCTGGGTTGGTTCTATATCTTAGCTATGGTAAATAATGCTGCAATAAACATAGTTGTGCTGGTAGCTTTAGTATGGTCTTGTTTGTGATCATTCGGGTAAATGCCCAAAAGTGAGATTGCTGGGTCATGGGGGAGCTCTATGTGGAGTCTTTTGAGGATATGAAAACAAATTCTAACTAGTACATCAGTTTAAATTGTACTTGTGCTCTTGGTAGAGCAGTCTTACTTGAAGTCCACCTCCTTTGAACATTTTGGTTGATATGTGTCAATTTCTTCTTTCATCTTTTCTTTTCTTTTTTTTTTTGGAGTCCGGTCGTGGGGCCTGAGCTCTGGGCCTGGGCACTGTCCTTCAGCTCTTCAGCTCAAGGCTAGTGCTCTACCACTTGAGCCACAGTGCCACTTCCGGCTTTTTTCTTTTTGCTTA
Organism: Dipodomys merriami; assembly: GCF_024711535.1. Taxonomy (NCBI): domain Eukaryota; kingdom Metazoa; phylum Chordata; class Mammalia; order Rodentia; family Heteromyidae; genus Dipodomys; species Dipodomys merriami. The sequence goes on along the minus strand of NW_027202270.1, from coordinate 76,138,588 downwards.
TGTGGTGCTGAGGAATCGAACCCAGGGCCTCATTTATGCAAGGCAAGTGCTCTACCACTGAGCCACCTTCCCAGCCCTCATCTTTTCTTTTATCTTAAGCTAGTTTAGGCTCAATTTCTGTCACTTGTAACCAAGAGTCCTGACTAATATATACCCTTATATGTATGTACATAATGCTAAGCAAATTGATACTATATATTAAACATGCAAATAGTAAATTAAAGACTAGTTTATTCAACTAATGTATGCTACATGTCAAAATCATGTTAGTTACCAGAGATCAAATTATGGGTGACACAGACAATATGGTCGATCCATCCCATCTTGGCCATATTAATATTAAATTTATTATAACTCCTTTGAAAAATGAATAGTTTAACAAAATGAATATCATGATGCTGAAACATGTAAAGTTTAAGAGGAAGTGGGCAAACAAATGGAAAAAGGAATGGCAAGTAAATTCAGTAAAAATACCTCAGGTACATACGTAAAAATCAAACTAGGTAACTTAAGATGGGTGGGGAGAATGATAGACAGGGTGACACTGATCAAGATGCATTGTACTGATAATTGTATGCTGAATTGAAGCTCCTTGTACAACTCTTTAAGATCATTTTAAAAATTGAAAAAAAAAAAAGAAGAAAAGAAAAGAGTCTACAGACCAAGAAGGGTGTGAACAACAAGTAAGGAAGTCAACCAAGCAATTGAGAGTGAACAGTGAATTGCATTTAGTGTGTGGGAGAATGAAAAGCCTTAGCATTGTGCACCCCACAGCTTTTTCATATGACGGGGTGAGATGGAAAAGCATCACATTTGCCAGAGTTGACCTGGAGTCAGCTACACTGGCCATATGGTTTTCCTGACCCATAAAAGTCACTAAGTGAGGAAGTAATTTATTGCTGGAGATCACTGTCCGCACCAGCAGATCCTGGCGTGTTCACTTCATTGTTTCCTTAATAAGGAAATGGAGAAGAGCAAGGCAGAGGCAGGATGGGAGGGCCCTAGACTTTGGGTTATTCCAATAGTCAGACCCCAGTTTGCTGGGGGAAGAGGAAACTGGGATAATTTCTGTGTTTTACCCCCACCTCATTTTTCTGCCTTATTGCTCAAGAATTGTGGGAGAGAGAGCACTGAAACTTAAAGAAGAAAAGGGGGTCATGAACTTCAAATGCTTAACTTGGGATTTGCACAGTTTTAAGAGAGGACATTTCATAAATGGCAAATGATTCCGGAACCTGAGGAAAGGGAACTGCACAGTTTAATAATTGGTACCATAAAGGAACACTGCAAATTGAGAAACAAAACAATAGCTGCTGATAAGGCTTTCAACAAGAGCTGGAATTCCTACTGGGAGTCGTTTGCCACAGTAGCTGTCCTGTTTAACCATGAGCTCCACACAAAGGCTCTGGAGCTGAGTTGGGAAGCCCCTGTAGACCCTAGCCTTCCATGTTGGCTGGTATAATTGAGACCGTTTTTTTTTTTCTTTTTGATAGCCCCTAGCTTCCTGAAAACAATTATTTCAGTTGTCTGTGTCCTAGGTTGCTTACTTCAGTATTATCTGAAGATGTTATCTGTAAGTACTTGCCAATAGGAACATTGCTCCAAGTCCTTGTCTGATCTGCTTCTGCTTTTAGTGTAAAAAGACACATGTACTGATGTTAAGAACATTTTTGAGCCCAGTGCTGGTGGCTCATACCTGTGATCCTACCTACTCAAGAGGCTAAGACCTTAGGATGACAGTACAAAGCAAGCAGGGGCAGGAAAATCAGTGAGATCCTTATCTACAATTAACTAGCAAAAAGCCAGAGTGGAGATGTGGCTTAAGTGGTACTGAGTAGTAGGGAGGAATGGGGGAGGTGGGGGAGGGAAAGGACAGTTGGAGAAAAACAAAGGAGGAGGTAACAATGCTTGTCAAGAAATGTACTCATTACCTTACTCGTGTGACTGTGACCCCTCTGTACAGCATCTTTACAATAAAACAAAATTTACAAAAAGAGGTAGAGTGTCAGCCTGAGGGGGGAAAAAATCTAAGGGACAGTGCCCAGGTTCTGAGTTCAAGCCCTAGGATTGGCACTAAAAAAGAAAAAGAACATTTTTGACAGTTTATGATCTTTAAGTAGTGAGAAAACAGGTTGTGCTCTGTGGGCCTTGAAAAAGCTCCCACTGGCAGAGGGTTCTAGGAAACACCTCTCACAACATAATCAGAGCATTCATAAAATGAACCCTAGGTCACATGATAAAATGTGTCCAAATAATATTGTAGGACACACTTTGCGTGTGGCCTTCATAGCACTGCCTGTAAGGACTACCTCTCCTCTCTGACTTCATCATGGTATGGCGTCCTATTGGGCCCCAACACCAGGGAATTAAACAAACCAGGTACCATCTGGAAGGATTTGAATCTTGGAAGGTAAGAAAGAAGCCAGAGAAAGAAAGCTCCAGCCATATCATTATGAAATAGCTGTCATTTGTTCTCTGGAGGGTAATGTGGGGAGGGAAGGGACCAGGGACTTATCTGTAGAACTCAGAAGTGAGGAGTATAGGCTTAGGGTTCTGTTTGATGGGTTTGCTTTACTAAGTGCCATCACAGGACCTTGACTTTCCTCATGAGGTTGGCAAGTTGGCATGAAAATACCAGAGGTTCTGGAATCAGGTGGTCTGGGTTTAAATCCTAGTTATTTGACAACTTGGCTGTGTGAGTCTGAGCAAGATAATTAACGAATTTTTCTCTGTCTCTGTTTCTTATGCTCAGAGGCTTGGCCTGTAATACCTACTTCAAATGGGTTGTGGTGGTGATCAAAATCTGCCACCTCAGGAAAGAAACTGGGTTGAAGTGTGAGCAACTCAGTGGGGATCCCCACATGTTCTCCCTAAAGTGAGACATGAAACACTCCACCCATTAATGTATCATCCCTCAACTCAAATTCATATTCTTGAACTTTCCTTCTCTTAAACTTGTCATTTCAGTGGGAAGTTTCCAAAGGCTTCCATAAAGAAAACCAATATAATCTTTAAAAGGGATATCATCAAGTAACAACTTGTAGTTTAAGGACTACCTAGATTGTGATGATAAAAGAAGGAGAAACACAAAAGAGTAATAGAGAGGAGAGAAGTGAAAGATTTTTCAGCCCAGGGATCTCCATTCTCAACTGTGGATGGAAAGGAAACAATTAGTGGAAGGGACTTGGGGAAGTGTGTCAAGTAAAGAGAGAAACATTGAAGAATTAAGTGCCATGAGAAGAAAAGAGAGGAACAAAGCAGAGGCAATAAAGGGTATGGTTATGATTGTTAAGTCTAAGAAAGGAGGATGTGCTTTTCTTCTGAAATACAGGGAAAGGGAGAAAGAATGGGGAAACACACTCATACAGAGAAACACAGAGAAAGTGGGGAAGGGGAGAGGGAGAGAGAGAGGGAGGGTAAGAGGAAACTGGCCAAATCAGCTCATGTTAGAGAGTAAAAGATGACAAGGCTTTGAAGTCAGTAGACTTAGATGTATTCCTTGTCTCAGGTACTTGGCCTTCTTCTCTTGGTTATTTAATGTGTTTCCAGTTCCTAGTTTCTACATCTATAAAAGAGGTGAGTGCTGGTGGCTTATACCTGTAATCCTAGCAACACAGGAGGCTGAGATTTGAGGATCACAGTTCAAAGCCAGCCAGAGCAGGAAAGTCTGTGAGACTCTTATCTCCAATTAACCACCAGAAAACTGAACTGGTGCTGTGGCTCAAGTAGTAGAGTGCTCACCTTGAGCTGAAGAGTTCAGGGACAGTGCCTAGGCCCAGAGTTTAAGCCCCATGACTGACAAAAAAAAAAAAGAGATGATAATATTTAAAGAGCTAATTAACTGTGATACTATGAAGTGCACTGGCATGTGCAATCTCTCAATAGATGATTCTTTGTATATCATTTCATTTTCATCTTTTTCTAACAGTAGGAGACTTGGTGTCCTGGGGACTCTGAGAAGGACCAATTTTGAGGGGATGAGATGATTATAACAAAAGGCCACAAGGGCTCAGAGGAAGCAAGATGGCATGGATTCATAATATATTAAGTTCCAGGTTCAGCAACATCCCCAGCTCATGGTTAGGATAAGAGAACACAGAGCCTAGTAGGGGGATCCAGAAAATGAATCCAGCATTGAGCCTAGTAGGTAGTTATAGGAGTAGAAAGAGGCTGCTCCTGCTATGTCCATTGCTAACAGCTACACCAGGGGAATGCACAGGGGTCAAGTACAGAGAAGTCTTGATGATGAAGAGCTGACACCATGATGGGGAAGTAGAAGAATGCTATTAAGAGGGAGAGGCCTCAGCTGGGTGCTTAGCAGGGCTGCGGCCCAGAAAACACTAATGTGAAATGAGGCCATGATCCAGGGACCTCAGGTCAAGGAGTCTGATGTATTGTCAATAGAGATGTTGAAGTCCTGAGAATCCTTGGGTGGCCACAAAAAATATGAACTGAAGTTACCCAAGCATGAAAAACCAGGTCATTAGGAGGGTCAGTGGCCAAGAAAAGCCATGGCATGTGGAGATGGTCATGTAGACTTAGTGAGTCTGATAGAGAGAGGGATATGCTTTGATAGGAGTGTGGAGGACAAGATTTTGAGCAGAGATGCACATATTGTGTTTATTCCATTTTATATTTGGAACCAGCCTGGAGAGACGAATATTCGTAACTCTTATTTTCAATTAGCCAGAAAAAAATCAGAATGTGGAGGTGTGGCTCAAGTGGTAGAGTGCCAGTTGTTTGTGAGAAAAAGCTGAGTGTGAACTTGAGGTCTCGAGAGTTCCAGCACTAGTGCAGGTACAACAATGCCAGGACTGGGACTTGGATTGTATATGTACATGTATATATAAACACTTAAGTATTTAGATGAAAGTATCTTGATTTCTGACTTCCATGCAATAGAATTATCTGATTATTTTGTCTGAATTGCTATACAGCAACTTCACTGTCCTCTTTAGAAGGGATGGACTTGCTATACTTGACATCATTTCTTGTGGAACAAGGTTGAGCCCAGGGGTACCTTGTGACTCTTCTGCCCTATAGAGAATGGACAAGAGGAGATAGAAGTAGTGTGTCAAATAGAACTATGGATGGAGACATAGAGGATAAACAAGTCTAGGTATCTAATGTGTAACACGATGAGAGTTGTTGGTATTTAACTATGATATGTTTTCCACAGGCTCATGTTTTGAATGTTTGGTCCCTAGCTGCATTCTGAGAGTCTTTTAGGAGGTAGGGGCCTAGGTACAGAAGATCACTAGAAGGATGTCTTTGGGATTCTGTGTCACCCTCATCTTTCCTGTCTTGTCTGTGCTTCCTGCCTGAATGAGGTGAAGAGCAACCATGATGTTCTGCTCAAGCATATGGAGCCAAGCAACCATGGATTGGATACTCTGAAACAGTGAGCCAAATCAATCCTTCCTTTCCCTCCTCCTTTTTTCCCAGTTATATATGCAAAAGTAGCTAGTACAATGATAGTTAACAAAATTGCATTATTAGGGATTGTTAAATAAGTTGATTTCAGATGCTCTTGACACATATGCACACACGCACACACACACACAAGGATGTGTAGTGATAGATTTGCTAGTCTACTTCATTATAGAAACCATTTTACTATCCATGTGTACTTTATAACATCTTGCTATATACTTCAAGTATATATATATATATATTAAATTGTATTTTATAAGAGAAAAAAAGTAACTGAGTTTGAAGGAATTTTATAAAAATAAGGAAAACACTGTTTTTGGGGTTATGTGCTAGGATGGTCTTGAGAATCTTGTTAATTTCAAGTGGTTGTATTTCATCCTCCTTGACATGAGGACTAGCTAGTGGGACTTGAGGGGCTTTGTAAAGATCCTTTTGGTCACCTGCTCATTAAGGGGCTATGGAACCACCCCTCCATCTACTTACTGGAATAGTTTACCACTTACGATAGAAACTTCCCAGCCTCCTTTGCATCTATGGTATGGCCTAGGGTCCAATTTGACCAATGAAGCATGAGGGAAAGCTTCCTGGGAGGATTTAGGGAAGATTTATTTGATTTTTCTCCCTCAATAAATAAAGTGTGGCTTATGAGAGGGAACATCCATTTTCTTCCAGCAGATGTTACTGTGTTTACATGGAGCACCTAAACTGGGACACCCATCTTGTGATAGTATGAGGAAAATCGAAGGCTGGAAGAATGGGAACAGCCCAGGGACCTCCTGCTTGGTGATTTCCTAAGATAAGGTCTCACTTTATACTCAGTGCTAGCCTAGATCTTGATCCTCCTATTTATGCTTTCCTGTATAGCTGGGTTGACAGGCAGAGCAGCCATTGGTTGAGATAAGTGTTGAATTTCAGACTAGCCTCAAACTGTAATCCCCTGATCTCTGCCTCCCCTTCCAAGTAGCTAGGATTCCATACTTGAGCCATAGTCTAAAGCTTCTTGGTGTCATTTTTGAGGCACTACAATAATCTTTGTACAACCTTTTTCTGGAATTTTTATATGAAGTCATTTATTTTTTTCTCTCTGTTTAGACTATTTTAAATGGAATATCATATTATTAGTAGCTAAAAGCATTTAATGGATAGAGACTTTGTCTAGAGCTGGGTTTCTAATAGGGCACAGAGCCACTGTGCTGGAGGATATGTCCAGCAAATGGGTAAATGTAGAGTATTATCCTATAGTGTCCATTTACCTTGTTGATAGCTTAAAAGTACTTTCATATGAAACAGGACATTGATATTGATCTAGGAAATAGAATTCACAGGATAATACAGCAATCTTGAGCCTGCTTCCGGGCAAGGCTCTCAGGACCTTTGGATATTACAGGATGTGAGTGAGCAATATTTCTTTTTCTGTTGTATACAGGCATAAAGTAACTCAAATTAAATTGAAGTTGGAGCGATTAAGTTAGACATAAGGAAGGCCATGCCTACTGGGATTATTAAAAAGATTCTAAATTGGAAGAGAGACAGAAAAATGGAACGTCAGGGCTTTGGAAGTCTTGAAGTGTGGGGGAGCTGTACACAAGCTGCTTTCACTACAGTTTTGGCTGAACTAGTTTTCTCAACTTCTGAAGTCCTTGCCATTGTATTGTGTTTGTGAAGAATTGTGATCCCTCCCCCTTTTGATGATGATTCCATTCCAGACCTCCCATGTTTCTTTGGTGATTTATCCTTTGTTTTAATTCAACACAATACTCGAAATGATGGAGTTTTCCCTTTAAATAGTTACAGTGAATGAAAACAGAAAATGATTAGGAGTCAGTCAAATGTTGAGACAGAATGTAAATACCTGTAGGGAAAGTATTTAAGCCTTTCCGATAGGAAAGGTAGTGTAATTTTTACATGCAAGAGTTCCGCATCAAAACCCAAATCCTAGCTTTTCTTTCCACTTTGAGACTCCTCAGTCAAGGTCAGCACAAAAGATCCACTGTTTCCACTGGCATTTACATCACCCCTTTATCTTTTGATTCCTGATTTCTTGCCAGTCACACAGAGAATTTCTTGAGGGGAGTGAACAAGGATAACTAAACCAGCTTTTCCTCCTCGACAGTAAAGAATAGAAACAAAAGGCTCTCTCTCAGACACAGGCTTTTCTTTTGCTTCTTTATTTTTGCTGTATGTTTTAATTTAACACATGGTCTTTGACAACCACAGGAGTCTAAGCTGATGAAAAATCTGAGTTAATTTTTCTCTTCCATGTTCAACCTCCTATTCAATTAAAAAAAAAAGATATTGGTTTAAGGAAGAGTCCTCTGAGACTGCTTCATTTCACTGGGTTATATACCCATATCCCATACACTGAGGCTGTGGTTGCTGCCTTTGGCTTTGTCCATGATGGAAGGGAAAAATGGGTAGCAGTAGAAGAATGCAAGAAAGGTGAAGATGTCTATGTTTATCTGTGTCCCAGGAACACCTGCTCTCCCTTAGGAAGGGGGTTTTCTGTGCTAGCTTGTTCTCCAGCCTAGGCCTATGCTGCCCAGCAGATCTCTATTTCAGTTTTCAGCCTCACAGCAAGCCAGTGTGGATCCTTTCTTCCTTATCCATTCATTTAGTCTTTCAACAAACCCATTAAGCACCTAATAATTCTCACAACAGCTAACCTTCTGTGAGGGCTTTCTCACAAGGAGATTGTGGTGCAGTGGGTAAAACATGAAGTCTGGAGTCTGATTGCTTGGAGTTGAATCCCTAGTTAGCTTAGTGAACTTGTACAAAACCTCTGTAGGCTCTAGAAATAACACACCAGATTGTTGTGAAAATTGAAGGAGATATACACAGAGCTCAGCCTGATATATGGGAAGATAGTCATGATTAGAATCACCATTATTACTGTTATTGACTGATGTTCTTGCCATTAGGGTTCAGGGGCTCAATGTGGCAGCCTTTTTCATGGAGCTTGCTTCCTTTTCTGTGCATTTTCTTCTCCTTCTTATTTTGTCTCCCAAGCCTCCCTCCACTCATCTTAGTAAGTCTCTAGGGGAACACTGCCAGGCACTTTGCATTGGATTAATATTGTGGGGTGACAAAAGACCATGTGTCACTGGGCTTTGTAGGGTTTCTGTTGCTTTTAGGGAGCTAAATGCTGATGTCTTCTACAGGAGGCAGGACATAAGATGGCTGATTCATGTGTTAACTGGCAGGAGGGGGCTGGGCATGTAAGGAAAGGAGTAGAACAGGACTGATCTTCCCCTTTGATTTGTGATACAACCCTAGGTTTGTTGTGTCTGTTATATCTAGGATATGACCTGAGGTAAGTCATTGACCCTCTTGGAACCTGGCTTTCCCTATCTGTAAAGCCAGGGAGTCCATCAGCATTTTTCAAATGATTAGACCAGGATTCACAGATGTGCTCACAGTGTTACATTGTGACTCTTAGAACTGCATGCATAATTCAAAAACAGTTTCATGAAATAATTTTATCCTTCCTACATGAAATTCCTTGACTATATATATCTATATATCTATACACACATCTGTATATAAACTCTATTTATAACCCGTAATATTGACTTCCTTACCCTCTAATGGCTCAGTCTGATAAACCCTGGGCTAGCTACTCCCTAGAGGCCTTCCAGCCTGAACTCTCTGTAAATTTAGATCCATGGCTGCTGCGTAAGTTTAAAAGAAAAAGGAACAATTTTTATCTCCTAGGGTAATAACTGACTAGAGCTCAGCTAGAATAAATTAAAATATTATATCTCTATATCTTCACTTCTATAGCTATCTATCTATCCATTCTACCTATCTGGTTGGCTCCCATAGCAGCTTTCTAGAATTCAAGGGCATGATCTAGTGAGAAAGAAGAGGCTAATTATTGGGGTTCATTAGATAGAGCATGAGGAGGTTACAGACAGTGAAAATGTGTGTTGCTCATTGGATTTGGCTTTCTTTTGTGGAAAGAGAAGAAAGCATTCTGTCATCAATGCTCAGTCCTATGTATGGAGATTCTGGGAAGAATCCACTACTTGGGGGAAAATTAATAAAAGCTCAGCTTGTTTTAATACCTAAATGGATGTAGTCCTGTGGATGAGGGAACCTGGGAGGAATGACTTTGCTGCCTGTGTAAATGTTTGTTTTTGCCCTAATGTGTTTGTCCTTTTGCTTGACTGCTCAAGAGATAGCCATCTAAAAACACAAGCTTCAGGAGAAACTTAAAACAAAGAGAACAAACAAAGCCCACCACCTAACCCCCAAATAAAATACGAACCTTCGACCTCCCAGTACAACATCCATCTTTAGGTTGCCCGTATGTTTACTTTTCATAGGAAGCCCCACTCACTAGTTGGCTCTTTGAGACCATGCTCTGTGTTAGGGCTTTGAACAGTCAATTCAGTGAAGCACCTTCATGGTGTCAATTAGAAGCACTCTGTCTGCCTGGCTCTCTCTCTCTCTCTCTCTCTCTCTCTCTCTCTCTCTCTCTCTCTCTCTCTCTCTCTCTCTCTCTCTCTCTCTCTCTCTCTCTCTCTCTCTCTCTCTCTCTCTTTCCCTCCCTGTCTGTCTCCCTCCCCCTCCCAGATGTTTCTTTCTTGCTCTTTGTAGTCAAGAGGAAACATCAGAATTTCTCAGTGACTTTCTGAGATCTATGGTTCTCTTAGAGTTCAAGCCTTTAAAGTACTTCAGTCTGCAGTGAGGATCTAATCAACTTCAGAGGGACAAATCCTTTGAAAAATATTAGCTAGAAGGTCACAGATGCAGCTTTGGCTTGGAGAAGTCAAGGTTGCTTTCCTCCATTTCGTGTCTGTTGTCTGACTATGAATTTGGTGGAGAACATAAGATTCAGTCAGTGGAGCTGGAAAAGTTACTGTTTCTCATATTTATAAAAATATGGCTAATAATAGTAAACTTATAGGATTAAGTGACAAAACTTATAGGATTAAGTGATCGAAATATAGAATATATATTATGAAAATGTTGTAATGAAACCCAATTGATATGTACAAAAATACTACTAGTGGCTCATGCCTGTGATCCTTGCTACTTGGAAGGATAATAGTGGGAAGATCTGGCCTCTTGGGTTAAAAGACTCCTTCTCAACCTATGGCTCAGTATCTTTTTTAAAAATGTATGCGGGGCTGGGAAGGTGGCTCAGTGGTAGAGCGCTTGCCTTGCATGCATGAGGCCCTGAGTTCGATTCCCCAGCACCACATAAGTAAAAAGAAAAAAAGCCAGAAGTGGCGCTGTGGCTCAAGTGGTAGAGCGCTAGCCTTGAGCTGAAGAGCTGAGGGACAGCGTCCAGGCCCAGAGTTCAGGCCCCACGACGACCAGACCCCCCCCCCAATGTATGCATTTATTTATTTTTAGAATAAAACAGAAATGGAAAAAAAAGAAATATAAAAATGTAAGAAACATCTTTGGATTTCACCTGTACTTTAAGGCTTTCCAGCAGGTGGCCTGAGGTCATTAGTAACTGATAGAAGCACCTTCCAGAACTATATCTGCCTGTCACTTTTCAATCAGATGTTGTGGAGATGCTTTGAGATGGTAACAAGTTACTTAAGGTACTAGCTGGCTGTTAACGAAATTGTCTTTGGCAAACTTAACTGAGCCAGTGTTTGGTTTTGGATCATCTTGGAAGAACGATACATTGTAAGGGTGGAGTGATCTGGGTCATTCTGTCCAAATCAAGGCTGGCTATTTCTCCAAAGCAAGAGGGGCAATGTGGATGTGGAAGAAACTTCGGTGCTCACAATTTTTTTCTTGTAACACAAGGACGAGGCATGGAGAAGGGGGAAGAGTCCATACCCAAGCCCAGATCTTAAGAGTCTATCATTTTTAAGACTCTTGATAAATGTTTTTTATTCAGACCTAGTTTCATTTCCAAATCCTGCAGTCCCCATGTGTTTATTATTGTTCCTTTAATTACTAGCTGCATTCACTTTATGGCTCAGTATTTTGTGCCTGTCATCTGAAGCTAGGTGGGAGATCAGGAGGATTATGGTTCTAGATGAACAAGTACAGAAAAGTCTGTGTGAGACTCTGTGTTCATAGAGGGAAACTGGTTGTGGCAATATGTGTACCTGTGAAGAGAAGAGGGATCTTAAAAATAACCAGTGGGCACCAGTGACTCATGCCTGTAATTCTAGCTTCTCAGGAGGCTGAGATCTAAGGATCATGGTTCAAAGCTAGCCTGGGCAGGAAAGTCCATGAGACTCTTATCTCCAATAAGCCACTAGAAAACCAGAAGTGGCACTGTGGCACAAGCAGTAGAGTGCTCGCCTTAGGCTGAAGAGCTGAGGGACAGCGCCCAAGCCTAGAGTTCAAGTCCCAGGACCAACGGTAACAACAACAAACAATGGAAAACTGAGCTAGAGGCTTGGCTCAGTGGTACAAATGTGAGGCCCCGAGTTAAACCTCTAGTACTCCAAAATGAAAGTACTATAAGTATATATAACATACATAACTTGGTTAGAAACAGGGAGCAAGCAAGTTACTCAGTAAAAATGCAACCAGTAGTGTTAGTGTGGATCTGCTCATTAAATTCCTAGGAGAAAGGTGAGGAATTCAAATGATGGAGATGGAGAAACTGAAGTCTAAGGCTGTGTTGCAAGTTAGAGAACACTTAACCAAGATAAAGTGAGCTACTCAGGCTATGGGAGAGAAGGGTGGCCCCAAAGTCTAGGTGAAAGAAGAGCCAAAGTCTTTGTGAATAGAGATGCCAGTTCTGCAGAGTTTCTGAATGAAGCCAGTGGATTAAACCTTGGGTGCACCCTGGCCCTGATAACTGGTGACTACAGACAGGGTCTCCTACTCAGCAGGGACCCCTCTTCAGAGTCACAGGCCTCCTGAATCTAGAGCCTTCCTCTAGGTAAGGAAATGGCAGTGTGCTTGAATACAATGGTCTTTTTAAAGCAGTTCAGATGTTTATCTTATCCCAATATTTACCCCATTGAATGGGATTTGAGTGGCTTACTTTTCTTTCAATTCCTCTGGGGAGTGAGGTTTCACTATGTTAAGTTGAATATCAACTTTTAAAATGAAAAAGAATAATGGCTCAAACTAAAAGAGAAAAAATAGTTTTCTGACCCAGGGGAGGAAAAGGCTCTGATAAAATCAGGCCTGGATTATTCTCTGTCCACACAGTACTGGGGACAAGAAACATTTTGAAGGAGCTGGATTGGAAGAAACACCTCCAGAGGTTTAGGAGGATCTGCATCCCGGCATGTTGTACAGTCTCTAACTGTGCACCAGCCTGGTAACCATTCTTCTGCGCAGAGTTGCTGTTGATTAAACCAGAAGCTCTCAGCTTCCATCCAGTCTCAGAGTGACCCTGCGTCTTTCTGTCTTAGCTTGTGTTAAATGCTTACACTATTCTCTTCCCCAACAAAGAGCTGAGAAAATGGGATCTATGCTGACAGCCTTTTGGAGTAAGAAAGACAATGGCCAAATTAGAGGTGAGATATAGATAAGAGTTTAAGTATCACCCCCTCCTTAGACAGGGAGATTAATGTATCGGATCCTCTAAGACCATCACCAAACATCTCCCTTTTAGATAAGAATAAAGTCCACAGTGGATTCACCATATCCAAACGTCTTGAGGGTTCTTCTTTAGTCAGGACTGTCAAGCAGTAGATATATTTACTTAGTTAATGACAAGACTGAGACACAGTGAAGTAAGGTGACTTTAGGATTAAATAGTCCAGTGAATGGCAGAGTCAGGGGTTCAAAGTATGTGTGGTCAAGGCATGTTCTCAACACTATTCTTTGAAACAGTTTTAGACATTAGCATGTTGTGAGTCTGTAAAAGTAGTGGGTTTTTAGTCCTGTTTGTAGTTTCCCATGAAGTTGCAGAGACAGGACTTGCCAGATGAAGTGGGAGAACAAAACTAATTGCCTGCATGTTAAGAGTTAAGGTCTTGGTATGTGTTGCTTTGTGATACAAAGCAAATTATTGTGATTTCTAAGATACTGAGACTCCAAGATGCCACTTCAAGTCTACCTGACACCTTCATTTTTCTCCTTAGTGGTTAAAGGTAGCTGAGGCTGTGGGAAAAGAAAATCGATAGTAGCTATCCCTTAGTTCATGAGAATGAAAATCTCAAAGCAGGCTTGAGAGACTGGCAGGGGAGCTCACTATTTGAGTGTTTACCTAGCATGAAGAAGACCAGAGTTTGAATTCCAGCACCACAAAAAAAAAAACCCCAAAGTAAATAGTAATAACAATAACAACAACAATAATAAAACATAGATAAGTAAATAATCAGAGCAAGCTTAGGTATTGAACTAGCAAGTATCCTTCCTCTAAACTTCCACATTTGAATATGAGAAATTTGTCACCATGTTTAAAAATCTTCCATCAACACAGATTTGCTTATGCATTTAGTCAACTCCTACTTACGACCTTCAGTGTGCCTCATGAAATTGAGGCTCATTGGCAAAAATATGCAAAAATATGATAGCGTTAATAGCAACCAGTCTAATCTATGAAAGATGTTATACACAATTTGAAAAATTAATAGAGTTGGAGAAAGTAGTTGTGCTATATACTTTACTATATGGGTCAATATGCACAATATAGAAAAGGCACCACCTACTAACCAATAAAGAAAAGACACATGTCATAAAGAAAAAACAAGTCCCAGCAAAAAGGGGCTCTTAGATTTGGATACAGCCTTTAGCAATGGAGGAAAACACATTTACAAGTGATAAGTGCTATACACAGAAGCAAGCACAGATTGAGTTTCCAAAGTTTCCTTATGATTGAGTTTCCAAAGTTTCCTTATGATTGAGTTTCCAAAGTTTGATGATAGAAAAAGCAATGTAGTTAATATCTATTTGATTAATTCCTTACGCCTCCTCGTATGCAGTTGGCTTTCTATTATCTCCAGTTTCTACAACTCTTCATTCAAGCAGTAGATGATCAGAACATATTTGGAAAAAAACCAAACTGAATTTCTATCGAATATATGACTTTTTTTTCTTGTTACAATATAGTATAAAAATATAGTATAGGAACTGTATGTAGGAGGTAGCTAGTATTAGATATTATAAGTTATCTAGAGATGATGCAAAGTATAGGAGAGGATGTATGTAGTTTAGATGCAAATATTGTACAATTTTATATAAGGGACTTGAGCATTTATAGATTTTGGTATCCATGAAGGCCCTGTGTCTAAGACCTGTGGTTACTGACAGAACAACTGTACATGATTTTGTTTATATAAGTGTTTGCCCCTGCGGTCAAAGGAGAGAGGTGATAGCCCAATGCATAGCTATACTTCACTAATTTGGCCATTGTCTCTGTCCTTTTTAGTTGCAAAGGCTCTTTGGATAGGTCTTATTTTCTAGAGCTAATTTTAGTGAACTAGGGGTGGTAGTGTAGAAGTTTAGTTCAGGCTAAGACTAAATGAAGGTACATTGGAGATCCAATGTATTCTGCCTTTAAAGGTAATAGAGAGGTTAGTATGGGTCTGTTAGGATTGAAGTGCCCTAGGGACCTCTGGTCTAGCAGAGAGTGGTGAATATGACCTAGTTTTGACTCAGAGCTGGGGAAAGGGTGAACTTTGTATTGACTATCAGTTGCTTCTGTGAGTAGAAGGGCATAATATGGGCAAGGACATAGGGCTCCTCCTTGATTTGATAATATCCCTGAAGGAATCCTCAGATCTTAGCGTGAATGAGCACAATTGTATATAGCTTTCAAATGTATGAAATTCCCTTTGTTAGAAGACAGAACATGTCAAGATGGCTCCTATCTATAACTCCAGCCACTTGAGACATGGAGATTGGGAAGATTGTGGTTTAAGATCAGCCAGGGCAAAATGTTAGTGAGACCTCATCTTAATCAACAGGTCTGTGTGCCTGTCACTGCAGCCATGTAGTAAACATAGGATGGTAACAATTATGCTGGTTTGGGCAAAAACCTAAGACACAATTCCCCAAGTAAATCCCAAAGCAGAAAGGGCTGGAGACATACCTCAAATGGTAGAATAGGTAGAATGCCTATCTAGCAAGCATGAGCCTTGAATCAGGCAGGCAATTAAAATTTATCTATAGATATACCTATGTGAGTTAAAGACATACCATCCCCAAACATGCCAAATTGGTATATTGATTATTTAGATTATTTAGAGCTGAAAACATCAGAGAAATGATAACTAAAGAAAATGTTCTGGGACTTGCCTTTTCCTATAGGTAGCAGGCTATAAAGATTCCTTTGGGAGGGGCAGCCTCCCCATGCTAGGGCAAAAAAAGAGCTTTATCTCCAGAGACTGGTAATTGGGGCTACAATGGGCCTGTATAAATAAACTCAGTGAAATTACTCTTATCTTCCACCAGCTTTACATCCCCCTATATATCTTGATGACTTCCCTAGAATTTACGGCCTCTGACTACAGATCTGTTTGTCCTATCATTTCTTCATGAATTTGTCATTGTGGCTTAAAAAGCATAGAAGCAACTTTCTTTGAACATTCATTTAGACTTCATTCTCTTCTAAAGATCTCCTTTTATGTGTAAAATCTGCAAAAGTTGTGTGCTTTGCTCTTGCTAATCTTATCTTATGTTAATTTTGTTCTTAGATTCAACCAAAGAATCACAAAAGGAGTAGGAGAAAGAGGAGACCATCCTTTCCCATATGTATGTCTGTGTCTGTGTCTGTGTGTGTGTATATGTGTGTGTGCATACATATGCATGTGTATAATGCATACATGTATCGGCATATATAGTTGTAGACAACAACCAATAAAAATCAAATATTGTCATAATTTTGAGTTTAGACAAAAAGTGTGGTTCTGATTATTTGACGAAGTGTCATTTCATACCCAGTACTGAATACTGAATACTCTTAGGTTCCCACATCTCACTTGGAGGTTAAGGTCATCTGGGGATGAGACTGACTTGTCCTGGGTGCTAACAGCCAACCTTGATCCCCTGGTCACCAGCATGGCGTCCTTCAATGAGGCAGAGCAAGAAAGAGGAATGGGATTAGACTGCTCTTCCCAAGTCCATTTTCACTCATTACAACAGTGGATGGGTTTCAATTAAAATGAGGTCATGGGCTATTAAGACTGTGGAGTTTGTGGGGGAGGGTGAGTCACTTGTGTGCATGTGAAATGCCCATGGCTGTTTTGTAGAACTTGGGCTCCAGTCTCTGTTTTCTTCTGGAGTGGGCAGTATAGGCGTCTTCAGGAGTGGGCAGCACAGGCGTCATTAGAAATGAATGTTCTCTCTGTGTGGGATCCAAAAGCAACCCCATGCCTCTGCCCTCCCCCTTGTCTGGATTCACAGAATAAAACCGTGTGAAAACAATGGAGAAAAAAATAGCCAACCCTCTTAGGGGGAATGTTCTTGGAGACTTTAATTATGTGCAGTGCCTTGAACTAGGCCCTAGGGGTGGAAAATGAGGACAAGATCAAGGCATGGAAGACAGCAGTTGCCTGCAGGATCAGTTCAGCCCACTCTGCCTGGGCAGTAGTTAGGAAGCAGCTGCAGCTGAGGAAGCCAGGAGAGAATGTCAGACTGTTCTTGGCTCTACTGATGCCTGCCCTACTGTCTCTGGAACATGCCAAGGGGGAGTCAGGGTGCCAGGCTTACCTCTGGAGGCGGGGCAAACCCAACTAAAACCATATTGTCTCAAATCAAGATAGGCAAGTGCTCAATTTCCTAGATCACTCATAGTCACTATGTAAATGTAGAATTCTTGATGGACCACACTAAGCAGGTAGTTCCAGCAGTAATATTTTGTGCTCTAATGTTCTTTAGAAATGTCCTTTCTGGTCACTTCACCTTCAATTCTCTACCCTTCACCTTCAATTCTCTACCCCGTTCCTCTAACTTTCTGAGCAAGGTAGTAGTGAATGCAGAGGGGCTGCTCAATGCTGGGCTGGTTGTATGGTATACATTGGATTTGTAACAAAATGGATGGTGTCAGAATTTGAATTCCTCAGAGGTTTGAGCTAGAAACATGGCTGGTGCAGATCTCATGGGGAGGGGGGAAGGCAAGCTGAGGTAGAGATGGTTAGAATCAGCTCATGTTCAAATTCTAGAGGACCCAAAGGAAAATACCAAATGGACATTTTAAAGGCTGAAGTTCATGGTCAAAGAGCCAAGACTTGGAAACTAGCAATCAGGTAAGATAAACAGGCAGGAGAGGTGGGGTGGTGGTGGTGGTATAAATATGTATGCGTACATACTGTACTCATTTAGGAGTAGAGGGTTTGTGTGCATTAAGTGTGCCATGTGTTCATGTGTTTGAGGGTAGTGGTAGAGTAAACGCCTAAGTACTTTGCAGGCACCTTGGTGTATGCATTTAGAGGCAAGCAAGTGTGTGGTGAATTTGGGTTTGTTGGTTGGACTATTTGTGAACTTGTACCTCACATGGTCAAGAGCCTGACTGTACTCAGTACCTCTTTCCTCCTTGGCGTTGCTCTTGTCAAAGTGACGTTTGAATAACGAATCTAGGGCTGCAGGTACAATGTTCCAAGGCACTAAAATTAATGGAGCAGGGAACTCTACTGAGAGAGTTAAGGAGAATTACTGGGACCTTAATAATCAACGTGTGTGAGCAACACTCAGGGAGAGATTTCTCCTTCAAACTTTTGACTTTCTAGTTTCTACTTCTAGCTTCTAAGTGCAAATACCTTCTAAAGGTAAACTCAAAGACAGTTCAAAGGTTTAAACAACATCTTCAGCTGCAACTCTGGTGGAGTGCAGTCAAGGGGAAGGAGGGGAGATCAGGGTTACCTTGAGGGCTGAGGGTCCTGTGGAGCTGAGATGAGCACTGTGCTGTGAACGTGTGTGTGTGTGTGTGTGTGTATGTGTGTGTGTGTGTGTGTGTGTGTGTGTGTGTGTGTGTGTGTGTGTGTGTGTGTGTGTGTGTTCTGGATGGGGTTCTCCTGAGTCATGGGGCGGGATAGAAGCTGGTTGTTCTCAGATTCTCATGTGCAAACTAGGGTGATCCTGGGAGTGTGCTCTACAAATTTCTTACCTAAGAATAGCAACTTGGAAGTGTGGCCAGTTTTTCCATACTTCCAAATTGTGGACGTTGGGATTGCAGATCAGCAACTCCCTTTAGCTCCTGGTGAGATCCAAGAGGATTTTCTGTAGAATTCCCATTCCTTTACTACCACTTCGAAAAGCATAGTAAGAATGTAGGTTTCTGACAAAATGAGTTACTGTTCCTATTGGACAAAGTCATTTACTTTCCACACCAATTGATACATATTCACAAAATCAATACGATCTCATAAAAATGTGTGTTTTCAGGTGTTTGGGGCTGAGTTAAAAAGACAAAATCCATCAGGTTCTTCAGTACCCTGTATATCCATTCACAATCTTGCCCTTCCTTGGCCCTGTGCTGTTAGCTATTCATATCTCCTTAAGAGGCAGAGGGTATTGTTTTTCCTTTCCCAAACAAGGAACAGTAATGAAAGCCTGGGAACTTTACTGCTGTGCTACTTTTTCTTTTAGTTTCAAGGTCTTGGATACAAAAGAGTCTTTTTGTCTCTGTCTCTCTGTCTCTGTCTTTGTCTCTTTGTCTCTCTGTCTCTCTCTCATGACAACAACAGGGCTTGAATTTAGGTCTTCTCCTTCTTGCTCGACTCTTTTGGTGCTCTATCACACAACTCACGCCTCCTCTTCTTGCTTTTTGCTAGTTAATCGGAGATGAGAGTCTCATTCATGGATTTGTCTGCCCTGACTGGCTCTCAGCCTTGACCCTCAGATCTCAGTTAGGATTAGCTAGGATTGTAGGCATGAGCCTCTCAAGAGAAATATGTTTTTGTTTGTTTGGTTTGGTTTGGTCAGTTGTGGGGCTTGACATCCGGGCTTGGGTGCTGTCCCTCAGCTCTTCACTAGCTTAAGGCTAGTGCTCAACTACTTGAGCCACAGTGCCACTTCCGGTTTTCTGGTGGTTTATTGGAGATAAGAGTCTTCCGTTGCCCAGGCTGGCTTTGAACTATAATCCTCAGATCTCAGCATCCTTAGTTGCTAGACATGAGCCACGGGCACCATCATAAGGTCTATTTCTTGATCCAAGAATGTTCTGCTAAGAATATGTATTGGCTATCTAGGGAGAAGCAGATTCCCAGCAGATTGGATGTGGTGACAAAGCCCCTCCACCATGTACTAGTATCAGGCAGCTTTGATTGTTCAATCTGGGCCTCAGCTTCCTGGAGTCAGAAGGGGAAGCATAGTTTCTGGTGCAGGGGATATTCTTTGATGGGGGTCAAGGCAGGTGGAACCTTGGATTTCTGGGCCTTCTAGAAATATTAGCACAAGGGCACAGTGGTCTCAGGTTCCAGGGTATGTGCAGGAATTGTAAGCCATCAAAATGAAGACCCTTTTACATACTTATTAATGAATCATTAAGCATGTTTAGAGATACTTTTCTGTTAAAGAATAGTGTTTAAGTTCATGAAAAGAGTCAGCTCTTTTCCTAAACGCCTTTGAAACTCTTCCTTCCCACCAGCATAGCTGTAAAGTTTTATGCTCAAAGACTCACTGAGGTGTTTTGCTCTGGCCTCAGCTCTTTGTTTTTCCCTCTCCACAAGTTAATTTTCCCAGGGTCATGCAGCGACAGTTCACTATGGACACAGCATTTTCTTGCAAGATATTTTCTGAATCCACCAATCGCCTTTTGGTATTTAAGAACCTTATTTAAAGAAATTTGCATTTATAGCTCTTCGGGCCCCCTCATTTACATATATGTTTGAAAGGGCAGGAGCTTGGGGAATGCAGTGACAAAAACCATGAATGTCTGGGCATTGCATGCTCTGTAGACATGCCCATGCCTATTAAGAAGTAGAAATTTAACTTCTAGTCACCTTAATGTGTTCATTGGCAGTTATGGAACCTGGGCAAAAATAAACACTCAGATATTTTTTCTTAACTTTCAGCTCTAATAGAGAACATTAATATGAACTTTTGATTTTCTAGAAGAGAATAAGTGTGTGTGTGTGTGTGTGTGTGTGTGTGTGTGTGTGTAAAGGTTTTTTTTTTTTTCTAGGGGTGAGGCAAGTTTAGGCCATTAATTAAAACACACCAAGGACTAAAATAAAATGTGTGTTCTAAGGAGTCAAAAATGTTCGGCTGCTGGTGCTGGATCTGATTTGGCACAGCACCCTCCAGGCAAGATTTCTGTGAGTTTATGATTCTGAAAAAGATAGGTCTATGAGTCCAAAGACAGCTTTTTTCTTAAACCAAGCATGTTTTATAATGTTTAGAAAGCAAGCTGGATCTGTGACATTTGTAAATCTTGTTGAGATATGAATATAAGCATGTTTTGTGCCAGATATAGTGGGTCCTGAACAAGTATAATTTATTCCAAGTCCTAAGATGATAAAAAGAAAAGGCAAGGAATCAAGTAGCCATATTTTTAAAGGAATATGAAAAAATATGGAAATGTAAATTTTAGTGTCTTTCTTCTTTTGAGGTTTGCTGAACGTGATTTGAACAGAAGTTTATGGATCTTCCAATGAGTCCATATTTAGGATTTAGAGGGCACAATAGCTTCAATAGAAAAGAAATCACATCTTTAGTTGAAAGTTGCCTTGTTGCAAGGTAAGGAAAATGGCTTCCCTCTATCTTTCTAGGTTCTTTGACTGGGCTATAAATTAATTGACATCAGACAGATTAATGGGAGAGAAGTCATTTTAATTATATGCATACTTGTAGTGAGGTAGAAATTTCTCCTCTGCCCTCTCAAGGTTTATTGATAAAGAATGAATAAGAGAGAAAGCATACACATTTATTAATGTGCAAAAAAGGAAAATCAAAGGAGGCAGAGATGGAAAAAATCATGAGTGTGATTATTCACCTTTACACATGATACTAGAAGTTAAATGTAGAGCATTGATGCTCTACCACTGAGCTGTACACAAACTCCATATCCCCTTTCTTTTTTTATTTTAGGTTTTACTTTATTGCTAATTATAGACTTTTACTGTGAAATGTGCACTGCTTGGCAAATTAGACTTTTTTAAAAAACTTTCTCACATTTCCAATAAAAACTTAAAGAAATAGGCAAAACATACAAAGGACAAAAATACAAACCAGCAACAGCTTCAGAACAAAAGGATTTAGTAACAGAAATTAGTCTCCACAGTCAGTGTCCGTCAAAAATGTAAAATTATCCAAACCGTGCAAAGGCCCACACCGCACCGCTACCACGTGTCCCTCCACACTGCCAACTCACTGCTTACATGATGACCACACCACCACCTCATTTGCTCCAGGCTCAGCTTATCAAAACAGCATTCAATATCCTTACAAGAGAGAATCTATGCCATGTCCAAGGGAGAAACTTGTTTCAGTGCAGCTGAGCTCAGGCCTGTGCTCAATGAGGAGTGGTAAGTGGACACAGTGGCATCAAGAGGTGTCACAGAAGTGTCCCAGCAACGTCACACTGGCCGCCTGGAGGTATCCTTGAAGGTACTGCAGCGCTTCCGCCTTCAGACCATATCCCCTTTCTATAGCAGAGCATGAGAATAAAGGATCCAGTGGTCCAGGAGACAGGGATTCACTTTTTGTAATTTATTTTGTAACTTGATTTAAACTCAGGGCCTAGAAGTTGCTAGGTAGATACTGTACCACTTGAGGCATAACCATCGTCCCTTTGTCTTTTGCTTTTCAGGTAGAGTCCTGAGATTTTTACCCAGATAAATCTGGGCTATAATCCTCCTACTTATGCTTCTTGCATCTGGGATGACAGCTTTTTTGTTTATATGAAGTCTCACCATTTTTTTTTTTTTTTTTTGAGGAGGGTGGTAAAATCTGATCTGGCTTCTCATTATGAATTTCCTAATCTTCACCTAGGATTACTGGCCTGTGAAGTCTACCCTCCAGGTGTGGTTTTGTTCCTCAGTTCTCTTTTCTGAGACAGATACTGGAGTATCAGGGTGGAGATGAAGGTGATTGTGTTTGCAGTCTGGTTCTACTGCAGATAAATTCCGGAGAGCTGGCCACTGGATCCTAGCTACTTAGGAGAGCTGAGGATCACAGTGTTAAACCAACCAGGGCAGATAAATTTGAGACTCTCTCTCCAATTAAAACTAGCAAAAAGCCCAAAGTGGAGGTGCAACTCAAGTGGTAGAGTGCCAGCCTTGAGTGAAAAATCACGTTAGAATGGGAGGCCCTGAGGGTGAGGGGAACCTGGATGTTGAGCCTTCTTTTAAGGTCTTTTAGTTAGTTTCCTTATAACAAATTGCTCAGCAGGCAAAAAAAGAAAAGAAAAGAAAAGAAAAATAGGAAGGAAGGAAGGAAAGAAGGAAGGAAGGAAGGAAGGAAGAAAGAAAGAAAGAAAGAAAGAAAGAAAGAAAGAAAGAAAGAAAGAAGGAAAGAAAGAAGGAAAGAAAGAAAGAAAGAAAGAAAGAAGGAAAGAAAGACCCCCACAATTTTTGGGTATTGATCACTAAGTCCCAACAATATATACTCTGAAGTCTTTCAAAATGTGAGATTCTAGGAAGAGTCAGATGATTGAAGCTTATACAGCATCCTGAGCTACAGAAAGGAATAGGGGCTAGGGGCTGTAGCCTAGGGAGTGGTGAAGACACTAGCAAGGGGAAGGCTGTAGGAGCAACCTCTGGTGAATATGGATTGGCTTGTTATGCTGATAAAATCTCAAAGGTAATAAAAGCTGCATTTCCTCATTCATTTTTACAATGTAGGTTCCCTGAAAGGGGTAGTTTCTAAGGTAACTCTTATGGCTACAGTTTGTCACATTAATCAGTTTGAAATATGTATATTTGAAGTATATTTGGAGCTTTCATGTTCTGTTGTACTACTATATTTTAGGAGTGGCATGTCTGGACTCTAACAATGACCAACCATAGTAATAGTGGCCTACTTCTATGAAACTGCTTATGGTGGGAGTGTTCATACCACAAAAGCCCAGAAGCTACAAATCACTGTATTTCTTTGTTTCTTTGGTTTTAAGTTTTGTTTTCCAGAAAGTTCAGTTTATGATCATGTCTCTGAAAATATTTAAAAGGACATTGTTACTTTTGTATGAATTTGAGAATGTCTCTTTACTTCTTCGCTATCACTCTACATAATCTAGCAAACATAGAAAGTCCAGAAGAGAGAAATCAACCATAATTCTACTAACTACTCAAATACAATCATGATGAACTGTTTAATATAGCTCTTCTTTCCTAGGCTATACATTTTATTTAGGTATTTTAGATTATTTTATCTTTCCACTACTCTTATAAGTGTTTTCTGTGGCTTTAAAATTATTTAAGGAATTTTTTTTCATGGTTGTGTAATACCCCAACCTTGGGATTGTATATTTCATTTCATATGCATTATAAATAATGTTGCAATGCCTTTTTTCTTCTTCTGCATTGCAGTCATTTTCTTAGATTCCCAGAAAAGGAGTTGCTGGGTCAGTTTTGAGGCTTAAATACATATTTGTAAATTATTTTTCAAAATCTTGGAACTACCTTATATTCCCTCTAACAGAGAGGAAGCACTCTTTCTGGTCTTAGTCATTGTATTGGCCAAATCCAGAGTTCTGTTTTAACTTAGAAACCATTATTTTGACCTGTTATTTGGATGTCTGTTTGTTGCATGATAACTTTAGGCAGAGATGACCAAATTTGGGGTGTTACTAAAAAAATGTGCCTCAAGATAATTCCTGAATGTCTTCTGGTGGAGGTTGGCCAAGCTGAATAAAAATGACTGTCATGCTTTTTTTAAAAAAGGATCTTTAGGCAAGATCTTGCTATGTAGCCCAGCCCTCAGACTTGCCATACTACTGCCTCAACCTCTTCGTGCTGGAATTAGTTCACCATACCCTACTTTCACTCTTTGGTAGCTTTTTTTTTGCACTGAAATTTGAAATGTGGATAAATGACCATAATGGCTGAAAGTGACAGTGACAGAGTTTATGTCATTGCAGTGGTGGCCAGGGTAATCAGTTATTTTACTAATTTATTAAGTTTAATTTTGTTACAGTGGTGCTGGGGATCAAACCCAGGGCCTCCTGCATGCTGGGCTCTCATTCTATCATGCAGTCTATTGCTGCTTATTCTTTTTTTTTTTTTTCTAGAATGGTAAAAATGTAGAGAGTATATGTAGTACCATCCGAGGCAGTAACAAGGAGTGAGTATGAGGGATGAGCCTAAGGTTGTACCTTGCATTGATTAAACATCAGCAGCACATTTATTGTTTTATACTTGTTACAAAAATAAAATGTACTCAATGTAGGTAACTAAAAATACAGATAACTTGAAGTAAAACTTTCCACTTCTATTCTTCCAGTCTTTTTCCAGTCTTTTTTTTTTTATTGGTACACACTTTTACATGTATACAGTGTCTGTTTTGAGCATATGTAATTTTCAGCCATCCTGTATTGGCTGCTGTCTGTTCTCTTTTCTTCCTTCTCCTCTTTTATTGCCATTACGTTGAGTGGATTCTCAGTACCTTTCCGAATTATTTAACTATCTTCTAAGCATCTGCTTAGATGTCTGCCTAGAATAATATGCATTGTTTTTATTTAAGCTGTCCTTTATTGTGGAACACTTTTGCATCATATGTTTTATATTATTGTCAGTAAATACTTTTTTTTTACCCATGCAGCTCTGGGGTTTAGGCTAGCAGCCTTGTTTGGAAACAGTTCAGAGAGAGGCTGACTCAATCCTGGGAGGTCTCAGCTGACCAACTAAGATGAATCATTGTGCAGTGCCTTCAAGTTTCCTCTATGATTGTTCATTTCTTTCACAGGTCTGTAGCAGATGGGATACAAGGTTCTCCATTTCCCCCAGCTCACTCTGACTTGCTCAGCATCTCAGCAGTGAGCAGAATCTGAGGCTGAGATCTTTTATATGGTTCTTTTATGTGCCTTTTTATTCAAAATCATCAAGGACACAGTGGAACTGTAAGATAGTACTGTGAAGATTAGAATAAGAAATACAAGCTGAGTGTGTTGTTGGCACATGCCTATAATCCCAGCTATGCAGGAATTGGAGGTGGGATTTTGCATTCAAGAACAGTCCATGCAAAGCTTGTTTCTTCATTCTCTTTTCTTTTCTTTTCTTTCCTTTCCTTTCCTTTCCTTTCCTTTCCTTTCCTTTCCTTTCCTTTCCTTTCCTTTCCTTTCCTTTCCTTTCCTTCTTTCTTTCTTTCTTTCTTTCTTTCTTTCTTTCTTTCTTTCTTTCTTTCTTTCTTTCTTTCTTTCTTTCTTTCTTTCTTTCTTTTCTTCCTTCCTTCCTTCCTTCCTTCCTTCCTTTCTTCCTTTCTTTCTTTCTTTCTTTCTTTCTTTCTTTCTTTCTTTCTTTCTTTCTTTCTTTCTTTCTTTCTTTCTTTCTTTCTTTCTTTCTTTCTTTTCCTTCCTGCCTTCCCTCCTTCCTTCCTCTCCCTCACTTCTTCCTTCCTTCCCTCCTTCCTTCTCTCTTTCCTTCTCTCCTTCCCTCCCTCTTTCCCTCCCTCCCTCCCTCCCTTCCTTCCTTCCTCCTTCCTTCCTTCCTTCCTTCCTTCCTTCCTTCCTTCCTTCCTTCCTTCCTTCCTTCCTTCCTTCCTTCCTTCCTTCCCTTTCTCCCTTCCTCCCTTTTCTCCCTTCTTTCCTTCCTTCCTTCCTGTGTTGATAATGGGGCTTGGACTCAGGCCCTTTTGCTCTCTCTTGGCTCTGTGTGTGTGTGTGTGTGTGTGTGTGTGTGTGTGTGTGTGTGTGTGTGTGTGTGTGTGTGTGTGTGTGTGTGTGTGTGTGTGAGTAACTTGGGCTTGAACTAAGGGACTCTTGCTCTTGTTCAGCCTTTTTGCTCAAGGCTGATGCTCTAACACTTGAGCCACAGCTCCACGTGTGGCATTTTGGTGGTTAATTTGATGGTAAGAATCTCACTGACTCTCCTGCCTGGGCTGGCTCAGAACTGTTATCCTCAGATCTCAGCCTCCTGAGTAGCTCAATTTGCAGGTGTAGACCACCAGTACTCAGCTTCTGTTTTCTTGTTTCTATATGCTTAGGCTACAATTTTTCCATACTGCAGTTTACCCATTTTTTCCTATTACAGATTTAGAGAGTACTGTATTTTAACATTTTTCAACTCTTGTTTGTAGGGATTTTGTTTGACTGAACTGCAGCCATCTTTAATTATAACCACCATGAGGGTTCCTTAGTTACCCAGGTAGATTTATTTTTCTGTGTGGGTTTCCAGCATATTATAAACAAACAACCTTGTGAGACTCAAATATAGACTTTACAGCTGGTCCCTGGCACTGTCAGCCCGAGGAATATGCCTAGCATGTTTGATATTAGCTTGAGATAAACCAGACACATTCTCCCTTGGATGAAGCCAATTTTGTCCTGACTACTTTATAAGCTTCTGGCCTCTGATCCAAGTTATGGAGATTCACTGGTCTTGCTGCCACCCAGTATCACATTTCTGTCAGTAAGTCCCCAATAAATTCAGGACTGTGTGCAGTTTGTCTCCTTTAGTCTTACAGTCCATTTCTCATACATTTAGGGCCAGACATTTCCAGAACACACTGGAAACATTCTGTGAGTTATATTACAGTTTTAGTTAAACTAATATTAAACTTTACATCACTACAACTACATAGACATTGTTCACATTAGAGTCAAATAGTGTACCCCAGTTACAATTTCTGTATGTGTAAAAGTTATATTTTCCTTGTAACAATTGTCCTCCATTTTGAGTTTGCATTTATACATAATATATTACTAAAGTCTGTACCTCTATTCTAAAACACCTCTCCACATAACAAGCAGATGATCTGTTAATCATCCTGGCCATTCTGGGTGGCCATTCTTTCCCTAGAAGTTCCTGTATACCCATTTATGTACTTTCTCCTCAGCAGTCTGGAGATTCCTCTTCATCACTACCTTTGGAGTTCTGAGCTTTCTTTGATTTGTTGTGTTTCTGGGTCTCTATTCAAAAAATTTTGGCCTGAGCCAAGGAGACCTAGGGTTTCTCCTATTCCATCCTGTAATGTTTTCAGAGTGTCTGCTTTTACTTCAAGGTCTTTGATCCATTTGGAGTTGATTCTGGTGCAGGGTGATACATAAGGATCTAGCTTTAGTTTTCTACATGTAGTTAACCAATTTTGCCAGCACCATTTACTGAAGAGGCTGTCTTTCTTCCATTCTATTGTTTTAGCTCCCTTATCGAAGATTAGGTGGCTATAGGTCTGTATGTTCATTTCTGGGTTTTCAATTCTATTCCATTGGTCCTGAGGTCTGTTCTTATGCCAATACCAAGCTGTTTTGATTACTATGGCTTTATAGTAGAGTTTGAAATTTGGTATTGATATTCCTCCAGCAGTGTTCTTTCCGTTGAGGAGCGTTTTTGCTATTCGGGGTCTTTTATTGTTCCATATGAATTTTTGGATTGCCTCTTCTATTTCCTTGAAGAATGAGGTTGGAATTTTGATAGGTATTGCGTTGAATTTGTAGATAGCCTTAGGAAGTATTGCCATTTTCACGATGTTAATCTTTCCAATCCAGGAGCATGGGAGGCTTTGCCATTTTTTTAGTTCTGTGTTGATTTCCTTTTTCAAGATTTTAAAGTTTTCATCATAGAGGTCCTTCACTTCTTTAGTTAATTCCTAGGTATTTTATTTTTTGTGGGGCTATTACAAATGGAGTTGCTTTCCTAATTTCTGCCACACTTTTCTCATTGTTGGCATACAGAAAAGCCATTGATTTTTGGGGGTTAATTTTATAACCTGCAACTTTGCCAAAGTTTTGAATCAGCTTGAGTAATTTGGGAGTGGAATCTATGGGATTCTTTAAATACAAGATCATGTCATCTGCAAAGAGGGAGAATTTTATTTCTTCTTTCCCTATTTGGATCCCCTTTATGTCTGCATCTTTTCTTATTGCTGTAGCTAGGCATTCTAATACTAGATTGAGGAGAAGTGGAGAGAGTGGGCATCCTTGTCTTGTTCCTGAGTTAAGAGGAAATGGCTTTAGTTTTTCACCATTGAATATAATGCTGGCTGTAGGTTTGTCATATACAGCCTTTATTGTATTGAGGAACGTTCCATGGATTCCTAATTTTTCCAAAACCTTCATCATGAAGGGGTGTTGGATCTTGTCGAATGCTTTTTCTGCATCTATTGAGATAACCATGTGGTTCTTATTCTTGCTCCTGTTGATGTGATGAATAATATTAATTGATTTGCGTATATTGAACCAGCTTTGCATCCCTAAAATGAATCCTGTTTGATCGTGGTGTATGATTTTTTGGATGAATTGTTGAAGTCGATTGGCCAAAATTTTGTTGAGAAGTTTTGCATCAATATTCATCAAAGAAATGGGTCTATAGTTCTCTTTCTTTGATGAGTCCCTGCCTGGTTTTGGGATGAGGGTTATGATAGCTTCATAGAATGTGTTCGGTAGTGAGCTTTCTCTTTCAATTTCATTGAAGAGTTGGAGGAGTATTGTTGTGAGCTCTGCTTTGAAGGCCTTGTAAAATTCCTCTGTAAAACCATCTGGTCCTGGACTTTTCTTAGCTGGGAGGTCTCTTATTGCTGTTTCTATTTCAGTGCTTGATATGGGCCTGTTAAGATAGTTTAACTCATCTTGCTTCTAAACATTTTGTCTTAGTCAGTGTGGACATGAATCTCATTTACAATGGCTCCACTTTCTTGACTTAGACATCTCTCAAAGACCGAACCTCTCAACACCAACATAGTAGAGATTAATTACATAAAAAATTTGATGGGACACAAATGTTCACATCACAGCAGATCTTTCTCTTAGTTGGCTCATTCCATGAAGTGTTGGTTAATGACTACCAGGAGGTGGATAAAGGTTTAGGACAGAAGTCCTCATTTGTAGTGTTTTTTAATTTTCTTAGTAGCAATATTCCCATTATGGCTGGTGTTAATTGACGAATGCATGTCCCTAAACCCACAGTTAAGAAGAGATGCTCTTGTGAACTGCTAAGAGCCAGCTATAACACAGCACATGGCCAGTCTCTCCTTTTGATGGAGAATGTATTCTAATACCTTTCTGAGAAAAGATATATGTGAAGCAATGTTTTGAAAACTTCCATTTTTCTCTTACAATGTTTACTTGTCTTATACAGAAATGTCGGTAAGGAATAGCTCCAGAGCCATTTCATTCTTTGTGCAGATCTTATTTTTCATCTCTACAGGCTTCTAGAATTGTATCTTTGTCCCTGATGACAGGCTTCTAGAATTGTATCTTTGTCCCTGATGACATGAAATTTCATAATAGTGGAGCCTCTCCATCTCTTGTTTTCCATTCCTAGCAGATCCTTTTCATTCAGAGAGCTCATGTCCTTCACTTTGCGATTTTTTATTTTTTTTAAATGATCTGTCTCTCTCATACTAGAAGTCTTACTTGTTTGATAATGGATCTCTTGCTTTGATTCCTCTAATCCTCCTCTTCCTCTTCCTTTTTCCTTCTTTCTCTTCCTGGGAAGTTATTTTCTATGATTTTCTAGCCCTTCTGTGTGACCTTAGAGGCTTTTGTCAGAGCATCATCACTCTAGGTTTAGACCACATCCTATCCATCTACCCTGGAGACCTTGTGCCTGCTTGGCACAATGCTTGGTTGGACAGAGGGGTAGAAAAGCCAGGCTTGTTGATCCAGGTCAATCACTGATCAGCAGCAACTTATTAAATGTCTTTGTTCTTCAGTTTTCTTGCTCAGAGCTGAAGAGGGCCAGAAAGCACGAGGGGTGGTCTACCAGATAAGTTTAAAGGAGCAGACCTCCCTTCTATACTTCCACCCTTCCCCAGCCTGTATTCCTAGATTCGCTTTAATCTTAAAGCTGTAAAATTTCATGAGAGATTACATAGCATTTTATAGTACCAGTGTCATAGTTAAATAATTCTATCTTGCTTACAAGGAACATTTTGATACTTAAGATGATTGCTGTTCAATAATGAATCCAGTCTTTTTTCCAGATCCTTCCTACATCTGATCTCCCTTGACCAAATTAATGGCAATAGGAATGGCTAAGATTTGTTGAGCATTTACCACATGCCAGGCTTTGTTTTCAGTGCTTAACAAGTATTAATTAATTTAATCCTCAATAACCCATAAGGGAAGAAAGTGTTGTTACTCCTAATTATAGTTACTCTGAGAGGTCTGAGGTTATGCAGACAGTGAATATGTAATATTGGAACTTCAACCTGAAATGATCTGGATTGTTGGCTACTATGAAATCCTACAGAGCGGTTTCTGTATGTGCATCATCGCTTGGGAGAGGCAAGAAGCCCAGGAAGTCTCCATAGTGAGGAAACCGGACATCCTAGGACCCAGCTGTGAAGTAGGGAAAGAATGAAGAACAAAGGTGACTTAGCTTATGCCCCAAACTTCAGAGGGAAAGTTTTCATAGAACTATGCAACCTTTCTAGCCGTCCCCAAGAACAGCCTAAATGGGCCTGGCCAACCGTGGGGACTCTCCTGTGCCAGCAACCTCAAGCACTAACATGCAGTTTCGCCTCATCGAGCGTGCTCAACTCTCGGCAGGCCTTGTTTAAACAGGCAGCTTGTAACAGCTGGGGTTGGCTCAGCCGAGCGTGCGGCGGCCAAGGATGCTCTGAGTGCAGGTGCCTGTCTCTGAATGTGCAATCATGCAAATCTGAGGACACAGATTGACGTGAATTGAAAGACTGGTGTTCGCTTCCAATAAACTCAACTGTCTATTGCCAGAGCAACCCGGACTGGCAGTCCCTAACTCATCAATTCAAATGAGCTTTCTGGTGATAGAAGGAAGAAGTGTGGGGGTGAATCCCAATCAGAATGGGTCCCCTTTTGATTTAGGCAGCATCTGGTGAAGGCTTTAGAGGAACAGACACCTTTCTGGAGTGAAATTCTCTTAGGAACTGGCCATTAGTTCAAGCCCTCATTTGGCAAAATTAAAAAAAAAAAGTGGAGTGTTGTAGGAGGAAGGGATAAGGAAAATCACACCATCTGGCTGTAGGATTTTGGAGATCTACTGATTCTTCATCCTTTCATAATGTACAAGTTAATTAAAAGCCAGAGAGGTTAAAGGATTTGCTCAAGGGTAGTTTGAGCTAGCTCATCAGTGGGCTGCTCCTCTGGATCCTGAGTCCTGGTTTCCTCTGTGTGTGTGTGTGTGTGTGTGTGTGTGTGTGTGTGTGTGTGTGTGTGTGTGTGTGTGTGTGTGTGTGTGTGTTGGTTGGTCATGGGGCTTGCACTCAGGACTAACCTGTTTTGCTCAAGGTTAGTGCTCTACCTCTTGAGCCACAGCTCTACTTCTGGTTTTCTGGTGATTAATTGGAGGTAAGAGTCTCATGGACTTCCTGCCCCAGTTGGCTTTGAACTGCAGTCCTCAGATCTCAGCCCCTTGAAGCTAGGATTATAGGTGTGAGCCACCAGTGCCTGGCCTGGTTTCCAGTTTGTTTGTTTGTTTGTTTGTTTGTTTTTGTCGTCGTGGGGCTTGAACTCTGGGCCTGAGTGCAGTCCCTCAGCTCTTCAGCTCAAGGCTAGTGCTCTACCACTTGAGCTACAGCTCCACTTCTGGTTTTCTGGTGGCTTATTGGAGATAAGAGTTTCATGGACTTTCCTGCCTGGGCTGGCTTTGAACCTCTATCCTCAGATCTCAGCCTCCTGAGTAGCTAGGATTATGGGCGTGAGCTACTGGCACCTGGCCTGGTTTCCTTTTAACCACTTCATCCACCTGATTTTCTCTCTGGTTTGCTGCTTTGATTACTGGGTCACAAGCAAGTGCTCCTACTTGCCAACTCTCTCCTGAAGCTATGGAGGGAAACTCTTGATAGCAAACCTGGTGTAGTGTGAAGAACTGAAAAGGCTATTTAATGCACAGAAAAGGGGAAGCTGAGACAGTTGTAGTGCAGATGTAAGAACATTGTCTTGGGGAGTCTGAGCTCAAAGTCTTGTCAGTTTCTCTTTGCCCTTCTGCCCCTAAACTCTCAAGGGGCCTTCAGATTGCATTTTATCTACAAAAACCCTCTTGTTGACTCTTGGGTAACAAAGTGATTCCAGCTAATAGAAGGAAAAAACTGGCATATTTTCTCCTCATCAGTAGATCCATGTTTTCTTTTCTGGGCTATTTGGCAATAGCCCTCTAGCTTAGGGGCCCTCTTACACAGTCTATCCACATCTTTCCGTTCTCCCTCACTGTTCTGTCTGGACTATGCACAGGCTGTGTAAATGCTCTACAGATGTGTTTCATTGGCCTCCTCAATTTCCAGATGCCACAGAGGTTAGCATAAGAGGAGCTAATGATACAGAATAGGCTCTCTGGTTCTGAATCACCAACTGGAGACATGACCTGTGATGTTAGCTTTGAGTTCATTTTCCAGGTTGGTCTGTTGTATGGAAGCCTCTACATCCTGCTCCAAGTGAGACAAACCCACAGGGAGAATGGTCTGGCATCATACAGTGGCTGCTCAGTAGGTAGTTTCTCTCCCTCACTCCCACCTTAAGTATCACATGAGGAGAAAATGTAGAAGTTTTATTGAGCAGACGCACATAGTGATTGAGGCTTTATATGACTGAAATACTCACTGATTTGTGAATATAAATTTAACAATGAAATATTTATTTCTCTTTTTTTTATATATGAGGGTTTCACTAATGGTCTTTTGTTTGAGCCACACATTCAACCCTTTTTAGCTTTAGTTTTCTGCTCCCCCATACTAGAGTTTGAACTCAGGGTCTCTACCATTTGAGCCATACATCTAGCCTGGTTTTTTGTTGGTTATTTTGGAGATGGAGTCTCTTAGCCTTTTATGCCTGAGCTGGTTCTGAATCAGGATCCTTCAGATCTAATTGTCCTCAGAAGCTAGAATTACAAGGCACGAGCCTCTGACACCCAGCTTGCTTTCATTTATTTTTCAGGTAGAGTCTCACTTTTGCTTAGATCCTCCAACCTATACCTCCCATATAGCTAGGATTATATACATATGCCTACCATATCCAGCTTGTTCTTTGAGATAAGATCTTACTTTTTTCTTTGGCTGGCCCAGAACCTTTTATGTTCCTATATCCAGTTTCCAAGTAACTGGGATTATAGGCATGAACCATCACATCTGGCTGACATTTTAAAGTCAAAGACTAGGAAGAATAGATGAGGTTGAGCATTCATTTTCTACCTTAACTCAGACAGCCCATGAATACCATTACAAGTCTAGTCTTAGGTGCAAATCGACTTGTTTTCTGTCAATCTTAATTTCTGGGAGAGGCAATTTGATTGATTTTCTATGGTTCAAGTGTCTGTAGTTGACCCAATCACCGGAAGATATACACTTACCCACATGGTTGCTAGAAGTCCATTCATGAGAACTGTTTGGGGGAGAAAAAGTAGGTGTAATAATTTTAACAGACATTTAAGAGAGGTATTCTCCCATTGCCTAATAAAATATTCAGGTAAAAAGACCTTTGGGTCATCAGTTAGTTTACATGAGTTTAGGAAGCATTAGCCAGTTTTCCAAAGATTGGACTATCATTCTATTAGGGAATTACAACTCAGACTTGTAGGCTTCAATTCACAGATGAAAAAAATAGGTTCAGAGAAGAGACACGAGAAATTCAAGGTCAGCCCATTAACAACAAGCACTTTTAAGGTGGGAAGGCTGGAAGAACTACTTTGCTAAATCCTTCACTAGCCCCCAGCTCATGAACTGTGGAAATGCTGACTGGATAAATATTGTACCCCTGGGGCAAGATTTGTGGCTCTCAGTGGTCTTCCTGTAACAATGCTTAAGGAAGGTTTAATGATCTGCCTACTGGGCATTTCTGAAACATTCATTTTCCAGAAGACTAAGGTGCTCAGACTGTAATTCTGAAGCTAATTTCTCCCTGGACTCTTCTGCCCTGGCAGCAAGAGTGAATGAGGAGAATGACTAGGATTGTGCCAGCCCTTTGATTGTTGTCCTTTTGACCTTGTGCTTCAGAAGGATGAGTTTGGTGTGATTTTATACACCTGCTTCAAAATGTTATTACAGATGGGATTAAAGGAGGGGATGAGGGAGCTTGTCATAGCTCAGTGCTTCTGCCTGCAAAATACCTTCCTGCAGTTCCTATGTTCTTGACCCTGAAATCAGACTACTGCTGGGAACCAGCCGGGTATAGCACTCAGGTGGTGTGGAGGTGAGAGTAGCCCCAAATGAAGAAAGGGCATTGTCATGGAGTTCTCTATATTCCAGTCTGTATAAATAGGAAGCTGAAGGATTAAGGAGAAGATAAAAGGCAAGCCAGAGAAAGTAGGCAAAGGAAGTAGTTATTGAAATAAGAGGTGACATTCATAGGAAGTAAATCAAATGTTTTGTCCCTGTTCAACAGGATTAGAAGCACGTAATGAAAGCAAATAGATTTAATGGGGTGGGGATGATTAATGTTGTCCTCTGATACATCAGGAAATGACTTTGTTCAGGAGGAGCAGAGGGCTATGAGAGGAAATTGAACTTAATTCTTATCTCCTTATGATGTTTTAGTTGTTTAATGTCTTAGTACACACCTGTAAAACCAGAAAAAGAGAGGCCTGAGGTTTAATACATTGTTTTCAAGGGAACTCGAGATATCAATGTCTTGAATGTGTGATTCAGCTATGTTAAGACTCTGTTTCCCTCCTCCCCTAGGAGTCCTGTTTTTGGTGTGTGTGTGTGTGTGTGTGTGTGTGTGTGTGTGTGTGTGTGTGTGTGTGTGTGTGTGTGTGTGTGTGTGTGTGTGTGTGTGTGTGTGTGTGTGTGTGTGTGTGTGTGTGTGTGTGTGTCTTAGAACTTGAACCCGGGGCCTGGGCATCGTCCCTGAGATTCTTTTGCTCAAGGCTTTCTCTACCACTTGATCCACAGCTCCACTTCGGGCTTTTTGGGATGGCTAAATTGAGATAAGAGTCTAATGGCCTTTCCTATCCTGACTGGCTTTGAACTGTGATCCTCAAATCTCAGCTTTCTGAGATTACAGGCATGAGGAGTACTTTGCTTCATGTTAAAGTCACCTTTCAGTGAGATGAAAGAGAACTACTCAATCCAGTGATTGTTGTCTTCCCAGGATCTAGGTTGGGTTAGTTAGCTTTTTATGGCTGGGACAAACTACCTGAAGAAATCAGCTTAAAGAAGACAAGAATTATTTTGGCTACAGTTTTCCCTGAAGTGAGGTGGGTGAGGTAGCACATCATGGAAGAGGGTGTACAGAGGAAAACAGATCACTTTGTGATAGCCAAGAAGCAAAGAGAGAGGACAAGGGGCCGAGGACATGATATGCCCTTTAAAGACATGGCTCCAGTGACCCACTTCCTTCAAGTTATCCCAGCTCTATGGAGCTCATTTGTTCAAGATGTTATCAATGGATCAACCTAGACTTGGCTGGCAATCAAGCTTTCAATAAGAGTATAAGAGCATAAGAGCTTTCAATAAGAGCTTTTTCGGAGGCTTATACTCAAACCATAATCTAGGTGAAGTTTTTATCTCCATCACACACTTAAAACAAATTCCCTTGGAATTTTTAGAGTATTTTATTTGTACTATTCATCCTTGAATTGCATCCTAGATAGTTGTATATTTGTTAGTGAACTACAGTGAAGCTTGAACTTTCAGATTGCTCAAATGTAGAGAATAATAATAAAAATTATTATTATTATTCCCGGTAGAAGGTACATGACCATCCAGCTGTTCCACATGTCTCTGCTAG
Organism: Dipodomys merriami; assembly: GCF_024711535.1. Classification (NCBI taxonomy): domain Eukaryota; kingdom Metazoa; phylum Chordata; class Mammalia; order Rodentia; family Heteromyidae; genus Dipodomys; species Dipodomys merriami. Next base: position 76,102,545 of record NW_027202270.1, on the reverse strand, counting down.
GTGTGGCTGATGATGGAATACAAACCAAGGGTTTATGAAGAGAAGTCCACCTTTATTCCTTAAAGGAAGTCTCTGAAAGGAAGTCTCTGATCCTTCCTTTCTTCCCCCTCTTCCATTCCTAACTTGCTAGAACATAGAGTGGCATTTATCAGTGGGATGTGGCAGAAAGAATTTGAGTCCTGGACTGGCTTTATAGACCAGAGTCACTTGCCTGCTCTGTACCACTCACCTGCTTCTTGATGGAGGAAGTAAGATAACATATCTTGTTTTAGCCTCTGCAATTCTGCTCTCATTGTCAAAGTTTATCCTGTATTTAAACTAAGAAACAAACAAAATCCTTCATTCACTTTCCTCAATAGTATAAAGATGCTGTCTCTAGCATCTAGGGAGGTGTGCGCATTCCATCATTTCTGCTTTTAGGAGAAGCAAAGTTTTTTTCTTATTCTTGCTGTGGATCTGATGAGCCACCGTTATTAGACAAGAGGGTTTGAGAAGGAGGTAGAGGGAAGGAAATGCTTCTGTGGAAAGAAGGATTTCATCAGTCCTGACAAGATATGGGAGGTGCAGAGAAGGAGAAGGAAGCTGGCACAGGGCAGCCCTTGGAGCAAGAACTTAGCCCAAAAAGTTGCTTAGGAGGGGGAATTCCGTTGTATAGGTAGAGTTGTAAAAAATGGAATTGGAAAAAAATACTAGCAAGAAGAGTACTATTAGGCTAGTTACCCCTGGCTCATTCCTGTAATCCTAGCTACTCAGGAGGTTGAGACCTGGAGGATCAAAATTAAAGTCATCCAGAGCAGAAAAGTGTGAGAGACTCTACCTCCAATTAACCAGCAAAAGTCTGGGATGGAGGCATGTATCAAATATTAGGATTTCAGCTGTGAGCAAAAAAGCTGAGAGAGACAGCCCCCACTACCATTATACATTAAAAAAATATTACTCAGGTACAATGTCAAAACTGTGTTATAACCATTGAGAGTAGTTTCCTGACATCAGAGCTTTTGGTAGATATTTGATGATGGCTGCCATTCATCAGTGGGTACGCTGAATTCAAGATAAGTCCAGGAGTTGTGCAAGTTTCCACCAAATGTGGAATTGGAGGTAGAGTTGACAGAGTTTTGGGGGAAAATTGAAGTACTTAGTTAAATTTGAATTTTGGAAAAGCAATGCTTTTTTGTTTGGTGTAAGTATGTCCTGTGCTGGTTTACTAACCTCCCCAATTGCACTACTCCTTCATGAGTATAGACTTTGCTTCCCCTAAAAGCAGGAATGATGGAACGCGCACACCTCCCTAGATGCTAGAGACAGCATCTTTATGCCACTGAGGAAAGTGAACAAAGTATTTTGTTTGTTTCTTAGTTTAGATACAGGATAAACCCCTACAATGAGAGCAGAATTGCAGAGGCTAAAACAAGATATGTTATCTTACTTCCTCCATCAAGAAGCAGGTGAGCAGTACATAGCAGATTGTCTTAGTCTCTTCAGACTACTATAACAAAAATACCTTAGACTGGATGGTTTACTCAGCAAAAGAGATTAGTTTTTCATAGTTCTGGAGGCTGGAAAGTCTAAGAGCTCTGGTATGTTTGGTATGTTGTCTACTTGGCACAGATCTCTCATTGCAACTCTTTCTCTTTCTCAACAGTCAGTTCATCAGGGGTCTGAACCTGTGTCCCCACTTTCCCTAATTGAATGGACTTGGAGAACTCCATTTCTTAATACTTTTCTCTCAGACTAGTCAAGGTTTTGGCACTTTCAACATCAATAACAAAAGACTGTCTTTTGACTATGACTCACATGACAGAGGGGGTGTTCCTAGTCTGTTTTCAGTTGCTCTGACAACGTGTCTTTTTTTTATTGTCAGTCATAGGACTTGACAATGTGTCTCTTTCTAAAGAAAAGAGGTGATGGCCTCTTGTGTCAACTCATAGCTAAAAAAATGGAAGGGAAGCAAGTGCTTACAAAAGGACATGTGTAGAAGAGACCAGCAAAGAGGAGGCTGGTTCACTTAATGTAGCCCCTGTTAAGTAACTGATCCAGACCTGAGAGACCTAACTCACCTCCTCAGACTACATTAGTTCTACATGATAGATTGCTGAGAAGGGTTTGCTGGGGAATGGAACCCAGGGCCTTGTGGGTACTAGGCAAGCACTGTATCATGGGTAACATCTCCAGCTCATGACCTTATGGTTCTTGAAAGGTTCCAACAAAAGTTCTCAACAGTATTTCATTGAGGACCAAGCTTCCACATGAGTTTGGTGAACACAAACCATACTCAAGCTAGGTGAGGGCACTCTGTGTGGCTTTTATCATGAGTGTGCTAATCCCATTCATGAGGGATCCACCCTTATAATCTCATCTTCTCTCAAAGTCTCAATACCTTCATATTAAGTGTCAAGACCCAAACATGCGAATTGTAGGGGGCATACAAACATTTAGTCTATAACAAATAGAGAATGGACAGCTGAACTGACAGCTGAGTCCAGGGTACATTTCTCTCTAGGAAAAATGATTGTACATTTAGATGCACAGTCTAGCTTGGGAGATCACTGTACATGACTATCTGTGGCATGTTCATGCAAATATAAGAAGACCTCATAATTTCCTTCAGGGATGATAGGCCTCTGAGCCTCTTCAAATGAGCAGGAGCAGTTTCAACGGAAGTAGCAACCTCTGCTTCTTGAAACCAAAACTAAAAATCATTCCCAAGTGACAATTCCCTCACTGAAATGAAAAAACAAACAAACAAACAAGTTCTCTCTAAAACGGGTGCTTTACCATTTACCTAGTATCCTTAGATTTCTTTTGAACAAAGGATTTAGAAAATGTGAAAAGCATTAGAGGTTTAAAGTCTAATAGAAGAAAGAAAAATAAGAAAGCAACATCAGAGCCCCATTATGTGGTGTGAACCCAGCCCTGAAAGATAGGAGGAGAGGAACACAGGTAGGAGAGCGGAAGCATCCCCCAAACTTCTTGCGACAAATGAAACTGGAGTCAGACCTTGGAGGATGACTCTGCTTTGAAAGAGCAGAAGAGAGAACATTCAAGTAACAAGTCCCAATATGGATGACTAGGAGGTAGGAATGAGCATGTTGTAGTTGTGGGAACATGAGGGGACCCAGGGAGCAGCACCACTCACTAGCTGGGGCAGGTGATTTCACCTTAGAGGTCAATGCTGAACAATTGCCAGGGACAGCTTGGAATACTGTACTGGGAACATTATTAAGGCAGAGTAGTTAGCAGAGAAGAGTGCTGTAGTTGATTAGTTATGTCTGTGGTGGATACAAGATGGGAGAACAGGGGCATGTGTTTTAAGAACACGCCAGTTTTGCACTAGAATGTTTCACAGAACAAACTGTGTAGGAGGCTCCTTTTTCTTCTCTTGCATTAAAGTCAATGACTGTTAATGGTGAACACATCTTCGAACACTGTCTTGTTAAATTTCTTGCCAAGTACTCAATTCTGACTGCATCAGCTCCCTTTGGTTGCATTTCAAGCTGCCCAGAGAAGTCAGGGGGACCCAGTCTGTGCTGTGTTATTATAGAAATAGTCTTTTCAACTGAGCACAAATAAGGCTTTGAGGAGAGGGAAGCCAGAAGGGGAAATTCCACCTGTGGAAACCTGATAACACTCATGTACGTTTGTTATTTTATAATGTGTGGTACTGGTTTTGTGTTGCTTCATGTCCCCAAGCCTTATCTCCTGATTAAGGTGGTTAGTCCCTTGATGTCAAGGACCGTGCTTGTCCTTATCTTGGGGAGATGCTATTTGTGTCTCTACAGTGCCTTGTATCTAGTGGACACTATATCCTTCAGAGTGTCGATGCTTATTGGCCATCAATGTTGAACTGCTTTGGAGTCCTGCTGATGACTTGTTTGCTTTAAAGTAAAAATAGAAAGGGCAGTTGAAAAGGAAAATTATGAAATTAAGCCATGGTCCTTGAGTCAGAGCAATGGATGGAATATAACAATGTATCATTCATGTGATAATGACCTCCATGGCCTTGTTCTCAGAGCCTGGGCTTCCTTTTAAGTCCTAGAACCCTCCTGAGAAGGTAGAGGATGGTTGTGTGTGGAAAAAAGAAGGAGTGGCTGAACCAGGTGTCTTCAGAAACACTCCCCCTGTAGCCTACAGAGTGGCATTTTTCTGTTTGCAGTGAAGTTGTCCAACAGGTATTTTTAAAGGATGGATTCCTATAAAATCAGAGCCTAGAGGGTGGTTTTTCAGGAAGTAGGTTCTGATTTTGGATCTATTTGAAAAACTGTGCTTTGGTAGGAGGAAGATGTCCCTGTAGCAACAAATAACTGAGCATGGTTTGAAGTGGTGGGGGCTAGTCACCATCTGGATGAATTAATAAAGTACAGTGGTGAAGGGGTAGGGGAGGCTCAAGGCCCTCATTGGGTCACAGAGAACAAGTCACTAGGTATATCAAGTATAAAGTGGAAATCAGGCTAGTCCAAGTGCAAAAGCTTTGGAAAATAGCTTTAAACATATAGAACACCTTGAAATTAGATGGAAGGTGATGTCTACAGAATATAGATATCATGTGAGTTTTTTACTTTGCAGCTTCTTAAATGATCTCTGTAAATGAGATTAGGAAATTCTCTTTGCTTTTAGATTTATCATGACAGCTATTTACTTAGAAGACTGGAGAGCTTAAGTAGTTCATCTAGGTGCAGGAATTCAGAGCTTAAAGAGAGCGAGCTAGAGAATGAGTGAATCCCATCTTCTTTGTGTTCGAGATGAGACTGACACTTCAATGGGTAAATGACTTCAAGATAAGGAGAAGCATAGTCCTCTAAGTCAGGGGACTTAGAGCCTTGGTGGGGTAAGACCCTCTGGTTAGTGACCAGGCTTGGCTCAGCACTCAGAACCTTGCTGCATCTAGGTCTGGGCACTGTCTACTCCCTCTTTGACTTCTGGGTGGACAGGAGCTCCTGGTTGCATTTGCCTGGATGTGTAGAAGAGGGCTCTTTTGGCTGCTTTGCTCTGCTATGCCATTGCCTCAAATTCTGTTGCCCATGGCGTCTGTATGACCAGGCACTGTTTGGCAACTTGCTCACTTGAGGTGAGTTAGGCATGGAAGAAAGAGAATACTCCTAAAACCATCATCAGGGGCTCCTTACTGGAAGAGGCCAAAAAATGTAGAGCCTGACAGAGTTAGTGGTGGTGTGGAGGTAAACTGTTCGGCTTGTGGGCAAGTCATGTAACCTCTTTGTTTCCCAATTTCCTCATCTGTAAAATGGCAGTAAAAATAGTACCTATCTTTTTGGTGCCTTATAATCATTGAGTGAAGTACACACATAAACAGGCAGATACGTACAAACACAACCATATGGACACAAAAGCACATGCATGCACACATTTTTATAGTCCTTAGAAGGATACCCATATATGGCAAACACATATTAAGACTCTTGCCAATGCTCACGTGAGTGTTATTATATAATATGTGGTACTAGTCTTGTATTACTTAATGTTCCCAACCCTTATCAGCCAATCAAGGTAATAGGTCCCATGAGGTCAGGACTATGCTTCTTATCTTGAAGAGTTAGAGATGAAGCAATTAGTTATGATATGTTTTTCCAAATGTCTTGGGTAGTTGTGGCTGTAACAAAATAGCAATCCGCTACTGAGCAGCAATTACATTATATTTGTAGCTTGCTCAATGTCTCTGATGTGGCCATAAGAACTTCCTTTCTTTTGAGGATCTTGAGAGGTTTAATTTGGAATTGTCTACAATGGCTTGTCTACATGGCTCAATAACACATTTCATTAGACTTTCCCTCCTCTCAATCTCACTACCTCTTACCAGCTTTCCAGGATCACCTTCCAAATAAACCACTTGCTTCATGTAAGTTCTTGTTTAGTCTTGGCTTTTGGGAGTGCCCAAAATAAGGTCCCTTTTACATATAAGAATCACTGGAGTCCTAGCCTAAAGAATGGGAGCTAGGACTTCAGTTTCAATCTGGTCATCACACACTTTGCAATGTACATCATTGTCTTTCTCATAGTCTAGGACTGTTTGTTTGTTTTTTTCATTAAGTTTTTTTTTGTTAGTTGTGGGGCTTGAACTCAGGGTCTGGGTGCTATCCCTGAGTCTCTCTTTTTGGGGGGGGGGTACGGTTGTGGAGCCTGAACTCTGGGCCTGGGTGCTGTCCTTCAGCTCTTCAGCTCAAGGCTAGCACTCTACCACTTGAGCCACAGTGCCACTTCCAGCTTTTTTTTGCTTATGTGGTACTGAGGAATCGAACCCAGGGCCTCAGGCATGCAAGGCAAGTGCTCTACCACTGAGCCACCTTCCCAGCCCATCCCTGAGTCTCTTTGTGCACAAGACTAGTACTCTACCCCTTGAGCCACAGTGCCACTTCCAGTTTTTGAGTGCTTCTTTGGAGATAAGAGTCTCATGGGAACTTTTCTCCCTGGGCTGGCTTTGAACCACAATCCTCAGATCTCAGCCCCCTGAGTAGCTAGGATTACAGGGGTGAGCCACCAGGGCCCAGCATCATGCAGTTGTTTAGTGTTATTATAAAGGTAATGTACAGAGAGATTACAGTTACATAAGTGAGATAAAGAGTACATTTCTTTTTGAATGATGTCACCCCTTCTCTAGCTCTCTTCTAGTTTTTCCCTCCCATTCCCACCTACAAGTCGTATATCTCATTTTCAACATAGTGTCTAGTGAGTGTAACTACTGCATTTATTCACCCTTTGTCACTCCATTTCTGCACCTTCCCTTACCATCCCAAAGACAGATAAACTCACAAACAAGACAAAAAGAAAAGAAAACAAAAACAGCAACAAATAGTAAAACATCTTATTTCCATTTCCTGGAGTTCATTTTGATAAATATTATCTTACATGATCAAATGCACATAGATATTGCGCCTTTTTGTTCCTCTCCTAAGAATATCCTCCATTGGTCTCACTGTGTGTGAATGCCTAGAGACCAGTATAATTTATCATGCGAATCTAGCTACTTATAATAGAAAACCTAAATCACAATAGTATAAACACAGTTGCAACATGTTTTTCTTCTGTAAGGAGAAATCCTTAGGAAATCAGTTGACGCTCTTGTTTTGATGGTTCAGGGATTTCCAGATGACAGTGATGAAACTCTTGGCATTTTTCTCAGAGTTGCCAAAGGGCTGCCAAATCTCCAGGCAAGAGGTGTTCATATAAAGGAGGATTGTAAAATGTTGTAGGATGTGCCAGCTAAGAATGCTTTCTTCTTCCTTTGAAGAACTTTCTTTGAAGTCCTCCTAAGGTCTTCCACGTATGCACCAAAGGTAGAACTTTCATGTGGCCCTTGCCATCTTCAACAAAGTGAGACAAAAACAACAAAACAAAACTGAGTAAAAGTAAAATTTTCTGAATGACTGTTACATTGCTACCTCAACACAATCTACTTTGGCCAGCAACTCCCTTAGGAAATTCATTGAGGTTGCAAGGAGCTATTTTTGGAGCGAGTTTTATGTGTTCTTTTCCCCTCAAAGTTCATGTTGAGAAGTGGTGGTGGTGGCGGGGTGGGTTCTTTATGGCTAGTTAGGCATCTTACTGCCTGGTTCAGTCCCAGGGTGATGTCTGACCCAGACATTTTCTTCAGGGATAAGGGGAAATATTCACTAGGGCTTTATGTTGATTTTCTTTGAAAGTATAAGATTTCAAATAGAGCTTAGTACTCCTGGGACTAATATCTTTCCAAAGGCTCCCATCTGGCCAACAGAAAAATCTATATTATTTTTATTAAGGTAACCCAATCCCTGTTTCTAGCAATGAATAATCTTGGGCCTATTATGTCAAGAGGGCTCAGCCCCTCCCTGCCTGGGTTATGCTTGAGGGCTTCTAGCATTGACACCCTGGGAAGGACACCAACTCAGATGTTTTCTCCCTGATTTGTGGTTCCCAGTCTCCTCTACTGGGTTTGGTATGCATCTCACCCAGACAGGGGTTAAGTCATTGAAGCAGGTGCCCTTTTAATTGGCCTGTGGGCATCTGTGGTACTCTGTCTTTGCTCTTACTCTTCCACATGCCCAGAAGAGTCAGTTAATTAATTAGATTGGATATAGAGCAGTGATATTACCCAAGTCCCCTTTCTCCTGGAATTTTGTCTTGCTCAGAATAAATCCTTAAAAATGTTTGCTGAATTACTTACCATAGCTAAGATATGGAACCAACCCAGATGCCCTTCAGTAGATGAATGGACCAAAAAAATGTGGTATATATACACAATGGAATTCTATGCCTCCATCAGAAAGAATGACATTGTCCCATTTGTTAGGAAATGGAAAGACTTGGAAAAAATTGTATTAAATGAAGTAAGCCAGGCCCAAAGAAACATAGGTCCCATGGTTTCCCTTATTTGCAGTAAATAGTATATGTCCGAGACAAGCAGAAAAGGTCAGATAAAATGTTGTTAAGTGAAATGAACCCCAAGATAAGGCCACAAGTGTTTTTTTTTCTTTCTTGCTATTGTTTCTAACGTATTAATAAGGTACCATGTGTTTGTTTTTTGTTGCTTTGTATGTCCCTCCCCCATGGTATAACCCATGTTTTCACTGTATTTGATGTTGGTATAATTTGGGGAGGGGAAGAGAAAAAATAAATAGTTTAAATAGGAATACAGGTTGACCGATTGCAACAATGGGATGTAAAGATGCTATGTCTAAAAACAAACTTTACAATTTAGAGGGGGGTAGTGGTGGGGGTGGGAGGTGGGAGGGTAGGGGGTGGCTGGGGTGTGGAGTGTAGTTGTGAAGATGGAAGGGAAGTATAGGTAGGGGAAAAACAAAGGAGGAGGCAGCAATCATTGATTGCTTGATAAGAAATATACTCATGACCTTGCTCATGTAATTGGAACCCCTCTGTACAGTATTTTCACAATAAAAAACTTATTTAAAAAAATGTTTGCTGAGCTGAATGCTGATGTCTCATGCCTGTAATCTTAGCTTAGGAGGTTAAGGTCTGAGGACTGTGGTTTGAAGCCAGCCCAGGCAAGAGAGTCTGTGAAACTCTTATCCCCAATTAATTACCCAAAAGCCAGAAAGGGAGCTTTGGTTCAGGTGGTAGCATGCTAGCCTTAAGCTAAAAGGCTAAGAAAGAGCTTCTAGGCCCTGAGTTCAAGTCCCAATACCACAACAACAACAAAAAAGTTTGCTGAATTGACTGTGAGACATTGGAGATAAAGAACATACACTCATGAAATTCAATGCATATCTTATAAAATTAAGAAATTTGAAGGAAAGGTTGTGGTTTGGAGAGATGGGGAAGAAAGATGAAATGGGTGATATTGACCATGATGCGTTGTATCTTGATAGATAAACTGCTTGGTTGAATTGCAACTCCTTTGTACAACTACTTAAATATAACAATAACAAGGAAAGCTGCAAGCAGTAGAGCCAAGAATCTCTCTGTACTCTTGTGCTTAAAGGCAGAAGATATACTTCCAATTGTAATTATTTTGTTGTACACTGTAATAATATTAAAAGCTATTATTTTAATAATTATTAGGCAATCAATATTAATATACTATAATTAAAATAGCATTATTTAAAAATAAGTATTAACTAATCAATATTAACGCAATAATGATTAAAATGGCATTATTTTAATAATTATTAAATAATTAATACAATTATTTCACCAATCATTAAAATGTTGTTTTAATAATATTATAAATTTATAACAATAAAATAATTAAGTAATGTACAATAATTAAAGATTGCACTTTTGATCTCCACTGGCAGCCTCCTACAGGTTCTTAGGTTGTTTTTGTATTTGAAAGGTAGGGTGGGAAGGAAGGGCCTAGGACCTTTTGGGATTCTCAAATACCTAGATATGACTATCTCTACTCCCAAAGTCACAGGACCCAGTTATATATTTCCTGGCCCTCACTATACTGCCCAGAGAAATAGGCCAATTTTGTCTTTGTATATAAATGTTCTTAATATGTCCTATTGTTTCCAGCTTTGTCCTCTTTCTTAGAGCAATTCTCACTTCTTTGTTCTAATCTGGCTTTGTGCTGTCCTGGGCTGTTATTTACTTTGGTAGTGAACTCAGATTGACAGTGGTTGGAAAATGGAGAGATCACCCTATTCTTAGTTGCTTCATTATCAAGGGACCACTTATTGATTACCTGTTTTCCACAGAATTGAACATCTTGCTTGGCTTTGCTACATCCTTAAAGACTTAAAAAAAGAAGATGAGGTTGACAGTGGAAGTGTTTGCTGAGAGGATTTGGAAAGCCAGCTGTGGTATTTTGGAGGAGATGTAACCCAGAAAAGAAGGGAATAAAGAAGGCAGGTATACAATAACTGATGGTTGATGAAATAGCTGTGTTTTCTTTCAGGTTATCTTTGCACGAGATGGTTAATCAAACATCCAACTGTTCCCTCTCCTGATCCTCATTTTAATTTTGTTATAGTAATCTCCCAGGTTATTTTGCTCACATTGATTTCCAACGTTGAGAATTTGGGGGAGTGGAGGCTTATATAAAGCCAATTCTTATTACTTCCTTCTGCTGTGTTTGCTATGTCAGTTTCCCCTGATGGGCCTTTTCTATCCTCTGCAATTGACTGGTTGCCTTTACCGCAGATAGTGATTTGGGGTTTTCTGTCACTGAAAAGAAAGAAAGAAAGAAGAGTAGTTGGTTGGGGCCTTTGTGAGAGACACTTGGGGCTGTCCCTTGACTTCATTGTTCCTTTTTTAAAAAAAACCTTTATAAAAAGAACATGAAAACACAAGACACATTCAATAGAAGCCTTTACACTTTTTCAATGAAAGCATACTTCTAGTGAAAATAATGATATTAGAATATTCATTCCAGAAATGCTTACCTAGTTCTTACCTTTGTTTATGGAAACAAGATGCTGAAAGTGTTCAGTTAGTTTTTATAGCATTGCCACATGATGAATAGTTGGGGAAATCTGGAAGTATTTTTTCATGTTTCTCTCTTCCTGTCCTTCTTCCTGACCAAGGATCCAGACCCCTGTAGGCTGATGTACAACTGCTAAATTTGAGCTGCTTTCTTGTGTTGGAGGAGCTGTTTACCATCTATACTTCTTACTCTTTATACCTCATGGGCATTTTTCCCTTTTTTCAGTATGTTTTCTGGGTTTACTTGCTTGGCCCATAGATGTCCACTGGTCAGCCATTTTGAATTCCGCTTTGCTTTGTCACACAGGAAAGGAGAAACTGCATTTCTGGTTCATCATTTTTTTTCCCCAAGTGTCACCTCAATAACTAAAATGGTCTCTGACGTTTAATGAAACACCCAGGGTCAGAAATATGAGCTTGGCTTTTTGTGAGGCTTGACCTCTTGACCCGGGAGAGCAGCTGGTGTGGTTCTTACAGCTGCTTCAGCATGTGGAGCCTTTTACTCAGAGGAGCTCTTTTTGATGGGCTTCTCTGGGAAGAGGCTCTTCTGAATGGATTTCTCTGTAAGGCCTTACCAGAGCTGATGGAGAAGACAATGAAGAACAATGAACATTGAAGGATTAGTTCACCACAACACCACCAATGACAACAATGTGGAAAGCTGCTTTGAAGTGAATCCTTGAACTTTAGTACTTATTCTCCCACATTTGGAGTGAAAGATGGAGGACACAACTTCCACTTAGAAGACAAGCCCTTTTTGGGTCATGGGACAGACTACTTACACTATGGGGCTACTATAGCCAAGGAGAGGTTAGGCATGTGTGCATGATGGATGGTGGGCCTGGGTTAAGGATCCTCCAGTAAATGCCAATTGATCAGGCACTTGGAATCCTGCACCTCTCTTAGCTTTAGTTAAATGTTCACTAGAGCAATTTACATTAATCTGCTTCCCTTGGCTAGACATCACCTCAGAGATAATGACTTCTTAGTTGTTCTTGCATCCCCTAAGGTGAGACCTAATGTAGAACCCAAGTGAATACTGCTTAAAGGCTGCCACTGTATCCTGCCCTGATTGCCATTCCAGTCCCCTCATGCAGTATTAATCCTCTATCTCCTTTGCTCTGTGAGAACTAAGGGGGCCAGGGACTACTTCTTAATGTCTTTATGTTCTTAGAACCTACAGGAGTAATCAAGGTTTGGGAGGCCACCCTGCATGCTTAGGGTATACAACTGAGAAGGGTGGTAGCTAGGCCCTCAGGGAGTTACTATACCTCTCCCAGCATCTACAATGACTTTTATTGGTATAAAGGATTCTATAAAAAGTTGGAATTTAAGCAGTAATTCCAGATATTCCCTCTGGGGTGAATTGATGAAAAGGTTATGTTAGAAGGTTTGTGTTTCAATTCTCCGCTCTGTGGCCTTGGGTAAAGCATAGAATGCGGTAACAATAATATCCATGATATCTACTTCATGAGGTTTTAATATTTTATATTTTTAGTGATATATGAGGCAATGTCTTACACAGGGAGTAATGCCTTCTACAGTGTGAATTTTCTCATTAAAAATATGCTGGGGTCATGTCTTCTGCTCGTTGGATTTCTCATTAAACTTAAAAATGAGATGGTGGCTCTCACTGGTACTTTTTGGGGGAGCCTTTCTATCTTGTCCCTGCTCTCTATCAGTCGGGTTCTTGAAGTTTCATCTATAATCAAGATATTTCTTTCCTGTATGGCTTAGCTCTGGGGGAGCCTGGCTTTTGCTTAGAATTCTGAGAATGGAGCCTTCAGACAGATGGCAGGGCAGGGGTGTACCTGTATCCTCAGTACTTCCTGGCAGAAGGGTCATCACATGACATCCCAAGAGCACTGTGAGTATGTGTTTGTTTATTCTTGGTTTTGAGGCTTCAGTGGGGTTATTATCTCATTATTTCCCGTTGGCTTCCTCACATTAATTTTGGCCTGATGCTTATACCTTCTAGGTCTCTGTTTTTACACACAGTATGTGGCTGGGAACCCCACAATGTCCTGAAAACATTTGCTTGGCCTGGCAGGGCCATCATTCTTTTTCTTTTTTTAAAGTGAAATAGAGCCTGACAGAACACCAGGGTAGAAGGCCTTTGGACCTCCGCATGTCAAAGTGTAGATTCTGAATGTTAATCTTGCTGTTGCTTCCTCCTTTCTTTTCTTTTTTGAGAATTTTTACTGTGTGGCTCACTGCTAAGGGCCAGTAGTTGTCTGTCTTCACAGTTAATTTGGAATCAGTTGAAAAGTGGATTTTTTTTTCTGGTTGTGGAGCTTGAACTCAGGACCTGGGCACTGTCCTTTAGCTTCTCTGTGCTCAAGTCTAGCACTCTACCACTTGAGCCACAGCACTACTTCTGGCCTTTTCTGTTTATGTGGTACTGAAGAATTGAACCCAGGGTTTCATGCATGCTAGGCAAGCACTCTACTGCTAAGCCACATTCCCAGCCCAGAAGTGGATTTCTTGCAATAAACAAGAGTCCAGAAACCTGGCTGAGCAACTATAGTAGTGTAGCATTGTGGGCAAGCTGGACAAGAATTTAAGAGAATCCCTAATTGGTTTGGCCAGTAACTATTTAGGATATGAATCTGCATTTCCTGTTCTGGATGTCAAATAGATGCTAAATGTTCTACAGGTCCCTATACAGAGTCCCACAGTGGCCTAGAGACAACACACAAATAACTGGCTATCAATGGGCTACCTTGTATCTCATTGTATCTTCAGGGGGTCATAGGCCTCCTTTGGGAAGTGGGTGTAAGCTGTGGTCCAGGTTCCCAAGGTTGTGGATCAACATAATAAACAGTAATCTGTAGTAGAGACTTCTTTCCAACCCTTCCACTGGACTCGTGTTGAGAGCCATCACATGCAAAATGGATCACAAGGGTCATTTCTTTATTAGCTTTTGGTCATGTTTGTGTACTTTGAATAGCATTTGGTGAAATCCCAAAGTCATCAGATACAGGAAGCACCAGGTCCCTCTGCACTGAGGCAAAGTTAACATGGCTATAAACATTTGATATGGCTCTTTTTCTACTGTTACTCGGTCTCACATTACTGTGTTAGGAGATCCGGACTGTGCAGCTGGGTGACAGATGGAAGGACCAGGAACAGGAAGAGACCATTAGGAGTTGTGTGTGTTTGAAAGAGCACCAGCTTTGAAATCGGATAGAGCAAGCCTTTGTCCCACAACTGACCTGATTGCTCAGAAACCTTACTTTTGCCATCTGCAAAATGGGATCGATGCAAGGGAAATGTCGGCAAGGTAAAGATTCATTAAATAATGTGTGTAAGTAGTTTCCCTGAATGCCCCACCAGGAATATTGTTAAGTGTTGGCACTTGGGCTTTGTGCAGCTTCTTGTCTTTTTTTTTTCATACTTTAAAGAGTTCATGCTTTGCAATTCAGAGAAAATACTGATATCCCTTTACAAAGAATTTTGTGCATCTAAGCACATAAGCACATAAGCACACATGTACCTATTCAAGATGGCAGACAGTTTGTGTGGGTTTCTGGACTTACCTCTGTTTCTTTCCCAGAGATGGCTGTGATCAGATCTTCCCGTCAAAGGAGACATTGGCTGTGTGCAAAAGTTTGGCATGACTGGAATAGGTGAAGCCAACAGATCTGTGTAAGGACTATGCCTGAGCCTTGCTGTATTCACATGTGTATGAACTGAGATCTGCACATACAGGTAGAATTCAGGAAATCACCATTGCCAAGTACTTCCTTCACATACCAAAGTTAAAGGAAATCCAAGGGGGATAATTAAAAATTTAAAAATACTTGAAAAAGTATGAATCTTACATAGAAGTTTCAAATCAACACAACACAACAGTTTATGAGAATAATGCATCTTGATCAATGTTACCCCTTCCATCATTCTCCCCATCTCTCCCAACCATATTCATTTCTCTAGGATAATTAAAATCTTGAAACAGATGAATGGTTCTGATATTTATCTATCATTTCTCCTATTCCTCTCTCTTTATCTACCTATCATCTAGCTACCCACCCCTTTATCTATTATAAAAATGGATTTATATGAATAATAAATACAATTAATATATACTATATTATATATAAATACTTTATATATTACTATATATTATATATTATGTGTTATGTACCCAATAAATGATGTATTATTTACTTTTATATATTATATATAAATATGGCATTTATATGTAAGTCCATTTATTATAAATAATAATAAAGACTTCATGTTTAGAAGGATATTTATATGGGATTACATTTACATAGGATTCTTTTCTCACCATACTAGAGATTCAAAGCTAATTATTCTCTATTCATTTGTGCACTTGTTCATAGTCCAGCTATTCATCTGCCCATTCACTAATCCATTCTCACCTATTGCATTTAAGGTACTATGAAGACAAAAAGGTTGGAAGCCTCATAGTTGTCTTTAAAATGAATGTACTTCATTTTTGGTTTTAGAGTCTGATTGACAGTATTGGGTTTATAGTTCCGCTCTTCATTTGTTAAATGAGGGGATTCTGTAGATTGTTTACTTAGTGAAACACTGATTTCCTTATAAAAAAAGTGAAGATAACTCAGAAATAATTGTTTCAGAGAATATAGAACCAAAGGGAAGAATATATAATCACTGGATAGGAGTACTAGTGTTGATATTTTGGTATATGACATTCTAGGTATATGTAGGTTTATGGACATTGTTTTTAAATCGAAAGTGAAGTCATCTGGTTGCTGGTGGCTCACACCTGTAATCTTAACTACTCAGGAGACTGAGGTCTGAGGGTCACAGTTCAAAGCCAGGATAGGCAGTAAAGTCTATGAGACTCGGGTCTTCAGTTAATCACCAAAAGCTAGAAGTGGAGTGTTGATTCAAGGGTACAGCACTAGCCTTGAGCAAAAAAACAAACAAACAAAAACCAAGTCAGGGACAGTATCCAGGCCCTAAGTTCAATCCTCAGGACAGTTACGGACACACATATATACGCACACACACACACACACACACACACACACACACACACACACACACACACACACACACACAATGGAGTTGTTCTCTCTCTAATACTTAGAACAGGCTTGTTTCATGTTGGTTCCCCCCAGGCTGTGCCATTAAAATTTCTGTAATCTTGCATTTAAAAAAGAAGGAAGGGGCTGGGAAGGTGGCTCAGTGGTAGAGTGCTAGCCTTGAACTGAAGAGCTGAGGGACAGCACCCAGGCCCAGAGTTCAGGCCCCACAACTGGACTCCCCCCTCCCCCCCCCCGCCGAAAAAAAAAAGGAAAAAAGTGAAAATAAAAATTTCCTCATATGATGAGCAAATGTTATCATACAGGTGAAGTGTTTTGTCTTGATTTGGGCATGTAAAAAATCCCTGTGAAAGTAACTGACATATAATGTGGTAATAATAAATGCTCCTTAAATAGAATGCAACTGCATAATTGGTCAAGGAATGAAGAAAAAGCACCTCTGAAATGTTTCAGTATTGCCTAATTTACAAAAATATAATGTACTCCCAACTCCCAAGCACATACTTTGTGCCTGAATATGTGTCTATGCTTTGGAGCATGTGTGTGCTGTATGTGAATGCATGTATACATGTATACATACATGTAAATCAAGGAATCCTTGTACCATGGGACTATATGCTTGTAGGTGATAAATTATCTACCTACTTAGATTCTCAAGAAGGGATTTTCAGAATTATTTTCTTCCTCCTAACACTGGCTTATAATATATAAAGCATTTGGGAATATATATTTCAGTAATAGACTTTATATGGTCTCTCCTATTAGTAGAATCTGTCTTCGTTGATTTATTCTTTGTAAAGAATCTTGTCCTTTGTGTCTAGAAAGCCAATGATATGGCTACTGACAATTTATTCCACTCAGCTATTACTTGGGTGTTTCTTCTTAATATTCTTATTTCTCAAATGTGCTTCTTATCACAGTTTAATTTGGACTCTCTACATGCACCTTATAAAGTCATTAAAAAAACCCCCTTAGTAGTCAGACAAATAAGGAAAAAGATTTGGCTTTCTGAAAGTGTAGGGAAGATTTTAATGTCTTGATAGAGGAAATGCTTGGAGGGCTTCTGTCTGTAATTGGAAACTGTTTTGTCCTGGTAAAATTGTTAGTAGATGAGAACTCTGACTCTCATACCAAATATTCCATTTATCCTTACCAGGATTATTCTGACAGATATTTTTTCTCAAGTATCTTTGAAGCCGATCCTAAAGGCATATCTAGAGAATTATTTAATAACATCTTGAAGCACAGAAAAAGAAGATGATAAAAGAAAAGAAACATACCAAATGAACTGAATGAGCCTGGGACATTACATTGCAGACTCTGACCAGGATCAGGTCGTGGTGCTGTCAGCCCAGCTGTAGGGCAAAGGATTAACAAAAATAAGCCAGGAAGGAGACCACCCAGGTTGAGATGTTCATTTTTGTTTTACAATGTAGAGAGTAATGGAAATCCAAATTAATTTTTAGGAGAGCATCCAGGCTTTTGTGTAAGTGAATAAACACTAGGTCAGAAGAACCGTACGAAACCAACAGCCATAATCTGATTCTGCACCCAGGCTCACAGTGTGTGTGTGTGTGTGTGTGTGTGTGTGTGTGTGTGTGTGTGTGTGTGTGTGTGTGTGTGTGTGTGTGTGTGTGTGTGTGTGTGTGTGTGTGTGTGTGTGTGTGTGTGTGTGTGTGTGTGTTCCCCTGACTCCACAGCAAATCAACTGGACATAGAGCTGAAGACCAGGGAGTCCGGAATGGCATCTGTCTGTTAGGTCTCACTGATCACAAAGTACTAGTGACTGTCCTTTTAAGTCAGAGATGAGAGGGAAGACGGCCTGAATATAGGCCAAGGGAAGTGTGGTTGTGTCCCAAGCATCATTGGCAACTTAAGGAACAGCAATCCTTTGGTGTCTTGTGTGGAAATGAAGTCAAAGGGGATACTGTGAATACATGCATGGAGCCTCTATGTATGAATGAGCAAAAATGATCCCAAATGCCCTGTTTGGAATTCACTTATGTTCATAGGGAAGAAGGATTAGGGTGAATTTATGCAGTGGAATAATACAGTGATAACAGTGAGGCAAGTAGAGATGTACATATTAATGTGGGTACTTTTCAACTACACAGGGTTGAGCAAAGGAGTGACTATAAAAGCTACATGTGAAGTTTAAGAAAATAGAAAACAACATGTGTGTTATATATCCAGTTGTACTTACATGCATGCAAATTGGGTAGAAATCTTTTCAAACACATGAGACTAGTAAAAGCCAAATTCAGTTTAGTTGTTATATCTGGGAAGCTTGGGGAAGGGTGTGAGTGGGAAACAGATATATGAGGTGACAATTGTGTTAATGTTGTATTCTTTTTGTGTGAGTGAGTGTGTGTGTGTGTGTGTGTGTGTGTGTGTGTGTGTGTGTGTGCGTGCACGCGTGCACGTGTGCCAGTACTGGGCCTTGGAGTCTCAATTGACATTTTTTGCTCAAGGCTCCTTTTAGCTTTTTGCTGTGAGACAATGGTCTCACAGATTTATTTTACCCTGGTTACCTCTGAACAGTAATCCTCAGATCTCTGCCTCCTGAGTAGCTAGCTAGGATTATAGGTATGAGCTACCAGTGTCTGGCAAATGTTTTATTCTTTAAGGGTAGCTACATAGGTATTACTTTGTAGTTCTTTTGGTAAGTCTGGCATATTTCATATTCTTATCCACTCCTTCTTATATATTCAGATTGTATTAAGAATCAATGAAGAGTCTTTGCTTGGGAAAGAAAATAGGTATTGGAGTGTTACCAAGAGCAATAAAGTGATGTAGCATTTTGTAAGAGTAGATGTTGACTATATATATGTTATACGGAAATTAGTGAAGGTTGTGGAAGCAAACAGACTTAGAAAGTAATAGAGATAGTATATGTGATTGAAGGGACCTGGGAAGAAGAAAGTTGGGAGCTAGTGATGTGGGGAAAATAGCCATTTGGGAAATGAGGCAGAGCGGGAGGCTCAGCGAGGTGGATGCTGAGTGCTGCTCTGAAAACCAGCCGAGTGTCTCACTTTCTAAGTTCCAGAGCGTTCACTGGGGAATCCCAGCGGTCGCACAGTCACTCTTTAGAGGCTGCCCGTTTGTAATGCCTTCAATTGTTTCTTAAAATATTGTTTGTGCAAAAAGAAGGGGAGAAAGGAAAAAGCATGTGAAAGTTTATCTGACAAGAAAGCGATTATCAGTCAGACTGGGCATGGTGGCTCATGCATGGAATCCCAGAACATAGGTGGTCAAGGCAGGCAGGAGGAGTATGCTTAAGTTTGAAGCATCCTGGGTTTCATACTGAGACCCTGTGTCGAAAAACAACAACAGAACAACAAACACACAAATGAACAAAAATCCCCAACCCACCAAACCTACCTAAAATCTGAGTCTGTTAGTGAGTCTGTTAGTCCTGGAGTTCATCATGTGATTTTTATTTTGTCTTCTATATTTTTCCTGTCACCTGCAAGGTGACAGGTCATTTTGATAAGCATGTGATCAGTATTCTGGTTAGTGATTGGTTTTATATTAGTGCTGGCACACAATATGTTTTTGAAATCATGTCATATATCCTCATTAAAATAATAATTATTTTTTTTGCTTTGAGTGTTTTATTCTCCTGGACTCTTAGAGCACAAGTTGGGCTTTTAGCCTTAGTAAGCAGGAAAATATTCATTACATATTTTTAATGGAAAAAAAAGGTATTTCATTAAGAAGTTTGAAAATGTTTTAAACTTACTTGAAATGAGTTACTCAATGAAGTGTGTTGTGCCTTGGCTCTGTGGCTAATGCTCAGTGGACACTGTGAATAAATCAGACAAATTCATTTTTAACTGCTTACTGGGAGCTTGTGGTCATCTTTGAGTCATTTTAACCATTTGGACCAAACTTTACTGAACGCTATGGAACTAATCAGGTGGAATAGAGTTTAGCTCTCCTTCATTACTTTAGTTGTGGTAGTTTGAGCCCCGTGCTAAGGAGGCTTTTTTCTTTCTTTTCTGTCTGTGGTTTTTACTTTGTTGTTTTATTGATTTAAAAAATTAGTTTTAGTTTATCTTCTTTCTCCTTCATGGCCAAAATGTCTAAAGATAGTTTCAAAGAAGGTAATGCAAAATAGCAAGAAATCATTCTGCCTGTTAATGGCTTGGGCATTTTGCTTGCTAGGTTGAAAGGATTTGTGGGGGAAATGAAATTCTCTCTCCCAATGCCATTGTTTAGTTTTCATTCTATTTCAGTTGGAGGATGAAATGGGTGGATTTGTTTCCAACCACTCCAACTCTTTGATTCCAGATAGAGTCATCTTTAACAGGTTTTCTATCCTGCTTTAGTGCAAGGCTATATTAAGAAATCCCTTTGGGCCGGGCACCAGTGGCGCATGTCTGTTAATCTAGCTCCTCAGGAGGCTGAGATCTGAGGATCATGACTCAAAGCCAGCTTGGGCAGAAAGTCCCCAAGAGACTCATTCCCAATTAACCACTCAAAAACCGAAAGTGATACTGTGGCTCAGGTAGTAGAGTGCTAGCTTTGGGCAGAAAGAGGCTCAGGGACAGTGCCCAGCCTTGAGTTCAAGCCCCACAACAGACCAAAAATATCCCTTTGGGTTGTGAGAAAGCATATAGCATCATTACAGCCACCAAACCATATGTCTCAGTATTCCTAGGATAATCTGACTTTTCAGATAAGGGCAGTTCCTTTTGTATGTACCAATACAGAGTCTGATAAAGCCTCTGTTTGTACAGAGGTGAAATCACACACACACACACACACACACACACACACACACACACACATATGCGTGTGCGCGTGAACAGTCATCTTTCACTTGCCATAGGAGTTGGTTCTAGGACTCCTTGAAGGATACTGACATCTGAGGATGAACAAACTCATATAGAAAATGGCATAGTATTTACATATAACCTATATTCATTCTCTCCTTTAGTCTAGCATCTCTAGATTGCTGCTTGTAATACCTAATACAATGCAAATGCCACATAAACTGTTGCTATTCCATACTGTTTAATATCAACAAGGACAACATTTGTGTATTCCGTACAGCTCCAATTTTTTTCTGAATAGTTTTGAACCATGGTTGTTGAAACTGTGGATGTGGAGCCCACAGGTATGAAAAATGGACACACACACAAACATAAACATGTATGTCCCTCCCCCACGGTATAACCTCTGTTTTCACTGTATTTGATGTTGGTATAATTTGTGGAGGGGAAGAGAAAAACAAATCATTTAACTAGGGATACAGGTGGACCCATTGCAACAATGAGATGTACAAGTCGTTATGTTGAAAAATGAACTTTACAGCTTTGGTGCGGGGTGGGGAGGAGGGTTGGGTGGGGGGAGGGGGGGAGTATGGGAAGTGATGGGAAGGGGAAACAAAGAGGAGGCAACAATGCTTGATAAGAAATATACTCGTTATCTTGCCTATGTAATTGTAACTCCTCTGTATGGTATTCTCACAATAAAACAAAAACAGAAACAAAAAAAACCACATATATCTGTGCATATATGTATACATATTCATACATTTATATGTGTATGCAAGGTTCTATTTGTGCAGGGGTGAAATCACATACATGCATGCATGCGTGCGAGCATGCGTGTGTGTGTGTGTGTGTGTGTGTGTGTGTGTGTGTGTGTGTGTGTGTGTGGTCCTAACTAGCTGAGTGACCTTGGAGAAGTCACCATCCATCTCTGGGCCTCATCATTTCACCTTTCTGGCTCTTGGCAGGGCCTCAGGCACTAGGCTGCAGACAGATAATACCAGACCTTTTCTGAATTCTCAGCCTTTTGTCCTTAGTTCTCCCTCTGTGTGGAAAGGTCATGACCTTGTCTGTCATGTGTGTGTACTTCCTTATTTCTTGTCTTGCAAGAGTCTTTTCGACTACCTGTGTATCTCTCTCACTGAACTGCAAGGGTCTTGAGGGCTGGGATGTGACTCCAGATTCATTAGTTTCTACTGTTTAAGTGTTGGGCAAGAATATAATAGGAAAAAAATAACTGGAAGGAAAATCATTAAAAAGTTAGGTAATAATAAAAATAAACACTTTTTTCTGGGTGCCAGTGGCTCAGGCCTATAATCTTTGTTTTTAGGAGGCTGAGATATGGAGGATGGAAGTTTAAGGTCAGCGGGGGGTGGGGGTGGAGGTGGAAGTCTGCAAAACTACAACTCAGAACTGAGATGGAGGTGTGGCTCAAGTGGGAGAGTGTTAGCTCAACAGTCAAGCTGAGCAAGCATGAGACACTGAGTTCAAACTTCAGTGAGGAAAAAAAAAGAGAAAGGAATACTTTTCATTTTTAACCACAAATAGCTATTGCTTGGAGAGTCAGAAACATAAGAACGAGTGAATTTTTCTTTTCTTTTCTTTTTGTAGGTTGTGGGGCTTGAACTCTTGGCCTGGGTGCTGTCCCTGAGCTCTTTAACTCAACGAAAGCACTCTACCACTTGAGCCACTTGGTTTTAATTGGAGATAAGAGTCTCACGGACTTTCCTGCCTGGGCTGGCTTTGAACTGCAATCCTCAGATCTCAGTCTCCTAAGTAGCTAGGATTACAGGCGTGAACCATTGGTGCCTGGTGGGTCTTTCTTTCTTTCTTTCTTTCTTTCTTTCTTTCTTTCTTTCTTTCTTTCTTTCTTTCTTTCTTTCTTTCTTTCTTTCTTTTCCTTCCTTCCTTCCTTCCTTCCTTCCTTCTTTCCTTCCTTCCTTCCTTCCTTCCTTTCTTTCTTTCTTTCTTTCTTTCTTTCTTTCTTTCTTTTTTTCTTTTTTGAGTATTCGGGATCAGTGAGGATATGAGGAGGAGGTTATGTAGAATTCTGTCCAAAAGCTTATTATAGATTCTCTGCCTTCGCTTTCAAAGAGCTAGAGTAGCTGGCTTAGAGAAGCTTGGGGCATGCTACATGACAGGCAGCCATGTGGGTCTCAGAGATTGAGATGGGGTCTTCCTTGGGCTATTTCTTTCCAAGGTTTGGTTAGAACTGAGTTACCATAATTAAACATGGACCCACAGTTACATAGGATGGTCATACACTGAAAGTCCTGGCAGCTGGAAGGCAATCAGTTATCTTGACTCTGTCCTCCTTTAGGTCAGCCAAGCTCTGTGCTAGATGTGAAAGTGATTTGGAGGAGGCAGGATGTGTGTGGTTTGTATCTTTTAAGAGTTTATATTTTAGCTAGACTAATAATCTGTGGCATCAAAAGCTAACCAACATCACAAGCCAGTAAGTATTTAGGCTTCAAATGAATGAAAAAGACTGAATGGATCAAGCACTTTCTAGTTTAGAGAGGAAATAGAAGGACTAAGAGAAGGCGGTGTCTTAAGCCAGATGGAGTGACTCATCCCTGTAATACCAGTTACTTGGGAGGCAGAGATAGGAGGACTACAGTTTGGTGGCAGCCCCAGACAAAGTTAATGAGACTCTATCTAAAAAATGAACACAAAGCAGAAGGACTGGGGATGTAGCTCGAGTGACAGAATGCTTGTGTAGCAGGTGTGAGACCCTGAGTTTCAATCTCTAGTATCCAAAACAAGGGGGTGCTTTGAGATAATTGGGCTCAACATTTCCAACAGTGGAGAAGAAGACGCAGGCCCTGTAGGAAAGGAGCAGCTTCAAGAAAGGTATGGTAGTGAGATTAAGTTCAACTTGCATGAGAGTGGAAGGTACTGAATTTAGCAGATTGGAATTAGAATGAGGAGGGAGGGGAAGGTCAGGTCCAGAAAGGATATGAGAACAGGACAGAGGGGAAACCCTGAAGTGGGAAGTATTATGGGAACAATGGTGTGTCTTTCTTGGAGTCGGTGGTGAATTGTAATTGCCGTGGCCACAGGTCCTTCCCATGCATTGGAAATTAATGTGACTATAGTCAAAACCACCAGCTTTGGGTTATGCAACTAAGGTTTGATTCTTTTTTTTTTTAAATTTAAATTTTATTGTAAAGATGATGTACAGAGGGGTTATAGTTACATAAGTCAGGTAATGAGTGCATTTCTTTTAGAACAGTGTTACCCCCTCCCTCATTTTCTCCCACTTTCCCCCCTTCCCGGTTCCCCTCCTCCCTAAAGTTCATTTCTAACATAGTGTCTAGTAAGTATCGCTGTTGAATTGGTTCACCCTTTGTATCACCGTTTCTGTAATTGCTCTTCTCTTCCCTGTATCAGATAAACTTATATACAAGCAGAATTCTTCTTAGGTGAAAGATGATAATCTAGAAAAAGTAACATTGATCAAGATATATTGTATTCATAAACTGCTTTGTTAAATGGCAGCTCCTTTGTACAACTCTTAAAAGATAATTTAAACATGCAGAAAAAGGAAAAAGAAACAAGTGTTTAGTACGATGTCTGGCTCATTGAATGACCCTAATAAACAGCTTTTATGTTAAAATTAAAATTAATATTGATTTCATCCCTATGGTAAAAATGGCAGTAATTTTGAAAAGCCCAAACTTAAGGAGTGAACTTGAGACTAGAGGTCTTTGTGCCAAAGTCTCATTCCAATCACACAACTTGGCCCTAGGTACCGTCCCTTTGCTTACATGAAATATTTATGTTGGTGGATAATTCAACTATCATGTTTGTTCATTATCTCCCTATGCTTGGTGAAGAAGATTAGTCTGTTTATCTTACATTGCAGAAGACACACATAGGTATAAACACATTGACCTTCAGTTACAGCTCTTCTGTTAATATTTGCCATGGTCATCAGGCAGGCTTCTCTGGGGTACGGGGAGGAAGGGTAGGGAAGGGGTATATCAGCAACAGTCAGGCAATTCTAAAATGTGAAGATGGTAGTTGGAAATTAAAGGGATTAGGGGATTTCTGCTCAGCTAAATTTAAGATGCAATCCTTGAAAATCTTTGAAGAAAATTAGGAATGACTAGCATGGCTAAGAAAAGAGCACCAGCAAAAAGAACCAAACACAAAACCTCTCTCTCTCCCTCTCCCCCCTCTATCTCCCCCTCTCTCTCTTCTTTTTTCTCATCTGAGACTGGGACTTGAGTTAGATACTTGGAGCTTTTGCTCATTGGCTTCCACTCCATCCCGCATATAACATAACTTTAAAGAAGAACCTTACCCTAGAATGCTAATCATTCCTTTGGATAGTATAGTTTACATTATCTTTAACATAATTACTTTTGAAAGGAATGCTATTTGAGAAAACTTATCAAGAGACCTCTTAGTCAATAGACAATGTCAACAAGGTCATTTATTTGAGACAAATACTATTTATTTATTTATTTTTATTGTGAAAATGCCATACAGAGGGGTTACAATTACATGGGCAAGTACATTTCTTATCAAGCATTGTTGTCTCCTCCTTTGTTTCCTTTTCTCATCCTTTCCCATCTCCCCCCCCCCCCCACCAAAGTTGTAAAGTTCGTTTTTCGACATAACGTCTTGTACATCTCATTGTTGCAATGGGTCCACCTGTATCCCTATTTAAATGATTTGTTTTTTCCCTTCCCCTCCACAAATTATGCCAACATCACATACAGTAAAAGCAGGGGTTATACCGTGGGGAAGGGACATATAAAGCAACATAGAAATCATCTTATAAATATGTTAGAAACAATCACAAGAAAGAAAAAAACATTTGGATACTTATGTTGGGGTTCATTTCACCTAACATCAACTTATCTGACCTTTTCTGCTTGTCTCGGGCATATACTAGTTTTGAGGCAAATACTTTTGAGGCAGGATTGTGATCCAATGCTAGCCTGGACAAACAAAAGCAAGCAACCACATCTGAAAAACACAAAGCAAATGGACTGGAGATGCAGTTCTATTGGTAGAGTTCTTGCCTAGCAAGAAAGAGGCCTTAAATCCAATCCCTAGTACTTTTTTTTTTTAAAGACAAAATCTCCAATCTTGGCAGCCACCTGGCATTCATATTTACCAGATATACGTGACTCTCAGTTGATAACAATGGTAAGTTGAACAAGTCCCCTGGGGATGTGACATGTGGTGAGTCAGGGACACAGAGGCTGGATCCAGCTATTGTTTTTGTTTTTTGTTTTGTTGTTGTTGTTGTTAGGTTTTCACGGGGCTCCAGCTGGACCATCAATGGGTTCATGTGTAAGATGGTGGTGCCCTGTGCTCCAGAGTGGCAGGAAAGGCCTGCAAAAGAAGGAGGAAAGCACCAAACTCAGAAAGGTCTGGCCTTTCTCAAGGCTGTGAGGCTTTAGGTTTAAATATCAGACCTGTCCTCTACATGAGGGTTAGTCCTTTTTAAACCATGCAAAGCTCCAGGTGATCAAAATGCTAACACTTTTGGGGTTAAACTCCTGCATCTTTTTCACTACCCTTTATAGGGCTTTTACCCAACTTGAGAAAGGAACCACTTTCTCTCCTTACAGAAAGAAACATGTAACACAGGTCTGAGCCTTTTTGCCTTTGGCCCAAAGGCTGTGTAATGTTTGTTTGCTTGTTCTGGCAGATATCAAAGTCAGCACTTGAGTTTACCATGAGAATAAAATAAAACCAAGAAACAGAAAGATGGATCAAGATGCATTGTATTCATAAATGCTTTGTTAAATGTCAATCCCTTGTACATCCACGTAAAGATATTTTAAAAAAGGAAACAGAGAAAGACATATTCCTACAGCATAATTTGAATGCCTGGGTCTACCTATGTCTGAAGATGGATATAGATTTCATTTTGTTGTTACATGAACCAGGTAAGTTCTTTTTGGTGTGAGCCATTATGAACTGTCAATTTTGTTATTTGCAACCTAAATAACCTAACCAAAAAAGCTTACCAAAAGTTGCATACTTAAGTTTACGAACTTATACCTTCTTGATGATTGCACCTTTGTGTATTGTCTCTGGCTTGCCAGCTTGTCACTCACCCAGGATTTGTGGCAATCTTTTGTAACAGGGCAGGACTCTCCAATTTCCAACACCTATGGCTTTGCACATTCAGACTTTAAGGGGTAAGTCAGAGTTTTCTACAGTTTTCCAAATAACTTGTATTTTTCTTATTTGTATTCTGTCACATTGAGAATGGCCCCAGCAAATAGTAACCCTCTAGATTTATCAAAAGGAGTTGAAATCACCTGTTGGAATGGAAGGCAAATGTGTTCTGTACATTGCTTTTGGGGATTAAAAAATTTCAGGAGAATATTAAGACCTCTGAAATAAAAAATTTAGTAGTTGCCAGGATCCTATAGTACTTCTGGTGGAATCTCTGTTTTCAAAAGAAGAAAGATTATGAGAGATACAGAAGGCTTGCTAAGATCTCATTGCTGATGTATTGGTAGGCTGCTATCAGTACAAAGCAAGAGGGGAAGAGAGAAATTCCTTCTAACGACCTCATAGAGGACAGAGTCCACACCAGTCCATTTACTCACTAGATTAGCTCTCCTTGAAACTATCAGACTCCTAACTGAAGCAGCAAAAGAAGATATTATTGGTTTCACAGATGAAAAGTTGGGAAGTGTGGTCTAGCTTCTGGTGAGGCTGAAGCCAGAAACATGTAATTGCATCATAAAGACAAATTACATCTGTCTGCCTGTCACTCCCCTGTACTAATTGTACTGCTTTCTTCTGTGCTTGCTAGCTTTTATTTTCTAACAGGTTCTATCCACAGGATGGTTCTGATTTCTGTGAGATTTTTATCCTGCTGTTTATTAATTGCAGTTGATAAAGAGCTTATGTTTCCCAATCATTCCACCAGAATCCTAGTACTTATGATGAAAGGTGACCCCCCCCTGAACCTGTCAGTGTGGCCAGAAGGAAGAAAGTGCTGATAGCATCATGGGCCCTTGGAGCTAGCTGGTTGGATGCTGAGAGTAGAGATGATATTGTCTACTCCCCCAAGAAGGGCCTGGGGGAGGCAGGAGCTGTTGCTACAGGAGTTGAGTCAGGGCCAGTAATGGCACTTGATATTTGGCCTATAGATTGCACTGACATTCTTGCCACCCAGGCTCTGAAGTTTTTATTCAACTTGGAGGAATGGGAACAGTCTGGCCAATTTGGGGGGCTTGCCTCTGCAAATACCCCTTCTTGAGTGCTCATTCAGTTCTCTAGTTGTGATAGGGCACTGGGCCAAGCATATCTCAGCCAAATATCTGTATTGTTGGTGGCGTGATTGTGACTTCCTGTCTTCCGATTTAGTTTGCTGCCTTGCTTTTCACTGTCTGGGTCATTTGATATTACATCTGGCGTTTCCTGTTTTTTAAGCCTCTGACTCAAGTCATCCGACTATAAAAACCCGGGGTCAACTTCTTCATGAGTGATGCTGTCTGTAGTCACTTGTTTTTGTATACTAATTGCCACTTGCGTAAGGAAAGCTGTCAGGTGTCTGTTGGTTTTCTCAGCTTCAGACACTTCCCTATTTATAAATTTTTGTTTTTCAGACAGTGGGACTTTCTCCTCCTGGTGTTGTGGACGTGGATAGGGCTGAGTGACCACGGTCCCCACCTCCACCCACAATTCTGCAGTGGTGTTCTCTCTGGGCCACAGCCCCCACGAGTCTCAGAATAAGGCAACTGCAGACACATCCCCTCCTCTTACCTTTCTCTTCACTTCAAAGCACTCAGTTCTCACGACTGTCAGGCAGGCCAGAAGTTGCTAAGGGTGCATTTTCTTTCTCTCACCGAAAACACGAGGGTCATTTTTGCCTTCAATTTTCACTTCACTTAACCATCTTTCTCACAAAAGAGCCTGATTTTGAAGGAAGGGCTAAAACCTTATTCATTCCCCTAATTAGAACATTTTTGAGCTACTTCCTGGCCTCTGGAGACAGAGGCTTTGCTGGACTGAGCTGATCCAGACTTACTTATTTCCTTTATAGGCAAAATGGTAGGTTGGATTCAGAGAATCTTCTGACATAGTGAGAGTAGATTTGCTTCATCTAAAGGCAACGGCAACTTAGGAGGTGACAGGAGTGTCAACTAAAAAGCACTTGAGATTGTCCTTCTATTTTTCCAGGTGCTGCGTTTGCAGGATGAAATGTTTGGTGAGACACGGCAGCTGTGAGGCCTGGAACACCATGGTATTCTTGCTCCATGTCATCTTCCCAGGCTGGCTAGAGCTAGACTTCACTACTGGAGGAAGGGCTCTGATTGTTCTGCTTCATAGAGGCAGAGAAATGGAGACTATTCCCCCCCCCCCCATTCAATATTCTCCTCCACCATTGAGTCTGTCCAAATGCGTGGACCTCCAGTGTTTCTGCCAACATCAGCCCAAGCATTGGGAAAACGTTCTTTTGTTTCTGAATCTTCCTTCACTTGCATTCTATGTGGGTGATGAGGAAGGAGGGTCGTTTGGCGGTCTACCTGACTCATCCTGGAAATCTATGTATGTGTCCAGGTGCGAGATGGTCATGTTTAACAACACTCTGAACTCAGTCTTTTACATTCCCCCACCAAAACAAGGATCTACCTTACCCAATGAGAGAGAGGCAGTATTATTTCATGTTATGACTTAAAACACGAAATGCTGGCAAAATCCCAAGTCAAAAAATCCCCTGTGTAGTCTGTGTAGTGCTTTGAGTGGCTTCATTTCGTCTCTGAAGCCATCCCATGGGATCAAGAGAGAAGACAAGCATCAATGATGGGTGGGAGCATCCAGACGGGGAGAGGGCAGGGAACGGCTTCCCATTCCCACCTTGGATCTGAGAGTTGACTAAAAAAAACGGAAACCAATCAGCCAACCAACCAACAAACACAAACACACAAATAACAGAAAATAGTCTTTTACTGAAACAAATGGTCACATGTAACTGGAGGTGCTAGAAGAGCAGTTAGGGCTATCATAACATAAAGAAGACTTCTAGGAAGATACAGAAGATGTCTGGAGTCTCCTCAGCTCCTGCTTCTGTATGGAATGAGTTGTTTTTATATCCTGTCCCTGAAGCTGTGCAGGTGTCAATAGTATGTCTTCACAGGCCTGCAAACAGCAGCTCATGTTGGGCTGCACTCTGCCTCTCCCTGCCCCCATCTCCCCTGCGGCCCCCTCCCCTGCCACGCCTCCTTCTCACTAGCTCTGATTCCAGTCCTTTTGCAGATGTCATTTGGAAAATATTTTATATGCCCCTGAAGGTCTATCTTCTGGATAGACTGTTCAGTAGTAGCTTTTGGGCATCTACAGTACAAGACAAAAGGACTGGAGCTGGGGTTCAAACTTTGGCTCAACCATCCAGTTACTGGATGAACTTAGACTAGGTATCTCATCTTTCATGTCTTCTTGGTTGATCTCTAAAATGAGTTTCACAAGGGTTTCTTAAGAATGCTTTGTATAGACTCTGGCACCTAATTAAATGCTTGATACCAGGAAGCTCTTGGTTGGCATCTTGATGAGCAAATGTCATCTGAATTCCCTTTTCTTAAGAGTTCCAGTGACCTGCCATGCTTGATTATGGGATCACAATTACCTGATTTTGAAACACCTTCCCTCTTATTGAGCTTGGCATTATAGTGAAATCTCTAGAATGATCTAGACCTGGGTTTATGTTCTGGCTGGGTTTATGTTCTGGCTTCACTATTTGTTTCATTTTCTGTTTCTTAGTTTGAAAGCTAGAGCTAAAAAAAACTTCTTCAGAGAGTATGAAGAAGGCTCAATTAGTGGATGTCATATTTGTTAGGTTTTTAAAGAAAAGGTCGCCAAATAAGAACTACACCATGCACATGGTAATCAGGTAAGGGGTAGGTTTATTCATTGTTCTGGCTGGCACCAGGCCAGGTTTGGCACTCCACGTGGCTGGGAAAGAGGAGGGTGGAGTCTGCTCGCCATCCAGGAGCGGACCTTACATTCAGCCTTTTAATAATCATAAAATAGGGCCCAGATTCTCTTTGGCTACTTCCTGCTGACAAGGGACGTCAACATTAGGGGTAAAAGGCCAGAATGTGGTCCCCTCCTAGAGAAGGCAGCGAGCAGCAGCTGTCCCTTGGTAGGCGTGAGTCATTAGATGAAGACTGGAGGAAGTCTCAGGAGGCATTGAGGGGCTGGAAAAAAAAATACTAGAGAACAAATAAATGGCAAGAGGAAAGACTTGGGACTGAAAATTAAAAATTGGATGATTTAGCTAGAATGGCTAGTTCTTATCTCCTGCATTCCAGGCTGTCCTGGAGTTAGTAGAAATGTCCTTAGCTACTTCTGACATCTGGTGACTAGGTAGGAGAGAACGTCAGGTAACAAAGGCAAGAATGTAACTTCCTGTCCAGTTAAAAGGTAGACAGGTATGGACATTAGATGGGCAGGCTTCTTACTTCTATTGACCTCTCAGCTCTGGTTAATTTTGAAAGGGCAGGCACAAAGTGCTGATGTGATATCATCTCCTCTTACTTCTCTCCATGTTCCCTTGTTCCCCAGACTGGCTGAGTCTAGGTGCTCATTGCTGGGATGGCTTGTCCCAGTTGGTATTCAAGGGTTTGAACTCAAGACCTGGGCACTGTCCCTGAGCACTTCTTCTCAAGGCTAGCACTTGTAGTGACCGTCTACTCGACCAGCGAGGAAAAACGACCACCACTCCAGGAGTCTTCTCAGATCACGCTTTATTGGAGAGCCTTTTAGTTGTAGGAGAGCTTGGGCGCGAGAGCGCGTGCACCCGAAATACAGCCGCTTATATAGGGAATTCGAACACGGGTCTTTTCTATTGTTGGTCGCCTGCCTTTTACCGTCACCAGGTGTCATGGGATTGGCTGGGGACACTACCTGGCTCGCGCACGCGCGCACAGCCCAGGTGTCCCGCCAAGCACCGTCTGGAGTGGTAATCCTCAAAACTGCAAGGGAGTGGGCGGAGTCTCGCCTCGGCTCCCTACAAGCACTCTACCACTCTGAGTTATGGTACTACTTCAGTGTTTGCTGGTTAATTAGAGATGAGTCTTTTGAACCATGCTTCCAGCCTGGCTCTTTGCTGGTTAGAAGATGGAGTCTTGTGGATTTTTCTGCCTGGGCTGGCTTTAAACTGCAATCTTTGCCATCAAAACCCTTTATTATTTCCAATTAAATCAACAAGGAGATCAAATAGAATAAGAAGAGCTTACCTGTTCCTTATCAAGAATTGACTAACAAATATTCTGCAATGGCAAAACTGGTTAGATGTGATGAGAATTTTAACACAGGTATGCCCAATATTTTAGAACCACGTAGTCAGTACTGGAATATACAACACCAAACAAAAAGGCAAAACTCAAAACCTAAAATTTTTGACAACAATGTTTAGACATCTTTGCTAACAAAGCACATCAGGTGGTTGGGCCTCAGTTTCCAGGGCCTGTGAAGAGGCAGCAACTTGTTAGCAAGGCACAGTAGAATAAATGGGTGGAGGGGTAGTAAGCTTGGTGGAAAGGTATGGGTCAGATGGGGCCAAACCCTTAACCCATCATGTGGCCAAGTTGGCAAGCTCAAGATGGCAAAGTAGAAAAAGTGCAAAGAAAACCTAAACATATAGAAACTCGGACAATTTTCAAGCCTAGAGTGGCTAGCCTTTGAGAGGCAACCTACAGGGGGGTCCTGGGGACCCAGCCCACATCACTCTCTTCAGGGCACAATCCAAAATGTTGTAGAAAAAAGAAAGGGAGAGATAGGGAAAGCTGGACATGATTAGCAGTGAGAGCAAAGAGAGCCTGAAAGTAAACAGACTTCTGACCATTTATCATTGCAGTGGCAAAAACTGTCTAAATCTGAGAATGGCATAAAAATTAGGCGCTCTGGCTTTCCAGGGAGCATAGGAGGCATTTCAAAGGGGTTTCACGGCTCAGGGGTGACACAGCACCCATTAAAAGCGAGGGAGAGAAAAATTTAGTGAGTGAAGGAGGGCTTACTGGTAGAAGCAGTGGCCTGACTCATCACTGAGCCCTCTAGGGAGGAGTGGCCAAGCAACCAGAGTCAAGCGTCCTCGGCTCCAGAGGTGACTGGCCTTTCAGTAAAAGGCCCAGCAGGTTCTCCGGCATGGTACCACATCTGGAGAGAGACTGAGCAACAGAGAACCCTTAGAGAGTAGTTCACTCACCAAAATGTAGAAGCATGGAGGTGATGCAGAGGCCAGGTATTGATGCACTGTGTCTGCAGTGGACTGGTTTGCAAAAAGGCCGTCAGAACTGGGGGATATTCCTCAGAGCAAAAAAGAAAAAAAAGAAAAAAGAAAAAAGAAAAAACAGAAACAGAGAAGAATGCCACCTATCCTGGCTTTAAACCCTTCCCAAGTTCAAATGGCACCATATATGTTAGGTTTTTAAAGAAGAAGCCAAGTAAGAACAACACCATGCATGTGGTATTCAGGTAAAGGGGTAGGTTTACTCATTGTTCTAGATCATACCTGGCTATGTTAGCACTCCACGAGGCTGGGAAAGAGGAATCTGGAGTCTGCTTGCCATCCAGGAGCAGACCTTACAATATTATATTCTCTTGAGTAACCACTGTGTGCCCAATGTTCTTATTCTTGATTCGTTATCTTGTCAAGACAACCATCAGGTAAGAATGATTGCAATTTGGTGGATAAGGAAATAGGCTCAGAGGGTAGAGCAACTTGTCTGAGCTCATACAGCTTAGAAAAAGTAAAAATTAGACTAGATCCCTATATAGAAATCCTCCCACATTGCTCTTCCCACTGAACCTTGTACATTTGCCTCAGCCCTGGGGTTATTACCTTCTCTTTTGGTTTGCTGTTTCAAGGTTTGATCACTGGGTATGTGTCTCTATCCTCAGCCAGGATGCCCAAAGGCTTTTAACAGCTACTACTTCTGCCCTTTTCCATACCTGTGTCCCTCACTGGGCTCCAGCTTCCTTGACATCCACAGTGCCGGGCCTATACAGAACTCTAGCCAGTATGTGTAAAATTAGTAATGGATGAGGTCATGATGGTGACTATGGAGGCTTCAGGGTGCAAGGTCCTCCATGTGCCTGCCTGCCTCCATCTCTGTATCACTTGGCACATACAAGCTGCCAGAGCCATCCCCATTTGTCTGTAGTTTGAACATTCCAATCACTTGAGTCATTAGCTCCCTGCTAACAGGATGATCTGGGCTCAGCATTGGGTATCAACTCTCCAACCTTGTGCACCATGGTGTGGCATTTACACACGCAGTGATTTTACACCACACCAACTCCCTAGACTTCTGATCCTGCTGCCCTAGACTTCTGATCCTGCTGATCCCACAAGAGCTCCCAGATGTGCCTTCAAACATGTGTGCTTTCTGCCTTCTTTTGTTCATTCATTGTCGTACTGACATAGGTCCTTTGGATAACATGACAAATGAAGAACTTGAAGTTAAGCACAGTGGTTGCCCAAGGCCAGACTAGCTTATTATGTAGGAAAATGTTCACAAATATAGATGCCTGGATGCTATGGAGGCCTATAGAAGTAGAATTCCTAGGGGCAGAATGTAGGAATCCATGTACTTAAGATGCTCACCAAGTGAGTGAGGCAGAGTCAATTTGAGGAGCCTCTAGTCTGCAAATCCACTCTGTAACAAAAGCTCTGAGAATCCATAGAAACCAAGATGGGGAGCTGGCAGAGAATGCTGCCTGGCCTCTGCCTTTACCTGTATTTGGGGTTCAGTGACCTATGAACATCTTACACCATGTCTTTCCCAGAAGCCCCTGCATATAAACCTACCTCAGACAACTGGCTTCCTGAGGGAAGGGCCATATCTGTTTAATAACTGCTGAATCTCTGGTGCTTACAGCAGGGTTTGGCATCTAGTAGGTGCTCAGTAGGTGCTCAGTTGAATACATCCATCCATATACCCTTCCATCCTTCCACCTGCCCCCTCTCCCCCGCCCAGTGTTCTTCAGGTATATGCCGTGATTGTCAGTTTGTCATTTCATGGCAGGGTCTGTAGCTCAGTAGGAAGGGAACATCATGTTAAGAGACCTCTCAGCTTTGCAGTCCTGCAGACCTCCCACTAGATCCTGGGCCCATGAGGAGAAATGGGGGCTGGAAACTAAGTCCTGCTAGGAAGCAGAAGAGTGGTAGACAGAAGGCTCCTAGCCCTGTAGGAAATGCGGAATCTGCCAAGGACAGACACCGGCCTGGGCTCAGCTTCTGAGTAAGTGGAAAGCGGCTGGCACCAGGTAGTCATTAAAATGGCAGTTGACCTCCTAGCAGCCCTAGGGGGACCCTGTAGACCTCAGCCTGCCCAGCTGTCCCTCTGAGACCCTCGGAGAGAGGCCCATCCATCATGGTGTCCCCTGGGAGGGCCACTGGTATTTGTCTGAGAGTCAGTTATGGGGCTCTGTTTTCAGCACTGATCTTGTCAGATTCAAGCTGTCAACCACACAGACCCTGAAAGCCTGTCACAGGGCCCTGGGGACAGGCATGTGGTACGTAACCTTGAGGAGGCTCTGCTGAGTGTGGAACTGTGGTGATAAGAGGGACAAATGAGAAGGAGCCCCCCCAGGCTGGTTGCCACTGGGATGGGTTATGCCACCTCTTTGTGTTCATCTGAGGGGAGATGTCTGGGATGCTGCATTGAATATCTCTCCCTTTACCCTCCCAGTTACCTCTCTCCCTTCTTGCCATCTCTAATTGGAAGTGAGGAAGGAAGCTGGGCCTAGAACAGGTTACAGACATAGACTAGCATTGCCACCAAGAAGCTGTGTGATGCAGGGCAAGTTATAATATCTCTGATTCTATGTCTTCAGGTTGTAGTATGACATGATATACTGCTAAGTCTGGCTCACTGAATTAGTTAATAACTATCTTGTTTTCTCTCATCTCAGTAGCATTTTAGGTTGTGCATTTTATCTCACCGCATCCCAAGGCCTACTTAAGGAGATGACACAGGTTAACTTGAGATTAGAAGCCACATCTACCACATTCTGATCTCTGGATCTTCAGATGGTCTCCCTAGGCCAGGCAGCCCCACCAGCTCATGTGGGTGCAGTGATCCCAGTTTTCCTTAAAGAGGCACTGGTGGGCACTTTTTAGGCTTTCTTCTGTGCGTTTTTCTTCTCAATGACATCTCAGTTGGGGCAGTGGGGAGTTCTGAATCTGGTGTGAAAAGTTGAAATCACTTCGACTAAAATAGTGCCATCTGTGCAATTGAAATGCGAAGACCAAGAAGAGTTCACTTGGGACTTGGACCAATCTCAATGCTGAGAGCAGCATCAAGCTTGAGTCATAAAGGAGCTGTCCCAGGTTATAGATGGGCTCTACCCCCAGTAGAAGCCTGTCTAAAAGGTTCAAATATTCTAGAAAATTCTTCTAAGGGAAACTATAGTTATACTTGTGGTTCAGATTGGCTGTTGGGATTCATCCCAAACCTCAGAAATGTTTCTGACTGGAAGGGAAATTCTGGATGGAGATCCTAGGACTCTCATACTGTAGGGTTGCTCAAGCCTTTGGTTACTAAGCACCTTCTGGGTTAGGGTAAGATATAAAAAGTTACAGGACAAAAGCTGGCCTGGCTCCTCTCCTGCAGTGGAGATGCCTTTCCTCTGGCCAAGATGAGGTACTGGCAGGTGCTTGAGATCAGACAGGCAGTTGGAGTTGGGCAGCTGGAGTCAGATTGCAACTCAGGAGGGTCTTAAATTATGGACAATGGTTGTTGCCTCTCAGATTGGGACTGCTGGGTAGAGAGGTAAAGGAACACATTGAAGGTTGGTAAGATAGTCAGGTAAGGGGTAGCACAATTACTCAAAGGCACAAACTGCACTTCCTACTGGTCCTTTACGAAAGGCACAGGCTTTGTGAAATGTTTGGGCAGAGTGGAAACCCAAAGAGTGACCAGACACCATTCCCTTTGTGATGTGAGTCATGTAATCTTTGGTCTTTGCCTGAGAGTGATGTTGGAGCTTATTTGTGTGTCAGTTGTCCCCACAGCCAGGGGCTTCAGACTACCCCAACCTCATGCTACTCACTAAGCATTCAGGTGGCCATAGATTGGTCATTGCCTGCCAAGCAAGCCTGAGGCTGTGAGTTCAAACCCTGTTACCAGATAAAATCCAATGTAAAGAAAAACATCACTATTAGTATATATTGGTTCACACAGTCCACTGGAGATACAGTGAAAGACAAAAATGAGAACCATAGCTAGAACTTAAAATATTGTTAGTCACATTGGGAAAAAAAAGGTTTCATGAAGAAAGAACACACAGACACACTTAGCGTATGTTGGTATGTCTTACACATATGTCATACTTTTATATGATCTAGATTCAATTCAAGAGGGCTCTGTGGCCACAAATGCCTGGAAGTGTAGGTCTAGGTACTATGTAGGCATGATACTAAAGTTTTGATCTTAAGTGTCCTCCAAAGGCCATGTGTTAAAGGCTTGGTCCTTCACTTGTTACTATTGGGAAGTGGTAGAATTGTTATAAGATAAGGCATGGTGGGAGGTTTTTAGGTTATTAGAGTTGTGCCTTTGAAATGGTCAGTGGGATTAATAACCCTCTTGCTGGCTCTTACTTCCTGGCCATGAAGTGGCTTTGGTCTTCTTTGAGCTTCTATGCTATGATGTGATGCCACAGGTCCCAAAACAATGGGACCAATTCATCATGGACTGAAACCTCCAAAATTGTGAGCCAAAATTTTTCCCTGTATAAACTGATTGCCTCAGAGATTTGGTTTAGTAGTGGG
The DNA here is from genome assembly GCF_024711535.1 of Dipodomys merriami. NCBI lineage: Eukaryota > Metazoa > Chordata > Mammalia > Rodentia > Heteromyidae > Dipodomys > Dipodomys merriami. The sequence goes on along the minus strand of NW_027202270.1, from coordinate 76,065,094 downwards.
GACCTGAGTGGCATCCATGAAAATGGTTATGAAGATAGAAAGTGAATTTCTACAGGCAGGAGCCTTTCACCTCAAACAGCTGGTACTCTTCCACCTCTTCCACATCCTCATCTCAATATCACTCAGTGTTTGCTCTCATTCATCCTCCAAATTAAGGTCTACTTTCTCACTATCTCCCTCTTTCCCCCCCTTACTAAGCAGTATACTTCATCAGTTGCCCACCAGAAATTTTATATGTGGGACATTCATATTGCATCTGTCTGATGAATCTTTTGCAAAAAATGAACCAGAAGAAAGCCAGATAGAAATGCCTGTGGGGTCATTACACTGCTACCTCTTAATCATCATCTGGTAGCAACTTGTACAGGTGTGTTCACCAGGAGAGATCTCCCTTCTCTATCTCCTCTGGCAGGTGACCTGAGGGTATAGGACAAGCTCTACTTGCACAGGTCACTTAACACCACTTGATAGGAATCTTTTATATGAATCAGAATCATCTGGGGAGACTTCTTTAAAATGCAAGTGTGATGTGGACACCATCAGAGTGGCATATGATTAAGTGTGTGGGTATAAGATTCTGATGGGCATGAATATTTGAAAACCACTGCCTAAAATCTGCTCCTATGATAGGATGGTAATGGCTTATTGGAGAATTCAAAAATGGGATTTTGTAGTGCTCAGACATATCTGAAATGATTTCAGATATGAGCACTGTATGAGAGCTCACAGATTGGTTCCATTGCATGGGCACAACTAAACTAATTGGAAATGCTATTAAATTTCCTACAAAGGACTGAATACCAACCTAAAATTCCCTTAAAAGAAATATCTACTAAATTTCAACTGATCCATGCATTAACTTCCTTGGCCCTTAATAACTATTATTATTATTATGTGCACTGGACTTGGGGCTTGAACTCAGGGCCTATGCACTATCCCTTAGCTTTTTCACTCAAGGCTAGCAGTCTAACACTTGTGCTACAGCTCCACTTGGGGTTTTTTTGGTGGCCAAGTAGAGATAAGAGTCTCACAGACATTCCTTTCCAGGCTGGCTTCGAACCATTATTCTCAGATCTTAGCCTTAAGAGTAGCTAGGGTTCCAGGCATGAGCAACTGACTCCTGGGTAACAACAACTATTATTTTTAAGAAAGGGTTAAAAAAAAAGGTTCTCACCCTTGTTCTGCATTTGTTATCCCTGCCATTTTAACCCCTGTAATGCTCTCTAGGGACCCATTAATCTTATCTGATGGAAGCATGAGTCATAAGTGGAAATGAGCTTGCCTTGGCTCCAGTTTCCATGTGTGTGCTTGAGTGTGCTGTGCAGAATACAAGCTGTGTGTATGTGTGTGCATGCAAGCTTATGCACACATGCACAAAGTGATGTCACAGGAAAAACTATAAGAGCTTCAGGTCTCATTAAGAAAGTCATACTCCCATTCCAGACCAGGAATGAAAGTTTGTAGGAATTATCCAGATACATGAATACAGTGAACTCAACTCATGTTAAGAAGAGGAAGAGTAGAAAAATTCCTAGGCCCCAACACGACAGGATGAGGTTCAGGACTCAGAAGAAATCAAAATGCTTTAAGAGAGAATTTAACTTGATTAATTCATAATATACTCTTCCAGATGTTCAATATTTATTGCCTTTTCAGGAAGAGTAGATATTTTTATTCAAATTCTTTTTTTTTTTAAATTTCATTTTATTTTATTTGAGAACATACTGTACAGAGGGGTTACAATTACATGGGCAGGATAATGCATACATTTCTTACCAAGCATTGCAGCCTCCTCCTTTGTTTACCCTTCACCTCCCTTCCCAGCCTCCCCCCTCCCCCCCACCCAATCATACCCCCCTTCCCCCCCCACCGACATTGTAAAGCTGGTTATTCAAATTCTTTTGGCTCAGATGTCAAGCAGACAGAAGTTTCTCCCCCTACTTGTCTCTTGAAGCCTGGGGTTTCCTATCCCTTATTTCTCCTGGGTGTTTTTTTTTAAATCCCTTACTGCTTCCATTATCTTTCCACATCTTTGTAGATGGTCATTTCATTGAAGTTCCTTTAATTTTACCTTGGAATGTGCCATGTGCCTCCTAGTGAGTCATTGTCTGATAGAACACACATGAATTCAGTAAATAAATGCTAGAGCTCCCAACTGAGAACACCATCTTCACAAGTGCTCCATGGAAATTGACATTGGGATATGGTGATCTAGTTTAATCATGACACAACTTACCTCTATCTTCACCTAAGTACTAGCTGGCAGAGGGCAAAGGGAGTATTTCTCATGTCCCAAGAAAATTGTGGCCCTGGGAAAGGAGCTCATAGGTTGGAACTGTGGGCATTGGTAGAAGCAGGCAACCACTGTTCAAAGAGCAAGTGGGAATTAGAGAACCAGCACTCTCGTCTTGACAAGTAGGGACTCACCAGCAACAGACCCAAAGTCTTTACAATATTGCTTCAAATATGCTTAGGAGTAAGTAAGTGCTGGCCACTATTTCCATCTTGGGTAGCAGTTTCCTCTGGTGTGGTGCCTGCCTGGAAGCATTTCTCCAAAGAGTGAATAAAGAGCTCTCCTCAAGTTGGTCTAGACATGGGGAATTTCCTACATGCTCAGCTATAACTTTATTCGGATCAAGAGGGGGAGCATTCCTGTTTGTTTGACTCCTGACTCAAATATCCTGAATTGGACTTCCTTTCCCCTAAGAAATGTGGGGACTGACACTGGATTGTATTCAAAAATGCAGCACCGGGATGAAAGGAGAGCCATAGTCACCTGGAATGGATGGGATCCTCCAGCCCTTGATCATTTTCCTCTCTTCTCTACTCTGCTCTGGGCCCACTCTGGAAGAGGGTGCAACTCCAAGTGTTGCAGTTTCCAGGTGACCTTGCTAGCTGACTTCTAGAAGTCAAAAGTAGTTAGGAGAACCCAGTAGAAGATCTGATGTCAGGAGTAGAGAGGTAGGGGTATTTCTCTGCCTCGAGTCTCTAGCAGTAGCTATGTACTATTATTAATACAATTTTCACTGGTGAGCATGTCTGTAGATTTACCTCCAGGAACACTATTCTTTCCTTTGTTCTTCTAGCCCTAGGTGAAATTATAGCTTCCCAAAGGTGGGTGGTCTCTGGGTACCTCTCAATCCTTGGCCTGTTCCTTCAATCTGGCCCATATCATATTAGTGGCCCTTTCATTAAACTCTTTTCATCTGAACCATCTGTGGTGGTTTATGTGCTGTATACTTAATGACCTGGACCCACTTGTAATGTCTCCTAATCAATTCGTAGCTGGTACTCAACCAAGAATATTGAATGGAACAGTTCTCTGTCATTGGTATCCCAGAGGGCACACTCAATGTCTTTATATAAATGCAGTGTGTTTGTGTGCTGAGTGCATGTGTGTGTGTGTGTGTGTGTGTGTGTGTGTGTGTGTGTGTGTGTGTTGAATGCATGAATAATAGGTTCCAAAATTTACTTGAAAGATTCCAAAGCCATGAGGAGTGAGAAATGACCAATAGTGCCATGCATAGCCTTACTTTTCAAGAACTGTTAGAAATGTAGTGTGTCTTGGTTATATTTAAAATCTTAAAGGTCAGAGTAGTGAAAATTGACCCACTGCTGCTCGAAGTTGCAGAATAATTTTAGACATGTGTTCATATTTCAAGGGTCTTATTAAATCCTGGTCATCATTAACTGAAGGCTTCATTTCTTTTTATACTCACATGGTCTCAAATAAGGAAAATGAGATCTTAGGGTCCTCCTGGATTCTTTTAGCCCCTTGTGCAGCATGACACACTTCTAAGTTGTCTCTCTGGATTCTTGCTTGGTTGTTTTCCTTAGTGTTTGGTCATAATTGAGGCAAAGTAGGCTGAAATAAAAAAGCTGGATTTGAAATGGTAGACTCATTGAGGTTAGAGTGGTTTCCTGTCCCCATTAGGAAGAACCATATCTGTCATACACATTGATAAATGGTTCTGCTCTATTGAGTTTGCCTGGTGACAAAGCATGGAGATATGAAGGATTCCCACAGCCTCCAGTGCCCCCCAAGGAAATGAGTTATTCCCAGAAAGTTCCAGTATCTTTAATATGGAAGAACATATTTTAGTGCACATGCCTTGATGTCACTCCATCAATCTGGCTTTGTTTAACTTCCCTGAGAAGCAGCACTGTGGGAAGGACTGTTAAATGTTTCCAAAACATGTTTTGAAAAGAAGCCACCAGAAGGAGAAACAATTTACCAAAAACTTCTGCATTGCAGTGCTTTGCTTGTTATTTGCTCTAAAGAAATGAAAACCCCAAACCCTCAGACTCCAGTGTGGCCCATATTTTATGGCCTGTTGATCTGAGAATTCATTTAGAAGGCCATACACAAAGTGAGAACCAAGGGTCCACAGTGGAGAGCAATGGTGGCTAAAGGGATGGTGGTAGCAGGCTAAGTTTCATGGACTTTGGCTTTTGTTTTCTTCTTTCCTTTCTTCCTAGCTGCCCCAATACTGACCAAGCCTTCTTCAGCTTCCGAGTGTAAACAACTACAATGGTTTTCAGGAGATAACTTGGACCCTTTCCCATTGCTTTCAGTGTGTTATTCCCTTGTCTATCTTCCAATTTCAGAGTTTTAACCTTTTCCAAGCTGCTACTGTACCAGATTTTGGTCACATCTCTTTGTCAATCCCTTGGCCTCCTTTTGGAATTCAGTCAATTTTGACTGAGATTGATGTTTGACCCTAAGGTACAAAATCCCTTTTCAATCCTGCATCTTTGGAAGCTCACCATCTGGGCTGATCCATAACCCCCACACTTCCCCTTGCACCTACTCAATGTGTAGAGATGGAGCAGGGAGGGTTTACACTATTTTCTTGGCCTCAGACATTATAACTGGTTTCCAATGATAAGGAAAAATGCAAATTGAAATAACAAAACACCATTTACATCTACCAGATTAGGAAAATTTAATTAAGTCTGATGACAACAGGGATGGTGAGATGTGGGTATAAGGGGACTCACTGGTGGGAGTGTAAATTGGTGGAGTCACTTTGCAGAAAATTTGGCAACTACTGAAGGCTCAGAGCCTTTCCTGCTATGAGATTAGCAATTTTATCCCTGGGTATACAGCCTGGAGAAACTATGATAAAGGTGTAGAGATTTGTGCTTATGTGTATATAATCACAAGACATAAATTTACATGTATGTACACACAAATATACATGAGTGATAATAACACAGCTCACAGATGTGATTTATGGAATATGAAGATGCAATTGAATACTGTACTATAGAGAAGTTAGCATAAACATACCAGACCAACTTTTTAGGAACATGAGCACATTTTAAAACAGTGTTGAATGAAAAAGCAAATTGTTATAGGGATGTGTGCTTGTTACATACACATGAACACTTATTAAAGTAGAAATAGTATAATTTTTTATTAATATATTCATATTTATTCAGAAATGAAGGCATGCATGTGAATGATGCAGAATATGTGGCTTTTTAGGGGTGGGGAAAGGAAAGGATTAATGAAGCTCTTGTAGGGAGGAATGGGGAAAGGCTGGTGAATGAGTGCTAAGATACAGGTGGATGAAGCAAGAAGTGCTGGTGTGCTGTTGCTCAGTAGGGTGACCAGAGATAGCATAGAATGCATACAGACAATAATGCCCTATATATTTCAAAATACTAGAAAACAGCATTATTACATTTTATCATAAATGATAAGTATTCAAGGACATAGACAAATTTAATTGAGATGCATATTATTCAATGTATACCCAGACTGAAACAACTCATTATGTTTTTATATATCAGTTAGAAATAAAGACTGCACATGGTGATGTGCCTGTAATTCCAGATTTGCAGGAGGTAAAGGTATGAAGATTGAAGTCTGAAACTTCCCTGGTAAAAAAAATCACAATACCCTATCCAAAAAACTAATTAAGATTCAAAAGAAGTCTGGGCATGGCTCGAGTGGCAGAGCACTTGCCTAGCAAGAACAAGGCCCTGAGGCCAAAACCTAGTATCACTTAAAGAAATCTAAAAATTACATTTAAAAAAAGAAACAGAGCTTTAATTTTTCTTTCTTTGAAAGGCAGGAAAGAGAGAAGTGGGATTGAGTGTCTAACAGAGAGAAAGAGAGGGAGAGACAGAGAGAGATTGGAAGAGATTGGTTTTATCTTAGGCTTATAGAGATCTAGTATATTACTGTATCCATTATTGATATGATCAAATACTTCATTTTTACAAATATAAATAGTAAGAGACCTTAGTTTGTAGTAGTAGGGTTTGAATTCAGGGTCTTGCTTTTTTCAGGCAAGTGCTCTACTGTTGAGCCATACTTCTGGCCCTTTTGTTGTACTGTGTATTATTTAGATAGGGTCTCATTTTTCTGCCCATGCATGTGTCTCAGCCTACATCAGCCCATTTCGGCTTCTGGTATCTACAATAACAGATTTGACGCTACTTGACGCTATTGTGTCCAGTTCTCTGTTGAAAAGGAATCTCTTGATCTTATCTTCCTGTGCTGGCCTTGAACCTCAATCTTCCTATTCTCAGCTTTCCATCTCAGACCTATTTTTGTCTTGGATAACTTTAAAAATTACTTAAAATTTTCTAGATATACTTTCAGGCAGGGACCTTTGAACACATCTGGTCAACCTTTGTTTGGCATCAGAATTTCTCCTGTGATTTCCCAATTTCTTGACTACCGAGGCTGTCACTGAGAGGGAGACAGAGTTACTGGGAGCTGAAATCAAGTTTCCTGCTAGCATTATTTACCATAGCTAAGATATGGAACCAACCCAGATGTCCCTCAGCAGATGAATGGATCAAGAAAATGTGGTATATATACACAATGGAATTCTATGCCTCCATCAGAAAGAATGACATTGCCTCATTTGTTAGGAAATGGAAAAACTTGGAAAAAATTATATTAAGTGAAGTAAGCCAGGCCCAAAGAAACATAGGTCCCATGGTTTCCCTTATTTGCAATATCTAGTATATGTATGAGTCAAGCGGAAAAGGTCAGATAATGTGAGGTCAGGAAAATGAACCCTTAGATATGTATTTTAATGTTTTTTTCTTTCATGCACGTGTTTCTAACGCATTTATAAGATTATCTCTTTGTTGCTTTGTATGTCCCTCCCCCACAGTATAACCCCTGCTTTCACTATATTTGATGTCAGTATAACTTGTGGAGGAGATGGGGAAAAACCAGTTGTTTAAGGATACAGGTGGACCTGTTGCAACAATGAGAAGTACAAGTTGTCATGTCCAAAACGAGATTTACAATGTCGGTGCGGGGGTGGGGGGGTGGGGGGGTGGGGGGGTGGGGGGGGTGGGGGGGTGGGGGGGGTGGGGGGGGAGGGGGGAAGGAGAAGGATTGGGATTGGGGGGGAGGGGGGAGGCTGGGAAGGGATGTGAAGGGTAAACCAAAGGAGGAGGGTGCAATGCTTGGTAAGAAATGTATGCATTATCCTGCCCATGTAATTGTAACCCCTCTGTACAGTATGTTCACAAATAAAATTAAATTAAATTTAAAAAAATTTCCAAAAAAAAAAGTTTCCTGCTAGCTTTGAAGAGCTGGTCTCAGCCCTGTGCTCCTATCCTCAAGATTCCCACCACAGTGGATCTGGAACTGCTGAGAATCAAGCCCCAGGGCTAGTCCCTCAGGGGAACCAAGGAAGAAAGAGGAAGCTGAGAGGCTGGAGCCAACCCTCAGGCTCCTCTTTGGAAAGGCTGGCATGTGATGGGGCTTGCCAAAAGCAGCCTGTCAGAGAGGAGGAAGCCAGCCTTCTAGAGTGAAATTTGGTTGAAGTCGGGGTAAACTGTGTTCTGGCATCTTGCTTTCCCAGGCCTCACTTCCCCAAATGGGAGCACGTGTATAGCTGTTGTGGCCTGGTGGGAGCACCCTGGATCTTTAAAGCCAGGCCAGCAGAAAGGCTAATCTGAGCCAGTGACTCATAGGGACCTTCCAGGGTACCCTTCCCTTCCAGTCTTCTGTGAAATTGGCTAGCAAAGGAGGTCACATGCCTGGCTCCCTGTCCAGCCACCCAGGAAAACAGAGTCTAGCATGAAATATATAATACATAATACACTCATACATACATTTACCAACCAACCAAAACTTTTAAATGATACACAAAACGTTCTCTGATAGGGGCTGGGAAGGTGGCTCAGTGGTAGAGCGCTTGCCTTGCATGCATGAGGCCCTGGGTTTGATTCCTCAGGATCACATAAGCAGAAAAAGCTGGAAGTGGTGCTGTGGCTCAAGTAGTAGCACTAGCTTTGAGCTGAAGAGCTGAGGGACAATGCCCAGACTGAGTTCAGGCCCACGACCAACCAAAAACAAAACAAAACAAAACAACAACAACAAAAAAGTCCTCTGATTCTCTTGTGCCCATTAAAATCTAGCTAAACTGACTTACCCAACAGGTGGAAAAAAATATACTGGTGCAAATAAAAGAGTGATTCCCTCGATTCCTCTCTCTCTCTCTCTCTCTCTCTCTCTCTCTCTCTCTCTCTCTCTCTACCACCCCCCCTCGCACTGTCCCTGAGCTTCTTTTGCTCACTCTACCACTAAAACCACTGTACCACTTCCAGCTTTTTCTGTTTATGTGGTACAGAGGAATTGAACCCAGGGCTTCATGCATGCTAGGCAAGCACTCTGCCACTAAGCCACATTCCCACCCAGGCCTCTATTCTTCTCATGAATTTCCCCTACTTCTGCCTGCCACCAACGTGCTCTTCTCTTAGGAGAAAATGTTAAAGGATTTGAAACAACAGAAACAACTGCAACAACAACAAAAGAACTGCTAGGAGATTTAGTTTAGCTTTAGCCTAATCTCACTTATTCTAAGTGTTTCAGAAAAAGAAGTCTTGAGCTTGCTAGGACAGGACTGCAGCTGCAGCTTCTTGCACAGTGTCAGTGGAATTGGGAGAGGGGGTTACATTGTGGTGGCTATTAGCTTAGTTGCTTGATAATCTTTGTCTTACTTGTCCTCTGCTCTTAGCTGTGTAGACCAGTAATTCGAAAGGGTCATGGCATATAGAGTCTTCTGGAAACTTTATGCAATCTCAGACCAATTGAATCAGAATCTTGTGAGTAGGATCCACGTATCTGTACAATTTAAAATTCCCCAAGTGATTCTAAGCAAGCCCAGCTGGAGACATAGTGCCACTTATACCTTTAAAAAAAAGAAATTTGTGGAGGGGAAGGGCAAAAACAAATCGTTTAACTAGGGATACAGGTGCACCCGTTGCAACAATGAGATGTACAAGTGGTTATGTCAAAAAAACGAACTTTACAACTTTGGTGGGGGGGAGGATTGGGTGGGAGGAGGTGGAGGGAGTATGGGAAGCGATGGGAAGGGGAAACAAAGAGGAAGCAACAATGCTTGATAAGAAATGTACTCATTATCTTGCCCATGTAATTGTAACTCCTCTGTACAGTATTTTCACAATTAAAAAAAAAAGAACACCAAAGATTTCATTCTGGTAATAACTTAAGACTTGAAAGATTGCTGGGTGGTGTGCCAAATGTTTTCTGTGGATTATCTGATTAACATTTCAGAACAACACATTGAGGTAGGTTATTGATTTCATAGAAGAGGAAGTTGACCTTTCAAATATGTCAGGAAACTTGCTCAAGGTGATGCAACAGAAATAAGATTTGAGGGTGGCCTGACTTTGGAGGTGGAACTTGTACTGATCATATTTACTAAGACAGAAAACCACACACACACACACACACACACACACAATTTAGAAATGTTTTCAATAACAAGTGTTTGTTTTTAAAAAAAGATCTTACCATTTATTTCCAGTTGACATCCAGAAACCCTGAATTCTCAGGAAATTGGGTTTTTAAGATTTTTATCCTCCCCCCCCCTTCTCCTCCTCCTCCTCCTCCTCCTCCTCTTCCTCCTCCTTGTTTGCTTTGTCGGTCATGGGGCCTGAACTCTGAGTCTGGGCACTATCCCTCAGCTCTTCAGTTCAAGGCTAGTGCTGTACCACTTGAGACACAGTGCCACTTCCTGCTTTTTCTGCTTATGTGGTACTAAGGAATCCAACCCAGAGCCTCATGCATGCAAGGCAAACACTGTAACACTGAGCCACCTTCCCAACCCCTTCCCTTCTCTTCTTTCTTTTTTCCCCTTCCTTCCCTCTTCTTTCCTCCTCCCTCCCCACCTTTCTTCCTTTTGCAGTACTGGGGTTTAGGGTTTTACGCTTGCTAGAAAGATGTTCTATTGCTTGATTCATGAGGCCTGTCTTTTTTTCTTTTAGTTTTTTTTTTTTTTTGAGATAGTATCTTGCTTTTTGTCCAGGCAGGCCTGGACCATGATTCTCCCATGTTATGATTTTTGCTGCAGCTGGATGACAAAAGTGTGCCACATTACCTAGCCTTATTGAGATAGAGTCTTACAAACTTTTGCCTGGGTTAGCATGTGACTGCACTTCTTTGACCTCTGCTTCCCAAGTAACTAGGCTCATAAGCATGCACTACTCCTCGATAGATCTTGAATGATTTGATTACTAGCTTTTCCATGAGCATCACACTGGGGCAGGTGAAGTGTCAGTATCTTGTAATTTGGATCTAAAGGGTCAAATTAGCTTTCTACTGAAAGACAATGAGGACACTTTTTTTCATTTTGGGGAACCTGCAAAGTTGAACTTCCTCAGTTTTTCAAAATAGTGTGATGATGTCATGGAAAAAATGATTGAGATCAGAGTTGATCTTGTTGTTTTACTTATGAGCTGTGTAACTTTGAACAAGTGACTTTAAATAAATCACATCCCTTCTTTGGACATCAATTTCATCATCTGAAAAACAAGAAAACCAACCAAGTGTTTGTTAAAGGACTTTTTAGCTCTAACCAGGATCCAAAGATCAAATGCCATTTTGGCAATCTCAATATACTCCACTCTTAAGTCTCAGTAGGCTGGCCTGAAAATTGTATTTGCATGATTGATCTCATGCTTATGCTTGGAAGGTAACAAGGAGCCAAGGAATGGTCAAATCACTTAAGTAGCAATGTGGTCCAGGAACGATTGATAAAGGTTTACTTCATTATGCAGTGAAGAATTTGGATATAGATTTCAATTTCATATGGATAAAAGTTAAAATATAAGAAAGTAGGTGAAGAACACCAACCAGTTTCAAGATGTTTGGCCTCCAACCATCTATATATGGGACCCAGCATTGCTATTGGTTAGAGGAGCATGCTGCTAGGTGGAGTTGAGCTAATGGCAGGTGCCAGCTGTCTGCCAAAGCCTGCCACTCAGCTTGTGTGTCACAAGACCTAAGATCTGCCTTGAGATAATAACATCCATAAGAAATTGACAGTCTTATTAACTTACAGAAAGGGATCTTTCTTCCTTTGGAAAGAAGAGCTTACATCTGCCCTCAAGATATATCTTCAAGTCTAGTCAGTGGAGGTTAGATCAGAAGTAGAAAGGTAGTTAAGTTGAGCATGGGGCCAAAAGCAAAGGCACCGCTTTGAGGACATGTCCTCAGACTGTATTGTTACTACTGAGAGCTCTGTTCCCTCTCAGGGATTTGCCTTTCCTCATCATGTTTAGGCTTTAGAACTGACTGGTCCAATGTTCACCCTCATACATTAAAAGTGAAAGGTTCAGCTGGGCACCAGTGGCTCACACCTGTATTCCTAGCTACTCAGGAGGCTGAGATCTGAGGATTGTGGCCAAAGTCAGTCCAGGCAGGAATGTCCATGAGACTCTTACCTCCAATTAGCCACCAAAAATCCAGAAGTGGAGCTGTCACTCAAGTGGTAGAGCACTAGCCTTGAGCAAAAGCTCAGGCCCTGAATTCAAGTACACACAAAGTGAAAGGCTCCCTGACAGAGTCTTTTGGAGAGCAGGCATGTGACTGAGATTGACTCATCCTACTCTCTTCTAGGACTTTGCACCTTGAGTGGGAGTATGTTCTGCGTTTATTTATTCTGGGTTGAACACACAGGTGAGGCTGTGTAGTAGCTTTGGAGACCTTCAGATTGTCATCTGTTGCAAGTCTCATTTCTAGCCCATGGGTTTGTCCTCTGTGTCTTTTCATAGTGTTTATTCTGATACAGGACCTCCAGAGTCAGTTGCTATGTTTACATCTTGCTAGGCCTGTAGAGTCCTTCTTGCCTCTCACCAGGTTCACTCTCCCATGATGTTGTCATTCTCTTCCCTGAAAGTCATGGATGCAACTGACAGCTTCCAACCTTGTGGCTTTCCTTTCTCCACACACTTACATTCTTTCTTTTCATACAGAATGTCTCTAAATAACACATAAAATGACTAATTCATTCTCTACTGTATTCCCCATTGTATTTCAACAAATCTTAGGTATTTCCGAACTCTTTGAGCACATACTCTGCAGAAAACTCTTGGACACTAGTTTTTATTTTCGTTTAGGTAATAACTAACCTCATCTATCGTGCATAGTTTCCCAACCTAATTTTCCAAGGGCAATTGCATTTCCAACTTCATGGAAGTCACCCGACTTTTGTTCCTCATATACCACTTAGATGTTGAAATTCATCTTGAAAAGCTTACTAGTGTTTTGAAATTTCTGCTATCCATTCTTCTTGACTGTGGCTCTTCTTCTTTGCTCAAACTCATACATAGTCCATGGGAAAGTAAAAACCAAAGGCAATTTCTTCACTTTAAGTATTTGAAAACCTTTGAGGGAGTTGAGAGTTGTTGACATGAAATGATCGCACAACCTATGCCTTTGCCTTTGAGGGCTTTGCAGTAGCCCTTGACAAGGTTTTGAATCGATTTAAAAGCTCTGCTTGTTGTTGTGGCACCCCCCTGGGGATACCTAAGGATTGGGGACCCACCTGCTGTTTTCCTGAGGGATTTCATTGGAACTAGAGTGCCAAGGCTAATGAAGGTCTGAAGACCCACAGGTCCTAATCATTAGCTGGCGTAGAAAGTGTTCTCACGTTTCCCTAGACGAAAGCCTAACCCAAACCTCTGGGGCCTTCGTGACTGTGCTGGGTCCTCCCTGTCCCTCCATATGTGGTTCTCTCTGTTTCGTATGTATTACCAACATATCTCAAAACCATACCCTACTATGATTAGAAACTCCTGGGGGACACATGTTAATTGAACGAGGGCTGGATTTGCAGTGCCATCTGTTGTCTGAACTCAAGATGAGGAAGATCATTAATTGGCTGGTCTGGTCTGGGAAGACTTCCTGAAGATATTTTTTCAAAAGTCATGCTGTGAGGCCTTTGGGGAAAGGAAGAGAGAAGGGAAGGAAGAGGGAAGGTGTATCAGGCTTGGTAACACTGATGAGACAAGGCTTGGAGCAGGATTTATGGGAATCCTAATAGAGAAGAAGCAAAGAACCAACAAGAACACTTCTAAAATATACCCATGTTTGGACTGTAACATAGAACAAAAGAATCCAGCATCTCTGGAACCAGCCTGAGCCTCAGCACTTTTAAAGGTTCTCAGTTGAGTCTACTGTGCAGTCAGGGTTGAGGGAAGTCTTGGGATTATAAAGTCAGATGGGAGGAGCAAGAAGAAAGGCTGGCTTTGAAGAATGAAGACTTTTAATGGCCAAGGGCTTTGAACATGAACCAATGGGGTGCTTTCCTCCTCCCATGCTCTTAATGTTTGCAAACTACACCTTTGTGGCAAATTAATCTAGTTCAGATTCAAGTGGAAGGAAGGGATGTAGGTTTGTAAATGACTTTCCAGATGCTGTGGTATGGGAAGGGATGGGAAGGGGAAACAACGAGGAGGCAACAATGCTTGATAAGAAATCTTGCCCATGTAATTGTAACCCCTCTGTACAGTATTCTCACAATAAAAAGAAAAGAAAAGAAACACAAAAAAGAAAAGGGAAGATGAGTCCTGTTACTGGTGTCTCATATCTGTAGTCATAGCTATTCAGGAGGCTGAGAGATCTGGAAGACTATGATTCAAAGCTAGCTTGGGAAGAAAAGTCTTCAAGTTTCCATCTCCAATTAGCCACCTAAAAGCTAAGCTGGAGATGTGGTAGAACACCAGCCATGAGCAAGAAAGCCAAGTTAAGAGCCTGTGACCTGGCGTTCAAGTCCTAGTCCCTGCACTACCACCAAAAGAAAGAAAGGAAGAAAGAAAGAAAACAAAAAAAGGAAAGAAAGGAGACAGTGAGCAGGAAGAATAAATAGAACTTGGTGAATAAAAAATAAGGAAGATATTGTCTAGAGAGATGCAGAAGCAATTCTAGAAATTTCTATTTATAAAATCAGTCCTCAAGTCATACAGGCAAAGAAGCTGAAATGGTACTCTACAGCCATATGCGTGCAACTGGATGTTAGAAGTTCATTCCTTCTTCTGATGTTAATATTTCCTGAGCTATCACTGCTTTCTAGTTCCTTCATTCCTTCCCTGAGAAACTGAAAGGGAATCTATACTCACTTCCTCACCACCCACACACTCTCTAACTCCCCACATCTCTCATCTCCCCCAGTCTCTTCATCTCTAGTGGCCTCCCATTTTTCCCAAACCCAGTCATACTATCCTGGACCTTACTCCACTGCACCCCTTAGTTGCACTTGACCCAAAAATGCTTGAGCCTCTTGACTCTGGCTAGGGGATACTTTTGGTTCTCCTTCCAACTCTTAGATGTTCACTCTCTGCCTTGCATTTGCTCCTTCACTCATCCCAAGCTCACAGGGCCTGTCCTTTGGACCTTTCTTCAGTTTTTTGCTCTCGCAGTAACTTTCAGCTCTAGGCTGAGGAGGTGTTCCTATCCAGCAGGCTCCATATTCTACACTTGTTTGTTCTATCTCTATCTCATACACACCATCATTACCAACACCAGTCTCTGCACCTATAGTGTTTTAGTTTCATTGTCCTACTCTGACACCTTCTTTCCCTCTATTTATCCCTGCACTTGCTTGATTCTTGGCTTTGTTGCTTGCTAATCAAAGCCTCAGTCTCCTCATCTTTAAAATGGAAATAATATTGATTACAAAGGTAAGTATTAAATAAGGAAGCTCCATGAAAATGCTGAGCTCATGGTTACAGTGTTACTTTTCCTTCCCTATGGGCAGGACTGCCTTTTGATTTTCATTTTTGTTTCTTTTCTTTTTCTTTTTCTTTTGGCCCTCAAATAAGATGCTCCTCAATTAATGGAATAGAAAATTTTAAACATTTGAAAGAGAAGGTTGCCTTAGTGATGATTTGGGTAACTTTTGAGGCGGTGGTAAATTTCAACTGGACCAGGTCTAACCTTATTTTTTTCCTTTTCTATACCTTCTCAGGGGACTGAGGAAGCAGTGTGTATTTGGAGAAAATATCACTGGAGGGATTTTGAGTTTTGACAAAGGTAATAGGTGATGAGAAATATTTTCCCCCTACCTTTGTGATGGTCCTGAGGTTTGAACTCAGGGGCTTCATCTGGAGCTCTAATACTTAAGCCACGTCAAGTCTGGAAGATTGCTGGTGATTTAGGAGATGTGGTTTTTGAAGTCTTCCTGGGGTGGCTTTGAACTGAAATTCTCTAGGTTTTAGTCTCCTGAGTAGCTAGGATTAGAGACATGAACCACTGGTGCTCAGTCAGTGTTTTTTAAATTTTGTCGTCGTTGTTTTGTTTTAACAGAGTCTTGATGTGTAGAGAAGCCTGGCCTCAACTTGCGATCCTTCTGCCTCAGCCTCCCAACTGCTACTATGATTCCAGGTACCTGTCACCATGCCAAGTCATAGTTCTATCTTATCTATTGGTATAAAGTGTCAATCAGCTTCTGAGTTGGAACATTAAATGGCAAGGGATTTACCATAGAAGTGAGTTGGCAACTTTCTCATCTATTATGATTTATGAATTGTTTTAAACCTATATCTGCTGATTAGATTACTCACTGAAGTTATTTAGGGGGCTGTAAAGTGATAAGGTCCTAAGGAATATGGTCAATAATCAGACAGTCCCCAAGACAGGGCTTCAGGTGACTTACTTGTCATGTGATGTCCTAGCATAATTATGAGAAATTGCTTGGCCTCGAGACCTGAAACACATTTAGCATTGTTTAGGAACGATGAATACCAGCTGGCCTGTCCTCATGTATCATTCTTAGCTTACCTTTTTCAACCGACAGTAGTAGAGATCTGGACTATTGTATTCAAAGCTTTTTGGATTTTTGCTTTTAGAACTGCAAAGAAAAGTGCCTGATTGTTTTGCTTGTAATATTTTGGTAGATATTGTGAAAGTTATTGGATCATATGCAAGTGAGGAGTTAACATATATTTTATTTACATTTTTTTGATTCATATGTGGAAAGCAAAATGCAGTATTGCAAACATTTCTTTGCTATGCACAAATTTTGCAATTATAGCTAGAACATCTTGCTTTTACCTACTTACAATAAAATAGATAGGAATCCTTCAGTATTAATAACCAATGGGGTATGGAGATAAGTGAATGGTTAATGTAAGAAAAAGCTACAATTTCGGTTTGGTTGATCTTGTTATTCTTTGAATGAAGAGATAAAATCTAGTGTGTCATTCTGCAGTCTGTATAGCTTTTGTGATTTGCTTCAACCGGCAGAGTGTAGTGAAAGTTGTACAGCATTGGAGCCTAATTCTTCAGAGGCCTTCCACTGTTGCCTTTTGAAATGCCACCCAGTCTGCTATGTGACATGGGCTGCTCTGACTTAATGGATAGGGTGAGGCCACATGGAACAGAGAGGAGTCACTCTAGCCTCCTGGGCCCCACCAGCTGTCACCTAGTGTCAACTTGCCAACAAGGAAGTAAGGTTATTTTGGGCCAGGGTAGGTCTAGTCCTAGTCATACCTCCAGATGCCTGCAGCTGTATAAATGGCCCACAGCCACTTACACAGCTACCCAAGAGCCCAGCTCAACCTGCTGACCCAGGAAAAATCCATGAAGAAATAAGAAAAAAATATGTAAAGGTTGTTCCAAGTCGCTAAATTTTGAGATGTTTTTGTATGTATAATGAAAGCTATCTGATACAGAGAGAAACAATGGAAGAAGCAGATAACTACTATTAAATGTGAGCTTTCATGGTGGCTTTTTATTGAGAAAGAAGAGAAATGAATTTTAAAGTACCTTTTAGACACTAGAAGGTTAGAGTAGGGAGAGACTTCAGAGCTCATCCCTCTGATTCTTCTGATTCCTGACATATCCCTTGAAGTCAGAGGCTTTTTGACCGCAAAGGTTTAATACTTCACAATATACCTCCAGAAAGCTCAGAGCTTAGTTTTACACAGAAATTTTCAATCAAACTTTGTTGTTTGTTGGGTTGTATAGAACGTGTCATGAAAGTCCAAGGGCTATGAGTTTTCAAGGAAGCATGTCCTGGTTGTCTTGGTTTGTTTAGCTTCATTAGATAGCGTACATATTCCTGCAGCAATGCATTTTTGGTAATGTTGGATTTGAGTTTCTGAGGAAGGCATAACAGTACAGTGTGGGGTGGTGTTCAAGAGGACAAATGTATAATCTTTCATTTGTTTTGTGGTCTAATATGGTTTTGAACTCAAGGAATTATGCTTGCTAGACAGGCACTCTACCCCTTGAGTGTTGCTCCCATGCCTTTTTTCTTTGGTTACTTTTCAAATACGGTCTCACTTTTGCCTGAGGCCAGCCTCAAACTGTAGTCTGCAATCTTGTAGTCTTCCTACCTTTGTCTTCTATGTGGCTGGATGGACAGGACTGTAACACCTTGCCCAGCATGTTCTTTGAAGTCCCTCCCCTCACAGGTTGGCCTGGAACTCTGATCTTTTTTTTTTTTTTTTGGTCCTGTCGTGGGGCCTGAACTCTGGGCCTGGGCGCTGTCCCTCAGCTCTTTAGCTCAAGGCTAGCGCTCTACCACTTGAGCCACACCACCACTTCCGGCTTTTTTCTTTTTGCTTATGTGGTACTGAGGAATCGAACAGGGCCTCATGCATGCAAGGCAAACGCTCTACCACTGAGCCACCTTCCCAGCCCGGAACTCTGATCTTCTTATCTTTGCCTGCTGAGTAACTAAATCTAGAAGAGATTTCTGTGATAGTCATTAAATTGTTATTCATAGTAGCAACACAAGGATATAATATAAATGTCCAGGGAGGAATGGATAAAGAAATTGTGTTGTATACATACCAAAGAATGTTATTTATCTTGAAAATGAAGGAAATCCTGTTATTTGTAACTACATGGGTGGACCTAGAGGATATTATGTTTGGTGAAATAAACCAAATACAGAAGAACAACCACTATATGACCTACCAAGTATATCATCTGAAAAGCCAAACCTACAGGAACAGAATAAAATATTGGTTGTCAGGGGTTGAGAGAAGGTGATAGTTAAAGGGGACCATATTTTGTTTGTGCAAAGAATCTATAATTGATGCTCCATTTTCTACATAAGTGCTTTTAGCTAATAATACCTTATTTTATACTTAAAAGTTATTAAGAAGGTAGATCTATGCCAGGTATTCTAAACAAACAAACACCAATGATGACTAAAAAATGAGCATTAAGAAACTTTGGGACATGATAGATACAATTATGCCTTTAATACTTCTATGAGTACTACCTATCACCCAACTCTTTGAAGTATGCACTACATATTTACATATTTTACATGTGAATCATCTCCCAGTAAAGATAATTAAAAAGAAAATAAGTCAGCCAGGTCTCAGTGGCTCATGCCTGTAATCCTAGCTAGTCAGGAGGCTGAAATCTGAAGATTGCGGTTCAAAGCCAGCCTGAGAAGGAAAGTCCGTGAAATTCTTATCTCCAATAAACCACAAGAAAACTGGAAGTGGCACTGTGGCTCAAGTGGTAGAGTGCTGGCCTTGTGTTGAAGAGCTGAGGGACAGTGCCCAGGCCCAGAGTTCAAGCCCCACAACTGACCAAAAAAAAAAAAAAAAAAAGGAAAGAAAATAAACTCCTTTCCCCAAAGTAATTATTCTTTACAGACTCTTGTAAGGTGCTATATTATTACTCCCCACCAAACACAGCAGATCTTTACCACAGATCTATACTTTCTTTTTTTTTTAAATTTTTTATTGTGAAAATACCTTACAGAGAGGTTACAATTACATGGGCAAGCATTGTTGCCTCCTCCTTTGTTTCCCCTTCCCATCCCTTCCCATCTCACCCCCTTCCCTCGCTGCCCTGCCTGGCCAAAGTTGTAAAATTCGTTTTTCAACATAATGACTTATACATCTCATTGTTTCAATGGGTCTACCTGTATCCCTATTTAAATGGTCAAGATGAGAAAATAGATAAGCAACTCTCAATTCCTCCTTCTAGACTAGGCCATCTTAAAAAAAGGTGGCCTAGGATCCCATGACTGGCCAGTCCTGTTACACTGTGTCTATGTATTTATGTGTACCTGTAGTACTTATGTCCAGATGTCTCTAGACATGCCTCTGGTACTCAGAAAATTCAGACTCAATCTCAGTGGCGGAGAGATAGCTTACCCCAGGCCAAAGCCATCCTAGGACAACCTATGTCAGATGACTGAACAAGATGAGTTATAAAAATTTATTTATTATATCTTTATGCCTATTATATCCTTATGCTTTGACAATATTTAATTTAGGACTTTCTTCCAGGTTACTAGGAGCTTTGCCAACCCTGCTGTCCCTTAGTCTAATCTGTCTCTCCCAGACATAGGTCCCTCATGAACATCCTCCTCTCACCCTGCCTCTGATATTCTTCCAGATGACCCCACCAAGGGCAGTGTCTTCTTTCCCTGCCACTGAGCAGAGGTAACTATCAGGGTATAGAGACAGGAAGCTGCAGATTGATAGTCAACTGACATAGTCTATGGGCCTGTGCAATATTTAAAAAATTGAACCAATACACAAAATATTGGAATACCACACATAAAATCTATATTTCTACTTTTTGTCAGTAAGGGGCTTGAACTCAGGGTCTGGGTGATGTTCCTGAACTCTTTTGCTCAAGGCTAGCACTTTACCACTTTGAGCCACAGTACCATTGCTGGTTTTCTGGTCGTTAATTGTAGATAAGAGTCTCTGGTGGACTTTTCTGCCCAGCTGGCTTTGAACTGTGATCCTCAGTTCTCAGCCCCCTGAATAGTTAGAATTACAGGTGTGAGCCATCTAATTTCTATTAAATAATTAGGTAATCTTAAACACTGATCTTTTATTCTTCTGTTGGCATTGGGGTTTGAATTCAAGGTCTCACACTTTCTAGGCAAGTCTTCTGCCATTTGAGTTACACCCTCAGCCTTTTTTTGGGGGGAGGGTCCGGTCGTGGGGCCTGAACTCTGGGCCTGGGCGCTGTCCCTCAGCTCTTCAGCTCAAGGCTAGCACTCTACCACTTGAGCCACAGCGCCACTTCCGGCTTTTATTTCTTTTTTGCTTATTTGGTGCTGAGGATTCGAACCAGGGCCTCAGGCATGCAAGGCAAGTGCTCTACCACTGAGCCACCTTCCCAGCCCCACACCCTCAGCCTTTTATCTTTCACAAGCAGCTATTGGTTGAAGCTGGACAATGGCCTCTAGATTGTCTCACTCCTTACAACTTCCTACTGACTTATATCTATATACCTTTCTCACTTAAATGTTAACTGATTGCTATGGCCATCTCAGTGTTTCCTCTGAAAAAATTAATGGTTCAGGAAGTGGAAAGAAATATCTTCTGTATACTATTATATCCTACATGAGTCTTTAAGAATTGGGTTCCTTTTGAAAATTCAGAGTCATGAAAGCCTTTTCATGGAACTTAGGAAATAGCTAAGTTATTGCTGCCCTGGCCTGGCCTCTTCTGTTATCTGCTATTTTGTATACAAGGTGGTCTCTTCAGCCTAGCACCAGTAGCTTACACCTATAATTCTAGCCACTTAGTAGGCTGAGATCTGAGGATCACAGTTCATAGCCAGTCCAGGCAGGAAAGTCTGTGAGGCTCTTATCTCCAGTGAAACCCCCAAAGCCAGAATTAGAGCTGTGGCTAAAGTGGTAGAATGTCGGCCTTGAGTATAAAAGCTAAGATCTCTCAATATGCACTTAGATGAACAGTAGACTCTTCTAGCCAAAGAAACAGAATCACCAAAATGACCAAATACTTTCTCTAACTAAGCTCCCAGCTCTCCCTGCCTCTGATCTTGCCTATGGCAGGATGGCCAGGGCTATCAAAAGCTCCTTTGTCAGCAGTCTAAAGTCCCCTCCCCACCTTCTGTTTCTTCAGGGAGGGTCATAATTATGCAAGACTCAATCATTATATAACAAATTGCTTTGAAGTGATTATTTAAATTGTGCATTGGCAGGAATGGGTATCCAAATATAATGAGTTGCATTGATTATAAAAGTATCTTCTCTGCACTGATACAATAGCTGCCTCTGTCAGTTGTTGCATGAAATATGGGCCAGCTGGAAGACTTCAAAAACTTACATTGCTTGAATTGAATTCCAAATTGGTTGGCTCTCTCTGTAGCTTCTGTTCCTGGTGATAAGGTCTATAGAATAGATCCTCGGCTCTAGAATGCAGCTCTGGCAGGATTTCCAGCTAGGGCAGGTGGGTTGGAGCCCACAGTGCACAATGCAGAGCTGAGAGATGTACAGAGTCCCAGCCAGGGCATCCCTTAGCAAGAGGAGCTGGAAAATAATCCAGCCCTCCAGGCATCTGGTCCTCCTCTGTCCCGATTCTCTCTCTCTCTCTCCATGTACTCAGTTCACCTAGAACAGAAGGCATGTGTCTGGTGGGCCATGTGCTGTGTTAAACCCTTCCTGGAAGGCTCAGCAGTGTTGGAACGCATCTTGGGAAGCCTGGGGGCCTTATAGTCTTATACACTGAACTAGTGTGGTTTAATGCAAAGGAGAATTAGGAGTTCAAATCCTGGGCCAATGGACTAGTGCTCTCACATCCAGAGCACCTGGACCAACTAGGAAAAGATCTAGTAGCCAAGAGCATTCAGCTTTCACTAGAGGGGCCTTGATGAACAAAGGTTTCTGGTCACTATGGACCTAGCTAGTCCAATTACTAGCAAACTTCTTTGGTAAAGGACCGATGATAAATATTTTACGCTTTGGAAGGACATAGATGTTTCTGTCCCATATGATTTTTCTTTGTTGTTATTTAAACAGCCTGGTAAAATATAAAAGCCCATTTGCAGCTTGTGGGCAATAAAAATACAGGCTTTGGTCTGAGTTTCCCATCTCTGCCTAGGATAACATAGTCCATGTCAGTGCATTGGTTACCCTCGCTGTCCACACGGACGCCATTGAGATCTGATAGTGGAACCTCAGATCTACATGGTCCTTTTAGAAAAAGTGGACTGGGATTGAATCACATGACATCCTTCGACCCACTGTTGATCCTGTAGACCACAGTCACTCTGTTTCCTCGATGCCCACGGATCCCATAGAAAAGTCTGGACGGCTAGCATTTACTGTCTGACATTTGAAAGGATTTTTCTTATATGTCAGAATAGTTTCCTGCTCTTCTGTCCCCATATCACATCTGCCTCGAGAATCTCTGAGGGCAGGAGCAATAAACTTTCAATCATTTCATCCCCTATCAGTACACAGTGTCTGTGATCCCACTGGGTTCTCATCTTTTTTCCCATTCCTGCTGGAGAACCCCCAGCAGTGGAGAAGGTTCAGATAATTTGTGCTCTATAAGGTCTGTGTGGTCCTTGCATATACCACTCTCTTGGTTCCACTTGTTTTTCTGGCCAAAGCCTATAACAGCCTTTAGGATCTGTTTGCCATATGTGGAGTACGGCTGCTCCTTGGTTGGGAGGAAATCAGAGGACTTCTGAGTGGGCTGTCGTCTGTTAGGTTTCCAGCACCATTGGTCAAGAAGCCAGGATTGCGTGAGATCCCAATCTCTGACTTGGTGGTCTCTCTGAGACCACACATAGCATTTGAGACCCATTGTGCTGTGATTGATCTCACCCTGTGCTTGCAGAGGTGTTTGTGCCTAAGCCTCTAGGTCTTCTTACTCTATTCCGTATATTTTGTTCTCTCCCAGAATAATTTGAGGATTACTTCCTCTCGGAAATTATCTTTTGAAGATGGCATGCTTGTCTATATTTAATAGTTCTAGCAATAGAATTGCTGGCTTACCTGGTTTGAACAGCAAGCAGCATTAATTATCTCATATGATTGGGTAGGTGCTATAGCGTTGGTTTAGTCCAGTGGCTCCATTTTGTCCTTAAGAACCAACTTCTCTCTCCTCTTTGTTCCCATACTCTGTGTAGTGGCTTTGTCTTTGTATTAGCTTTCCTCTTGGGTATGAGATGGGTTCCACAATTTCAGATGTTATGTCATCATGTCAATATCTGAGGTGAGAAAAGAGATTGTTTGCTCTTATGCATTCCTTTGGTCCACAAGAAAAATTCTTTTGGGAATTTTTTTTATACAACTTTCTCTCAGGTGCTAGCCATAATGAAGCCTTATGCATGCCTCAATTAATCCCTGATATGTTATATAAACCACTTTATTAGGCTTAGACCTATCCTATCTCATCCTCCAGGGTTTGGACTGGGCTTCCTGGAATTAAGTACAAGACTCTACCTAAGAAGATAGGTACTTGCAAAACATTAGAGTTCTACTGGAGAGTACAAAGGAGGGGGAGCATCCCTCAAAGTATCTAGCACAGGGAACATTGTTCAGATTCTTCTCTCTTTGAGATGCAAAAGAAATTAGCATACAAAATTTTAAAGGAGAACTTTTAGGGAGGGTTGGCCACCTGAAAAACAACTATAGTCATACCAGGAACTCTGTCTTTTTGCTTGATTGTGTTTTTAGCGAGATGTCTTAGCAAGACATCTTGAAGATTGGATTGACAGCCAAGAAGGACCAGGCATAGTGAGGTTTGTATACAGGACATCTAATTATGCAGCTATATTGGGAGGGCTACATTATCAAACCCCTCTCCCATTTTACAGAGTGCAGAATTGGAACCTAGAGGATGCTCAGTAGTTTACCTCAAATTGAGTACAATTGGCTGCCATGAGTCAGCAATACTTTTTTTTTTTTTTTTTGAAGAATCTACTTTGATAGAGGCAAAGAAAAAAAATAAAATCTGGCTACTATCCTCAGGACGTACATAGTCTGCCCCTTTGGAATATATGTTACATTTCTAGGATGGAAAACAGCTTTGGATGAGAGAAGGAATTTGTCACTGTCTTGTGTCTTTTGCCACAAAGCTGAGAAAAAGCTAAGATTTGTTGCATTGCTTAGTAGGGAAATTAGGAGCATGGACTTGGATGCTAGATTATGCAGTTCAAGCTTTAGTTCTACCATTTTCTGGCTGAATGATCACAGGCAACTATTGCTACCAACTTACATTGCTCTTCTGCGCCCTTTCTTCATCAAGTAAAGATGGTGAGAGGTCTAGCTCCCGAGCTCCCTCAGTGTTGTAGCATTTCATACCTTTATGCAGGTTTGGGCACTGGAGTTAGGGGCTACAGCTGGCAGATCGCTCTAGATGAAACCTAGCCCACTGAGGTGTTTGGTGTTCACTCTTCAGTGTGAATGGCAAGGTGGTGAGCAGCTCTTAGCAAAGCTGTGATTTCTGCCTGCCTGCTGATCGCAGAGGAAGGTGATGGAGGAAAGGAGCTGTGCTGTGCCTCTCTTTGAGCATTTTTATCTCACCCTTTGGTTTCCCCATCTGCTCAAATGCAGTTTCCTGTGCTAAGAGTCCCTGAGTCTATTGCTCCCTTCTGGGGGGAGTCAGCAGCAAGCAAGAAGCCTAGTAGGGGAATCCTCATACCTGCTTCTAGCCACAGGCTTGGACTGGGCCACCAGGAAGTCCCCTAGACTTGGTTTCCTCTCCTATGAACTGGGCAGGTCTTATCAACCTGTAGCCTCATTGCAAAATCCCCTGGGGTAAATGGAGATGGGTGGATGTCTGAAAAATAGGACAGCCAGACCAGCCTCCCAGGCAGCTGGCTAGGAGGAGCTCTGTGGTAAAAACATGCCCCTGGTCTGTAGCTCTGGATGCAGGCATGGACATGGGCCATCCATCTGGAAAACTGCCATAGGATGCTGCTGCCCAGGGGGTGGAGGGACCTCATCGATCTTAAGGGGAATAATTAAGGCCTGAAAACCCTTGGTGGGCTCTATCTGTGCAAGGTGCTATTAAGAACCAGATAAAATCTTTGAGCCTTGATTGAATCTGGAAAATAATACCCACTCAGACATTTTTCTTTGTCAGGGTGTCATGGGAGAAGGGAGAGGTCCAGGAAACAAGGAGGAAGCAGAGAGGGAAAAATAGTTTTTGAGACAGCAGACAAGAAACCATGGAAGAAAGAAGATAAAAGAAAAACGAGGGGAAAATGCTCTAGAATTTCTGGTGTGTTTTGCTTGTTTCTGTTGTAAACAGAACTGCGTGACACATTACTCCCTATGTAGCCTTCCTGGGTCCCTAGTGCTGCAAGTGGTGGGTGAATGATACCTTCATCACTTCCCAAGTGGAGTCTGTAGTAGGGACTCTTAGGGCAGTTTTGTTTTTTTTTTTGGTAGAGGTCTTGCAATGTCTCTTTATAGGCCTTTGTTCCCTCCACTTCTGCATCCCTTTGTTGGAAAGGGACTGTTCAAAGGAGAGCCCTGAGACGAAGCGGCTCCCTTTGGACTCTCAGAACTTTATGGAGCTTTTGCTCTCATTTTACTGCTTGGCTTTGGCAAAGCCGGCTCTCAGGGCTGAAATCTAGCCAGGGAGATCTGATTTCTCAAAAACCATTTTGATCTTTTCACTTCAAAGGTAATTCTTTTCACACTCGAGCCCCAGTTTGGTGGCCCCAGATCTGCCCCCTTCAGAACTGAATAGGGCCTGCGATCTCTCTCTCTCTCCCTCCCTCTCCTTCCCTCTCTCCCTCCCTCCTTTCTCTCTCTCCCTCTCTCCCTCTCTCCCTCTCCCCCTCTCTCCCTCTCTCCCTCTCTCCCTCTCTCCCTCTCTCCCTCTCTCCCTCTCTCCCTCTCTCCCTCTCTCCCTCTCCCCCTCCCTCCCTCTCTCCCTCTCCCCCTCTCCCCCTCTCTCCCTCTCTCCCTCTCCCCCTCTCTCCCTCTCTCCCTCCCCCCCCCTCAATGTCCTGTCTGTCGGGAGATCTGACATCCTGGCCCAGAGTTTGCCCGATGTCCCATGAGGTCTCTAGATTTGCCCTTGATGGCCCTGGTGCCTCAGAAGCTCTGACTTCCCTTCTGATGCTGATCCATTCGTCATCTTATTTCCAAAGTCCTTCAGCTCCCCATTCATCTTATAAAAACCAGCTCTTGGAATGAAACCAACCACAGTTTGGGGAGTCTTCTTCAAAGAGCCAGTGGTGAGGGACCCCACTCTCCTGTGCAATTCTCTGTGACTTTTCCTGTTCAGTTAGTCTCTTTCCTGTCCATGACCCTGAAGTGACAGCGAGGTCCTTGACAAAAGGAGCTTTTATTCTTCCTTGTGTGGCCCCAGTGTCTTCCACAATACCAAACATTGGGTAGGTTTTCCATGTTCCTGTTCCTCCTGTCTGTCTTTCAAATGACCTGGACTTTGGCTAATGGGCTCAGAGGCAATCCATTTGGTGGAGGAAAGCAAGGGACAGGGAGGATAGAGAGAGCATTTAACTACTTATAGCTGTCTTCCTCCTGTCAGGTTATTTCTAGACTTGATCCTGGCTATATTCACAATGAGTTTGCTTTGGTCTGTTCCTTATTTATTAACACATGTTACGTAATAAGTATTATGTAGATCACAGGTAATATATACAATATGTAATAATACATGCTAGTCACAGTACACATATATCAGACTTATAATAGGATATATATGTAAACATGTGTATAATGATTTTTTTCAAAAGGATTTTGTTTTAAAAAGTTTGAAAGCCAAAGGCCTTGAGCTTTCCATTTAAGGTCTCTCCCAGGGGCATTTGCTTTTGAAGTTGTTATTAATTACCACTTGGAGACAATGGAATGCTTTGTTCCTGTTGAAGACATTTCAGCTTCTGTGAAGCCGATGGGAGCATTAGCTTTTTGGGTAGTGTCTTCCCCCAACCCCCCAGCCTGGCTGAATTTAAGGAATAAGGAAAGACTTGGCTTTCCTGAGGTCATAAAGCTGTTAATATGTGGTACTTCAGAGTTTCTGTTATTATTTTGTTTGGCATAGGGCCAGCTTGGTTGCTGTAAGGAGATATTGGAGTCCTTGACTCTTTGCTGCTAGGTAGTGGCTGGGTTTGTCATCTGTCTACCTAGTTGTCCTCTGAGCAGCCTCCTTTCCCCTTTCATCCCTGTGGATGACACCTTCCTGACTCTATTTACATTCTAAGCCCTCATCCTGAGAAGTCATTCTCTGGCTACTCTTTCCAGGTGCAGAAGTGCTTACTGAACCTTTCGTCTCTTATTAAGACATTCATGTACCACCATTGTCCCTTGATGGACTGCTGGTCACAGCACTAAATTGGATGTTGAGAGTCTTGAGTCTGAAATTACATTGTAGTCATGGGATCTTGGATTGTTCACTCATTATAAGAGCCTCCATTTCCTAGTAGGAAAACAGCAATAATCCCTACACCCTGAAGCTTATCTGAAACCCTTCATGTACCCTTCTCAGCTTTTCCTGCAATTGGACTCTCCTGTGGAGACTTTAATGTGCCAGTTCCCAGAGTGTACTCCAAGGCCATTAAACCTAGACTCTCAGATGAGATCCAGATACCAACATTAAAAAAAAAAAAAAACAAGCCAAAAACTCTCCATGTAATTTTAAAGAGTAGCCACTGTTTAAGAACTACTAGATCCTGCTCCTGCTCACTAACCTGAAGTGGTTTTAGTCTTAATTTGATTTAGAATCTCTTTAAAGAATCCACTGGATGTTGTATATCCATTTCCCCAGAAACAGATGTACGAAATTTGTGTGTATTGTCAGCAAATAATGTCTCTCCTTCTTAGTGGTGTCTTTTGGGCTACTCAACCCAAAATCACAACATGACACCCTTCCACCTCACAATTCTCATCCTTCTTCCTGTGGGCAATACTTCTGGATATTAGTTTATCCCAGAGGAATAAGGACACTAACTGGAGAGAACTTGGCAAGGCCAAGTTTACTTCTGCAGAAGGGCACACTACTGACAAGAATCCAAGTGTGCAAGAATCCAGGCAGGAAGTCTGCCTAGGTTTTCTCCCTAATGCTTTCTCTGCCCCCTGTCCATTACCCTGTCAGCTTCAGAATTGGGCTCCCGGTTTAGACATGTGGGTCACAGGAGGTCACAGAAGGCAAAGATGGTTAAAGTTGGAGAAATGGGGCTTTTCCTTAATGAAACTTTTCTTATGAAAGAAAAGATTATTATCCATCTCTCTTTTCAACTCTGGTGAGTTACTCTTTTATGGTTACAATAAATTTATGACTTGGACAGAAAAGAACTATTTGATGGTTTTTACATCCCACAATCCTTGCTTTGTTTTCTCCATAGCTGCTAGTACTCTCTACAAACATCCTCAAGTCTTTCACTAGGGTAGTTTCTCAAAATGTGGTTCTTCCTTACATTACAAGCCTTGATTGGGACCCAGGAATCTGCATTTGAGAAGTTCCCCAGGTTTCTCTCAACTCTGAATTTGGAGAGCCAGGTTCCTAGATGATTCATTCAGAATGTCTAAGCTCAGTTCTGCTGTGGTCGCTCCTAGAGCACTTGCTTCACCTTCAAGATCCCAGAGATCCCCTGGACTGTTGTTGGATGTGTCATTCCGAATTTGGCCTCTCCTGCAGCACCTCTTTGACCCTCCAGGTCCTAGTCTGTAGATGTGAATCCATCTCCCTCAGCACACCAGTGGGTTCTGAGAGAATCTGTAATGTCCCAAAGAAACCTCAAGTATTTTCTGAGTTTCCTTGGGATGTATGCAGAATGGAGCTATCTGCAGAGTGTGAGTTGAAGTGCTTGGACTGAGATCTACTATCCAGAGAGCAGGTCATCTCCTTTTGCTCTTAGTCGTGGTGCTTGGAATTTTATCATAGTCCAGTCATTCTTAAATTCTGGCATTCATCTCTAGTATGACAGGTAAAAAAGACTAGGAATATTTGGTTTCCTCTCCATGTAAAATTTTCCATTGGCTTTCTATGGCCTACAGGGGGAAGCATATCCCTACTTTTCAAGTTCTCAAAAGGCTTTTCAAGATCCAGCTGCCACTCACCTTTCCAGCTTCCCTTCCTGCCACCCTTGCACACACTCCCTTAGGGCTGAACTGTACTCAGTTCCTGGAACAGCATATGTCACTTCCTTCCCTGGATTATTCCTACATCCTACTAGATAGGTAGCTCCTCTTCCCAAACTCTTCGGATGATTGTCCATATCTCTCACAGATGTAAGCCAAGTCCTCATTTGACTGACAATGACCTGATACTAGCTATTACTCTGATCTCTATGTCTTCTTCCATTCTTCTCTACCAGACTCTATCTTCTTTTCCTGAGACAGGCTAAGTGGGTTAAACAACAAAACTGTGGGGAGCCGGGGCGAACGCCATTACAAGGCTCCGCCCACTCCCTTCCAGCGTTGAGGTAAACAACTCCATATTAGGCAGTGCTTGGCGGGACGGTGGGTCCTGGGCTTTGCGCATGTGCGAGCCACGTAGAGTCCCCAGCCAATCCCGTGGCACTTGGTGACGGTGAAAGGCAGACGACCAATGATAGGACGACACGTGTTCCTATTCCCTATATAAGCGGCCATGTTTTCTGTGCACGCTCTCTCGCGCTCAAGCTCTCCTACAAATAAGAAGGCTCTCCAATAAAGTGTGATCTGAGAAGACTCCTGGTGTGGTAGTCGTTCTTCCTCGCTGGTCGAGAAGGCGTTCGCCGCAAGTGGTGCCAAAACCCGGGACCCACGCGAGAGGCTGAGCAGGAGCCAGAACTCAACACACGGAGAGTGTGGTGCACCGGTAAATTCCCAGGAAAAGGGGGAATCCGCGACAAGAGCGGGGGTAAGTTCCCAGGTAAGAGGGGATCCGCGATAAAAGCGGGAGGGATTTTTTGCTCATCTCGGTAGATAAAAGAGAGAGCGGAAACCCGGGAAGAAATAAAATACAGGCCTAAAGTGAAAGTAACAAAAAAATAGAACTTTTAGAACTAAGATGGGCGCCACCACGTCACATCCAATTTTTCTGGCCCTGGAAGAGCTGCTTCGCTCAAAAGGACTAAAGTTAAAAAAGGATACTTTATGGAGGTTCCTTGAGGAATGCAACATTGTAGCTCCTTGGTTCATAGTGTCCGGGAGCCTTACCTCAAAGGAAATGATGTTACAAATGGGCTACTGCCCAGGGCAAGGACTAGGAAAAAACTTGCAAGGCTGTAAAGAGCCTATTGATGCCCACCGAAAACTTGATAGACATGGGCTGGGTTTTTCATAGGGGCCGCTGAGAATCATATTTGAAAGAGTTATATTTTACTGCTCATCATTGTCATACCTTGTAACTAGCATTTAGATATTGAAAGGATCTATTAAATTAGCATTGTATTTGGACAAAACATAACCAAACTGCAGGCCTATTTTCTTTCATACCTAATTAGAAATAAAAGCTAGAAGTTCTTTAAATTCAGTAGGCCAGTAATAGCTTATAATTCCCTTTCTTAAATTGACTCTTCTGCTGTGAGCTTTCTAATGACTTTATTTTCGAAGTTCCTGCTCAGGAACTTGAGGAAAAAATGCTTGGATTCAGGTTGATTTTGAATGTAAGTTTCCTATAACTCAAACACAAATTTTGATTAGTTTTAATTGGATCCTAAGTGTTTTGAATTTCTTGATTGATATAGTAAGATAGTAGAAAGATTCAAGTTTCATAGACTCACGAACAAAAGTTAGACAAACAGGGACTGGGTTTTTCATAGCGGCCACTGGGGCGGGCATTCCCATAGTTTGGAAGACGGGGGATCCAGTATGGGTGCCTCAGTGGCCACTGCCCTCGGAAAAGCTTGCTGCTGCTCAAACTCTAGTACAAGAACAGGTAGAACTGGGGCACCTTAAGCCTTCTGTTTCTCCTTGAAATACTCCTATTTTTGTAATAAAAAGGAAATCCGGAAAGTGGAGATTGCTACATGACTTGCGTGCAATCAATGGACAAATGCAAATTATGGGTCCAGTTCAGAGGGGCATTAATTCTCAGTTGCGAGGAGGGTTAATGGTGGTCAACCAAAGGATTGATCTCGTCCAGGAACAAGTGGACACCCTTTGGCAAATTGCTCAGCTTGGCTGTCAGTGGAAGTATGAGGGGTTATGTGTGACAAGCATTCAGTATGATAACCTTACCCGAGCTGCAAACTTATCTAAACAGTTGTCGAGTTATCTTCTAGGTAACTGGACTGGTGAGTTTGATGAAATGCTGGATCAGCTGCGGATTGCCATTGTGACCGTGAATTCAACGCGAGTGGACCCTGGATTGGTGGAGGGACTCCAGTCTTGGATCTCCTCTGCAGTCTCCTGGTTTAAAGAGTGGGTGGGAGTTGGAATGTTTTTAGCCTGCTGCCTGGGAGGATGCGTGGTCTGCCTATGGTTGGTCTGTCGCCTTCTAGCCCAAACCAGAAGGGACAAGGTTGTTATCTCGCAAGCATTAGCCGCCTTGGAGAGTGGATCCTCACCCCAGATCTGGCTGTCGGCCCTGAGAGGCAATTAAGCCTTACCATTCTGCATAGCCTTAGCACCCCGAGGGATCAGGGGATCCCATTGCACCGGGACAGGTATGCAACTTGCAATTTGGGACAGGGTGCGAGGCAAGTGCACTGCACTTGAGGAGGACCATCTCCTCAAGAAGAGCATGTTGGGTTGCAAGTGGGTTGATGCCCAAGATCCCACCTCTGCAAAAAAGGCATCGGACGGGCCTGGTCATCACTGGGGAAGGCGCCCCTCAGGCGAAGACCAGTGCAAGGTCCTCTCATTAATGTTTTAGACAGAGGCCCAACCTCTACTCTTACCTGTTGCCTAAAACAAAAAGGGGGAACTGTGGGGAGCCGGGGCGAACGCCATTACAAGGCTCCGCCCACTCCCTTCCAGCGTTGAGGTAAACAACTCCATATTAGGCAGTGCTTGGCGGGACAGTGGGTCCTGGGCTTTGCGCATGCGCGAGCCACGTAGAGTCCCCAGCCAATCCCGTGGCACTTGGTGACGGTGAAAGGCAGACGACCAATGATAGGACGACACGTGTTCCTATTCCCTATATAAGCGGCCATGTTTTCTGTGCACGCTCTCTCACGCTCAAACTCTCCTACAAATAAGAAGGCTCTCCAATAAAGTGTGATCTGAGAAGACTCCTGGTGTGGTGGTCGTTCTTCCTCGCTGGTCGAGAAGGCGTTCGCTGCACAAAACTATCCTGAATGCTAGAAATATGAAATCATAGTATGGGTAGGACCACAAATGGAAGCCTGAAGGAGAAGGAACTTCCATTGCCTTTTTTGGTCTGGGGGCTGCAACTAGCTATCTCTTGGTGTTCTTTGGTGTGTAGCTGTATCTCTGTACTCTCTGCCTTGTCTCGGTATGTTTTCACGTGATCATCATCTTCTATTTGGTGGTACTTGGTTTTAAACTCAGAGCCTTGTGCTTTCTAGGGAGGTGCTTTACCATTTGAAACATGCCACCAACTCTTTTGTTCTGATTATTTTTGAGATAGGGTCTTGCTTTCTGAGCCAGCCTGGACAGCAGTCTTCCTATTTATGCTCCTTATAAAAGCTGAGAGGACACAGACCACCCCTTATTTGGTTGAGAAGGGCTCTCAAAAACTTCCTTCTTTGAGCTGGCCTTGAGCATTGATCCTCTAGTTCTTAGCCTCCCAAATGCCTAGAATTACAGGTATGTGCTGCTAATACCTAGTTTTACATGGCTATATTCTTGTAAAGAAATTGGTCATATTGGATTTGGTACCACCCTATTCTCATATGATCCAAATCTAGGTAATTGTATCTGTTATAGCCCTATTTTCATATAAGGTCACATTTGAGGCACTGGGAAGTGGACTTCACAATATTTTCCTTTTTGGGGGAGGGGAGAGCACTAATCTCTCTCAATAGCCTTTCATCTAAATATTTTTATTTTATTTATAATTAATTAAAAATTATCTTAGGATTGGGAATGTGGCTCAGTGGTAGAGTGCTTGCCTTGCATACATGAGCCCTTGGGTTCGATTCCTCAGCACCACATAAACAAAAAGCTGCAAGTGGTGCTGTGGCTCAAGTGGTAGAGTGTTAACCTTGAGCACAGAGAAACTCAGGGACAGTACCCAGCCAGCCCTGAGTTAAAGCCTCAGAATGGGAAAAAATTATCTTAAAGTAGTTATACTACAGGATAGCCATTCAACAAAGTGGCTTATGAATATAATGCATCTTGCTAAACGTCACCCCTTTTAACATTCTCACCCATCCCTCCTAACCTACCCATTTTCTCATTTTTATTAACTTTGTAGGATATACATTGAGATTCTGACTGCAGTCTGAAATCTTTTTTTTTTAGTCACATGTCTTTTATTGTCAAAGTGATGTACAGAGGGGTTACAGTAACAAAGGTAAGGTAATAAGTATATTTCTTATAAAACTTGTTACCCCCTTCCCTCCATTCTGAAATCTTAATAAAAAAGTTTTAAATTCACACCCTTGGCTCCATCTTTGCTACTTTGGTAGCTATCGATGATTTTTAGTATTGTTTGCTGTCTGGAGAGGCTAAATATTAAAAAAACAAAACAAAACCAAACTTACTTACTTTCTTTCCATTATGGTTTGGGTATGAAAACATCCTCCCAAAAGGCTCATGCATTGAAAGCTAGGTCCCCAATGCAAGTGGCGTTCAGAAGTTGGGGATAAGGGACGTGACTAGATTCTACATCATGAATGGATTAATCCATCCATAAGTTAAAATCTGAATAGACTATTGGACAATGATGGAACTACGCATGATGGGGCCACTGGTGGCATGCGAAGGTGCATCTTGGCCCTGGTCAATTCTTGTTACTCGGCTTCCCAATCATCATGAAGTAAGCAGTCTCAACATTTCCTCGTATTTACCATCACAATAGAAAAATTAACTAACACATTTCTTCCTCCCTCCTTCCCTTCTTCCCTCCCTGTCTCTCTCCCTTTTTTCTTTCTTCATCTCTCCTCTCCTTTCCTATGATTATTTTCGCTCTTACATTTTACTGTAAATAACAAAAAGAGACTAGGTAGTACCTTCATCATTTTGGAAACACTTTTAAACTGGATTGCCCAGTTCATTAGGCATATTTTCTATTTTTCATATAACCATGGGTAACTTTTCTGCTAACATATGATAAAGTCCTTTTTTCCAGTTTTTTAAAATATTTTTATTGCTAAAATACTGTACAGAGGGGTTACAGTTACATGAGTAAGGTAATGTGTACATTTCCTATCGAGCATTGTTACTCTCTCCTTTGTTTTTCCTCTACCATCCTTTCTCTCCCCATCTTCTCAACTCCTCCCTCCCTGCAACCTGAGGTAGTAAAGTTTGTTTTCACCATAGTGTTTTGTAGAATCTTATTGTTACAATGGGTCAACCTGTATCCTTATTTCAGCTTTTTGTTATTACCCTTCTCCTCCTCAAATTAGAAAAATGTATATACAAGATTCAGGGCACTGGAGTCAAATACAGTGAAAGCAGGGGTTATACCATGGAGAAGAACATAAAAAAGAAAAAAAATCACATAGTACATTATAAGTACATTAAAAAGAACAGCAACAAAGGTAAAACCTCTTGTGTCCCTATCTTGGGATTCATTTCATCATCTTACATGGTCATGTGTACATAGCTTTTGATCTTTACTTGTCCTACTTTTGGGCATTTGCCCAAAGGATAACAATGCCATACTAAAGCTACCAGCACTACTATGTTTATCGCAGCATTATTCACCATAGCTAAGATATGGAACCAACCCAGATGCCCCTCAGTAGATGAATGGATCAAGAAAATGCAGTATATATACACAATGGAATTCTATGCCTCCATCAGAAAGAATGACATTGCCTCATTTGTTAGGAAATAGAAAGACTTGGAAAAAATTATATGAAGTGAGCCAGGCCCAAAGAAACATAAGTCCCAAGGTTTCCCTTATTTGCAATAACTAGTATGTATTTAGGACAAGCAGAAAGGTCAAAAGCTATGTACATATGACCTTTTCTCCAGTTTCTAGCAGCATGTTCCCCCATTTCCTTTTGGGCCCTGATCAAGAGGGCTCCTAAAATTAAGATTCCTGTGTATAGTTTGTTCAAGATAATTAGGCTTTCTTTAACATGTTTTTTAGATTCCTCTTAGACTCTAAGGCTGGGCTCTAAGCCACTCTCAGTAGCCCAGATTTGTGTTTATTCCTTTTTTATCTTACTACCAGGGTCCACTATACTTATGTACTTCAAGAATATCATTTTATTTATAAAAACTTCTTTACAATATTATACTCCTGTTTGATGGGCAAACACTATTATTTTACTAAATGGATTTGTTCTACCTTTCATTTATTTTCTCACTCTTTTCTGTGATTACTATGCTTTCAATATCCACCCATATTATTATGTGGGCACATAACAAATCTGTTGTTTCCAACTGTGTTGCTGTACATTGCAGGCTATTCTCCTTTTTCTCATATTTTATCTGGCCAATTCTCCAAGGAGCAGCACCCAGATGCTTTCCAATTTCATGCCATCAGCACAAATAATGTGGCAATGAGTGTTGTCATTCATGGCACACTTTGAATCTGGGTGAGAATTTCTTTTGAATATATTTATACACAGAACTGGAACTGATGCTATCCAATATTTAGTTTGACCAGGAAGTGCCAAGTTACTTACAGTAAGGCTAAACTAGCATCATTCCCACCCAGGCACAAAGGATCCTGTATACTACATCTGGGCCAACAGTTGGTGCTATTATTATTATTATTATTATTATAAAGGTGACATACAGAGGGGTTACTGTTTCAGTAAGTCAGATAAAGAATACATTTCTTTTTGGACAATGTGACCCCATCCCTCCCTCTGTCCCAAGTTTTCCCTCCTGCCCCTGCTACCCGAGTTGTATAGTTCATTGTCAACATAGGGTCTACTGAGTACCACCGCTGCATTTGTTCACCCTTTGTTCCTCCATTTCTGAGCCCATCCTTAGCCCTATAAAGGCAGATAAACAAACAAACAGAACAAAAAGAAGAACAAACTCTTGATTCCATTTCCTGGAATTCATTTTGGTAAGTATTATTTTATATGGTGAGAAGAACAGGGGCATTGCATCTGTGGATTCTTCCTTTAGCAGCATCCTCTTTTGATCTCATTGTGTGTGAATACCTAGAGTCCTGTATAATTTATCATGTTCAGGAGTATTTTAGATCTAGCTTCCACATATGAGAGAAAACATGTGCTATTGGTTTCTCTGATCTTGGCTTACCTCACTTAATATGATTTGATCTAGGTCCTTCCATTTCCCTGCAAATGATATAATATTATTCTTTCTGATGGCTATGGAAAATTCCACTGTGTATAAGTAATAATTTTTTTGATCTACTCATCTATTGTAGGGCATCTGGGCTGTTTGCATAACTTAGCTATTGTGAATAGTGTAGCAATGAACTGGATGTGCAAGTGTCTTTATTGTATCCTGGCTTGTGACATTCTGCCTAGATGCCCAGGAGCAGTATGGCTGGATCCTAAAGAAGGTCTATGTTTAGTTTTTTGAGAAGCCTCCAGACTGCTCTCCAGAATGGTTATACTAGTTTGCAATCCCATCAGTAGTACAATAGGGCTCCCTTTTCTTCACATCTCTACCCGCATTGTTGTTCAGATTCACAATGTTGGCCAATCTAACTGAGGTGAGATGGAATCTGAGTTGTTTTTATTTGCATTTGTTTTATGGCCAGGGATGTTGAGCATTTCCTGATATGTTACTTTTACCTACTCTCCCGAGAAGTCTCTCTTTAGCTTCATAGCCCAATTAGTGATTGTTTTATTAGCCTTGGACCAGTTCTTGAACTGTATATTTTGTATATTAGGTCTTTGTTGGATGTATTGTCAGATGTCTTCTCCCAGTATGTTGTCTCTCTTTCTAGTTTAGTAACTATGTTGTGCAGAAACTTTTTAGTTTGATGTAATCAAGTCTTTCTGGGTCTCTTTTCAAAAAGTTTCTGACTATTCTTGTAAATTCTAGAGTTTCCTCTACTCTCTTGTGAAATAATGTGAAAGTTTCAGGTAAGATGTTGAGGTCTTTGATCTCCGTTGAATTGATATTTGTGCATGGAGACAAACAGGGATCCCCTTTCAGTTTTCTGTATAAGGATGCTTAGTTTGCCCAACACTAATTATTGAAAAGGCTATCTCTTTTTTTCCCCACTGACTATCTTTGGCTTCTTTATCAAGTATCGGATAACTGTAAGTATACGGTTTTATTTCAGGTCTGTCTATTTTTGTGCCAATAACAAGCTGTTTTTGTTATTATAACTCTGTGGAAGAGCTTGAGATCTGGGATTGTGATATGACCAGTATGGCTTTTCCCCCTAGAATTGCTTTGGCTATTTGAGGTCTTTGTTGTTCCATATGAATTTTTGGGTTGTCTTTTCTATCTTGGTAAAGAATGTCATTGGGATTTCAATAGGGATTACGTTGAATTTGTAGATCATTTTTAGCACTATGGCCATTTTCACAATATGAATTCTACCTATCCATGAACATGGAAGGTCTTTCTATTATCCTTATGTCATCTTCGATACTTTTCTTCAAATTTTTATAATTTTCTCTATAAAGGTCTTTTGCTTCCTTGATTAGATTTATTCCTAAATATTTTATTTTTTATGAGGCTACTGCAAAAATGTGATTATTTTCCTGATTTCCCTCTCTGCTTGTACATTGTTGGTATACAGAAAGTCTTCTAATTTTTGTGTTTTAATCCTGCTACTTTGTCAAAGTTATTGTTCAGCTCTAGGAGCTTGAGGATCGCATCTTTCAGGTTATTTAGATGTAAGATCTTGCCTCTGCACATAGGGAAGGTTTGACTTCTTTCCCTATGTTGTTAATCCCCTTTATGTCCTTTTCTTGCCTTATTGCCGTGTCTAGGAATTCCAGACCTAAAGTGAAGCGGACAGAGTGGATATCCTTGCCTTATTCCTGATTTTAAAGGAAATGGTTTTAGTTTCTACCATTCAATATGGTGTTAGCTATTGGTCCATTTCATATATATGTATATATATATATATAATTTTGGGGTATGTTTCTTTTATTTCTAGCTTCTTCAGAGCTTTTTAATATAAATGGATATTGGATTTTGTGAAAGATTTTTCTTTTTTTTTTCTTTTTTTTGGGGGGGGGGTCTGGTCGTGAGGCCTGAACTCTGGGCCTGGACGCTGTCCCTCAGCTCTTCAGTTCAAAGCTAGCATTCTATCACTTGGGCCACAGTGCCACTTCCGGCTTTTTTTTCCTTTTTGCTTATGTGGTGCTGAGAATCGAACCCAGGGCCTCATGCATGCAAAGCAAGTGCTCTGCCACTGAGCCATCTTCCCAGCCCCTGTCAATGATTTTTCTGCATCCATTGAAATGATCATGTGTGTTTGTCTTTGACTCTGTTAATGTGATGTATTATGTTTATTGATTTACATATGGTAAACAAGCCTTGCATCTCTGGGATTAAACTCACTTGATCATAATGTGTGATTTTTTAAAATTAGTTGCTGCAGTCTGTTGGCTAGTATTTTATTGAATATCTTTGCATCTATAGTCATCAGAGAGATTAGTCTCTTCTTTTGTTGGATCCCTACCTGATTTTGTGATGAGTGTAATGTTGGCTTCATAAAATGAGTTTGTAATTGATCCTCCCATTTCTATTTCAAAGAAAAGTTTGAGAATTACCAGTGTTCGTTAAACTTTAAAAGTCTCACAGGATTCAACTGTGAATATATTGGGAGCTGGGCTTTTCCTTGTTGGAAGACTATTACTTCTTCAATCTCATTATGTGTTATGGGTCTGTTTAAATGATTTGTATCTTCTTGGTTCAGCTTCAGCAGTTTGTCTCTAGAAATTTATCCATTTCTACTAGACTTTCCATCTTATTTGAGTATCAGCTTTGAAAAGTCCTTCATAATCTTTTGGATTTCTTGGATGTTTGTTGTATTGTTTCCTTTAGAGTCTCTAATTTTGTTCATTTCAGCCTCTTTTGTCCTTTACTTTGTCAAGTTAGCTAACAGTCTATCAATTTTATTGATTTTTTTTCATATTCCAATGGAACATGTACTTTAAAAAATTTGTCATTGTTATTATAAAGGTGATGTACAGAGGTGTTACAGTTACATAATTCAAGTAAAGTGTATATTTCTTTTTTTCCTCTTTTTTTCTTTCTTTTTTATTGTGAAAATACTGTACAGAGGGGTTACAATTACATGGGCAAGATAATGAGTACATTTCTTATCAAGCATTGTAGCCTCCTCCTTTATTTCCCCTTCCCTTTCCATCCCCTGCCCTCCCCACCCAAGGTGTATATTTCTTTTTGGACATATGCCACCCCTTTCATTACTCTCCTCATTTTTCCCACCTATCCCCACCCACAAGTATAGATCATTTTTAACGTAGTGTCTAGTGAGGAGCACTGTTGCATGTGTTCACCTTTGGCCCTCCATTTCTGTGTCCCCCTTACCTTCCTAAAGACAGATAAATAAACACAATAAAAAGAAAAGAAAACACAAACATTAATGAAGAAAAAAAAAACCTCTTGTTTCTATTACCTGGAGTGTTTCATTGAATTTATGTAAAGTATTTTAGTTTCTGGTTCATTGATTCCTGACTTAATCTTTTTTTTCTTCATATATATATATATATATATATATTATTGTAAAGATACTGTACAGAGGGGTTACAGTTACACCTGCCCTAATCTTTACTATCACTCTCCATCTGTTTTGGGTTTGGTTTGTTCCTATTTTTTTTTAGCATCTCTACTTGCATTATGAATTTATTTACTTGGGTTGTTCCTGTTTTCTTTATGTACATGCTTGGAGCTATGAACTTTCCTTCCAACACTGCTTTTGTTATATCCCAAAGGCTCTGGGATGATGTGCTTTCATTTCCATTGAATTGTAAGAATTTCTGATTTCCCCCTTTATTTATTCAGTGACCCACCTGTTGTTTAGCAGTATGTTGTTCAGTCTCCATGTGTTTGAGTGTTTTCTGTAATATTATTTATTGTTAAGATTTAGTTTAATTCCATTGTGATTAGATAGGAGGGAAAGAGTTATCTCAGTCCTTTTGTATTTGCTCATACCTGTTGAGTGTCCTAGCATATGATTTTTTTTTTTTTTTTGTTGGTCATGGGCCTTGAGCTCTGGGCCTGAACGCTGTCCCTCAGCTCTTCAGTTCAAGGCTAGCGTTCTACCACTTGAGCCACTGCGCCACTTCCGGTTCTCTGAGTGGTTTATTGGAGATAATGCTCTCACAGACTTTCCTGCCTGGGTTTGCTTTCAAACACAATCCTCAGGTCTCAGCCATCTGAGTAGCTAGGATTACAGGTGTGAGTCACCGGTGCCCAACTGATTGATTTTATAAGAGGGTTCTGTGGGCTGCTAAGAAGAATGTGAATTGTGTAGTTGTTGAGTAAAATACTCTGTAGATGTCTGCCAAGTCCATTTGGGTTATGGTGTTATTTAATTCAGAGGTTTCTTTGCTGATCTTTTGTTTAGTTGACTTGTGTTTTGGTAAGAGTAGAGTGTTAAAGTCTCCTGCTATCATTGTGTTGGAGGTCTATCATGTTCTGTAAGTCTAAGAGTATTTGCTTAATGCATTTAGGTATTCAATTGTTTGGTGCTTTTGTATATATTTATACATATGTGTGTATATACATATATACACACACTAACGTACACACATATATACACCTACCATTGTGATTTCCTTATCTTGGATCATTATTATAAGGTTCTTCCTATCTCTTATTGATTTAATGATAAATCTATTTTATCAGAGAACAGTATAGCTACTTCTGCTCTCTAGCAGGATGCATTAGCTTGAAAGAACTTTTTCCATCCCATCACTCAGAATTTGTATTTATCTTTGACTGTGAAATGTGTTTCTTGGAAACAACAACTGATTAGAGTGTTTTTTTTTTTTTTTTTATCCAATCTGCTACTCAAGTCTTTTTGTTGGGGAGTTGAGCCTGTTGATTTTCAATGTTACAGTGGAGAACTATATCATGATTCCTGTCATTTTGTTGTCTTCCTGTAGCTTGCTTCTTTGCTCGTCTGTGTTTACTAAACCTCTAGTAATTTTTAATCAATACTGTGTTTCCTTGGCTTTGATTGTCTTCTTCAGATATTATGCTTCCTTGTAGAGTCCTTAGTAGTACTGGTTTAGTGTTCATGAATTCCTTCAGTTTTTGTCACGAAAGGGTTGAGTTTATCCATAGTGAATGTGAACTTCGCTGGATATGCTAGTTTAGGCTGGTAATTGTTTTCATTCTGAGCTTGAATGATACCACTCCAGACTTTCCTTGCATTGAGAGTGAGGAGAAATCTGTAGCAATTCTAATCTTCTTTCCATTGTAATATCATTCCCTGTTTGACTTTGCTGCATTTAAAATTAACTCCTTGTTTTTTTAAGTCTAAAGGTTTCACAACAATGTTTAAAGTATTTCTTCTAGGATCCTGTCTTCTAGGGGTTCTGTATGCCTCTGTCAGTTAAGTTAGATTCTCTCCCTTGTGACTAGAGAAAGTTTTCTGTTATTATTTTCTAAAGTATGTTTTCAGTGCTTTTAGTCTTAAGTTGTTCTCTCTCATCTATGCTGATTGTGTGAAGATTTGATCTTTTGGTCCAATCTGCCAAGTCTTTGCTATGTTTTGGGTGTTTTTTCCTAGACCTTTATCCTAAACTTTGGATATCCTGTTTTCTACTTTGTTTATTCTATTGTCAATGCTTTTAACTGTCCTTTGCAATGGGCAGATAAAGCCTTTCTTATTTCCAAGCTCTTTGTTGATGTTAGTTCTCATGCTATTTATCTCCTTGTTAATGTGTCTTTCATTTCTTTCATTATGGTATGTTACATTTCCATCTTCTTATCTATGGCATCTTGAATTTTCTTTATGATTTCTTCCCTGCATTTTCTTTTTGTTTGTGGCTCTGCCCTTTTATTTCATCAGCCAATTCTCACATTATTTCTCTTCTTCCCTCCCTCCCTCCCTCCCTCCCTCCCTCCCTCCCTCCCTCCCTCCCTCCCTCCCTCCCTCCCTTCCTCCCTCCCTCCCTTCCTTCCTCCCTTTCTCCCTTCCTTCCTTCCTTTTCCTTCCTTCCTTCCTTCCTTCCTTCCTTCCTTCCTTCCTTCCTTCCTTCCTTCCTTCCTTCCTTCCTTCCCCCTCTCTTTCTTTCTTTCTTTCTTTCTTTCTTTCTTTCTTTCTTTCTTTCTTTCTTTCTTTCTTTCTTTCTTTCTTTCTTTCTTTCTTTCTTTCTCTCTTTCTTTCTCTCTTTCTTTCTCTCTTTCTTTCTCTCT
Organism: Dipodomys merriami; assembly: GCF_024711535.1. NCBI lineage: Eukaryota > Metazoa > Chordata > Mammalia > Rodentia > Heteromyidae > Dipodomys > Dipodomys merriami. The sequence goes on along the minus strand of NW_027202270.1, from coordinate 76,022,735 downwards.
TTCTTTCTCTCTTTCTTTCTTTCTTCTTTCTGGTACAACCCTCTATGCTGTGGGTGGGCACTTCTCATGTGGGAGTGCACATCTGGACTTCTGGGTCTTGCTGGGCTCAGATATCCCTACTCCAGCACTGTAAGTATTCTACTCAGAAATACAATGGTGGGCTTTTGGGCCTAGCTGGGTGCAGATCCTCGGTGCTATTGGAGGCTAACAGTATCCCCCTGAGAGATGCATGCGTGGGTGAGGCTGAGCACAGAATATTGGCAGAAGACAGGCAGCATCCTGCACAGGGATGCACATGTGAGCTTTTAGAGGCCTCCCTTCCCAGGGTACCACTGAGCCCATTCCTGGGGTTAAAGGACTTACCAAGTTGGTCTTTCTGAGACCATTTCTAGAGTTTTTCATGTGTCTGCCACTATGTCTACTTGTCAGTCGCAGGAACTCACTGAGTCTGCTCAGGGCATTAAAGGTCCAGCTGAGTCTGCTCTTACTTACCTTATGGAGTCACATTGTCTCTGAAAATGGTATTTTTGCTGTGACTGTCTTGTCCAGTTCCAAAATTCAGCTTCTGGATCACAAGTATGTTGTTGCTATCTGCTGGTTAGGTTGAGTTGCTGGAGGGTAGTAAGGGGAAAAGAAGGAGGGGGGTTGGGAGAGGAAAAGAAAAAAAATTGGGATGATTTTCTTGCTGGATCATGTGACTGTAGCGACGATGTACTGGGTGCCTGCTTTGGTTTCTCTGTGTTTGTTTCCCCCTTTGTAGATGCTTAAATTTGAATCTTCTTGGTTGATTCCAAACACTGATTATTTCCAGTTTGTTTGGTGAGGTATCGTGAAGTGGAGTTTTGTATTAGAGACACTGTTCTTTTTGGACAGAGGGAGCTCAGATTAATTCCTATCACTACTCTACCATCTTCTCAATTCTTGATGCTATTATATTATTCAGTTTAAAACTTTTAAGTCATTTGGTATGAAGTAATAGTGCATTCATATTTCTTCTGACTCTCCTTCTTTCCTTTGCTTCCTCCCTCCTTCTTTCCCTTTCTTCCTTACTCTCACTCTCTCTCCCTTCCTTCCTTCTTTCCTTTCTTTTCCCACAGTTCTGGGTTGGAAGCCAGGGCTTTGAGCACACTAGGAAAGCACGCTAGTCCTTGTTAACATTTGATTTGAAATTTTCTTGATTTGAATAGTTTGACCATATTTTGATTTTCTTCTTCTATAAGCTACCTGCTAATATTCTTTTTTTCTTTTTGTTGGTCATGGGGCTTGAATGCTGGACCTGGTTGTTGTCCCTGTGCTCTTAAGCTAAAGGAACGGGCTCTATCACTTGAGCCACACCACTTCTGGTTTTCTGAGTGGTTTATTGGAGATAAGAGTCTCATGGAGTTTCTTGCCCAGGCTGGCTTTGAACTACGATCCTCAGATCTCAGCCTCCTGAGTAGTTAGGATTATAGGCGGGAGCCTCTGGCGCCCATCCCTGCTCATATTCTTGTTTGTATTTGCTTTAAGAATCAGAACCCGGGTATAATTCTGTTTTTTTCTATTGCTCCCAGACTGGAGTTAGCTGTTTGATGATTGATGAGAAAGTCAGTGTGGCTGTGTTATTTGAGCTTCTGGATTTTAGGCTGACTTTTCCTCTATACACCCCGAGGTGTTTGTCTGCATCCATTCAGAATACATTTATCAAACAACTTCCCCATGTCAAGTCTTCCTGTGTGATGGCTCCTCCCAGAAAGCCCAAATGACCCATCAATCACTTTATCAATTGAACAGAAGAATGAAACTGGTCTTGTCATCTGGCATCACACAGAATAGTAACATTTTAAATGGTCTTTTATAGACTCTAGCATCCTATAATCCTCTGCTTCTAACTTAACTGATTTTTTTCTTCTCTTGTTTTTAACTGCCATATACCTAAAGCAAGATAAGACCCCAAGATCTTGGCTTTGTTTTGGTACATGGATGGGGGGCTCAAAACAGCCTTCTGCTGTTTTGGGTTCCTTTGATTTTGAGGAGCAAATGAATGGTGAGTGTGGGTGAATATAATGGATTTAATTATATTAAAAAAAAACCCTCCTCACTGTGTCCTATAAAGGTCAACTGTCATTTCTAGAAAGGTAATGTTCTCAGCCAGGTCTGACTATTCCCATAAGCATCCATCCCTGGGCAGGAGTGGGTGTCTGAACATAAAAGAAGTTTTGCCAACAACACATCTACCTTATAACCTAACCACCTGTTTATCTGCTTCTTGATTTTAGACTTGTGGAGGACAAAAGATTGTGTCCTTCTCAATTTTATTCAGTTTAGTAAGGTATTTGCTGTGTGTTAGGTGTTCAATAAATATTGATTCAGTGAAAGAATATATGAAAAACATTAACTGAGCATCTACTTGCTATATATTCTGCTAGATGCTGGAAATGTACAGAGGAACAAGGCACAGTTTAATTTTAATTTTAATAATCTGGGAGACAAACAGAAGAGGGGCTCCATACTCTGTGGGGAGATGAGATTCACATAGAGTAGGGATTCTATTTGAAGCACTCTTCTTTTTCATTTTTGAAAGAATATTTTTACCCTTGCATTTCATATATGATTTGTATCTAAATGGTAATAAATTGGTTTTCTCCCTCTGCGTGCGTGCGTGTGTGTGTGTGTGTGTGTGTGTGTGTGTGTGTGTGTGTGTGTGTGTGTGTGTGTGTGTGTAGATGTATGTTTCTTGTCTGACTGATCCTACCCCACACTAGCTGAGCATTGGTGTAGGGCGGTTGAAGACTACTTGCCCACTACCCTAAAGGATTTTGTTGCTATGGCTGGGACATCTGTCTAACCATCTGGAGTATACCACAGACAAACATGTGAGCATTATAATACTGGACACTTGATTCCCTTGATATATGATCTAACAATTGGAAAAAGCTGAGCAACCCAGAAGTTATCTTTCTCAGCTCCATCCCAAAGCCATGTTGATTATGAATACTTCAGCTAAGCCAAATGAATCTGGGTCTAGGTCTGCCTAAAGAGTTGAGGTCCATGGCTGGGAATGTGGCTTAGTGGTAGAATGCTTGCCTAGCATTCATGAAGCCCTGGGATCAATTCCTCAGTACCATATACACCAAAAAACCTGCAAGCGGCACTTTGGCTTAAGTGGTAGAGAACTAGCCTTGAGCAAAAGAAGCTCAGGGACAGTGTCCAGGCCCTGAGTTCAAGCCTCAGGACTGCAAGAAAAAAAAAAGCTGGCCACTAGTGGCTTACACCTTAGCTACTCAGGAGGCTTAGATCTGAGGATCATAGTTCAAAGCCACTCTGGACAAGAAAGTCCATAGACTTTTATCTCCAATTAACGATCAGAAAACTAGAAGTGACTGTGTTAGAGCTCTAGCCTGTGTTAGAGTTCAGGAACAATGCCCAGGCCCCCTGAGTTCAAGTCCCAAGACCAAAAAAAAAAGAGTTACGGTCTGGGTGAGCCTTAGACATTTACGTTTGCTAGGTTACATATTTCTTTGAAAACATACCACTCAGAGCTCTCCAGAGACCTGGTCTTACTTCATGTCAGACTCAGCGAGAAGGTTTCACAGTGTCTCTCAAATGTCCCCAGGCATGGGCAGGCTTGGGAAGTATGCTAGACTTGGCATTCATTATCCATGGAAAGACAAATGCCCATTTCTTTGCTCTTATTCTTAAATGGACTCCTTATTAAAAGAGTTCTTTGTGAAGAATTGCTTAAGAGTTGGTATTTGATCAAGTGAGACAAATCTGGGTCCCCTTGAGCAAATCCCTAGAGAGATTTCTTTCGTTTTCTCATCTGTGGACTTCAGATAGTGGAGCCTGGTGTGCAACAATCTTCACTAACATTTTTATTTTACAGAATAGGTTTTTTGTATTTATATTAGCTTTCTAATATTGAAGCACTTGCACAATGAACCTACAGCATGAATTCATTTAAATATATAACTACTGCCTTGCCATTCTTGGAGGAAATCATTGGACTAGTTGCCTTCTGTTCAATTGTCAATGCTTATCCACTTATAACCAACATCTAGTGCACAATACTTTGCTTTACTTTTTTTTTATATGATTATCTGGGCTTTTCCTTCATAAGTCAAAATAGGAGCAAACAAACTGATGACTGTTATTATTAAAAACAATTGGTCAATATAAAGACAAACAACAGAGCAAGAGTCAGTAAATATTTTCTGCAAAGAGGCAAAGAGTAAATATTATAGGTTTTTTAAGTTATCTGTCATAACTTCTCAACTCTGCTTTTGTAGTGACAACATATACATAATCAAATGGGCAAAACTGCGCTCCAATAAAACTTTACCAAAAATAAGCCTGTGGACTGGAAGCTGATTACCCTGAATTTAGGATAAATGATAGAAAAAAAACAGATTAGCCATGGGAGTTATCCAGCCTATCTCACTGGCCTTTGAAATCATCATTGAGTTGTCTCAGCTTAGAGCAACTGCTATTCAGTAGTGTTTCTTGAGCTTCTTGCTAATGGGTAGAATGGAGCCTTAGTGTGACAGTATTTATAGGAATATTTGATGAATGGAAGCTCTGAGTAGCATCCTGGCCATTCATTTTAGAAAAATGAGATTATATATATTGAAGTTTACAACACAGTGTTACAAGATACCCATAGATAGTAAAATGACCATAATAATGAAACAAATAAGCATATTTCTCATCTTGTAACATTATTCATTTTTATTTTTGCTTTAATGACAAGAATTGCTAAAATTTGCCCATTTATCTGAAATCTCAAATACAGTACAAATTAATTAACTGAAGTCTCTGTATTAAGTCTCTAGAAGTGTTCATCCTACGTAGTTGATACTTTGCATTCTTTGATATAAGTCTTCTCAATTCCTCTCCTTTCCCAGGTTCAGCAATAACAATTAGTGCTTTATTTTTTAATCTCTGTATATTTGAGTTGAACAAAATTACATCTATATGGGTTTATGAAATGTTTTTCTTTCTGTGTCTTACTTTCTCTTTTCATTTATTATGATGTCCTCCAAGTCCATCCATGTGTGATCACTAGCAAGATTCTCTTCTTTTGTAAAGGCTGAATAAAATTCCACTGTGTATATATACTACAGTTTCTTTATCCAATAACCCACTGATGAATGCTCAGTTTATTTCCATATCTTGACTTCTGTGAATGGTATCTGCAATGAACATGGGAGTGTAGTTCACTTTACCAGCTGTTGATTTCATTTTCTTTGGTTGTATGTCTAAAAGGGGGAAAGGGTTGCTGGATCATATATTAATCTTATTTTAATTTTTAAAAGAATATTTCATACTTTCTCATATTTTTGGTGCACCAGTCCACATTACCACCAACTACATAAGAGATTTTCCTTTTTTTCCACATTCTTACCAACATTTGTTATTTATTGATTCTTTGATAAGAGTAGGTTTGGGGAGATATCTTACTGTGGCTGTGATTTGCATTTTTCTGATAATTAATGATGCTAAACACCTTTTTAAAACATCTTTTAATATTCCTATTGGCAATTTTTCTATCTTTTTAAAGAAATGTCTATTTAGGTCTTTGCTCATTTTAAAATGAGGCTATTTTTCTACTATTGAGTTTCATGAGCTGGTTATAAATTTTGGATGTCTGATATGTGGCTTTAAAATATGATTTCCTAATCTGAAAGCTGCCATTTCATCTTATTGTTTCCTGTTGTACAGAAGCTCTTTAGTTTGACATTGTCCTGTTATCTTTGTTTTTGTAGTCTGAGCTTTTGATGGAATGTCTTCTCATTTTAAACTGAAATTCCCCCCCCCCCCACCATGGCTGGCCCCCATTAATAGACTCAAAAAAGGAAGGGTCTGGAATTGACATCAGACATGTCATGACGAATCTGTTTTCCCAAAGGTGTTGGTATTTGGTACTTGAGAGAAAGACAGAATAAGCTTCTGTCAGTAAGTAAGCCAGAGGTTTTGGCTCAGAGATGATCAGGGAGAGATCAGTTTCCCCCAGTCCTCCCAGGTACTAGTTCATTCAGACTATATAGAGAGGTGGTGTTAGGATCTAGCACCTATGTACAGAGTTCCAGATGTAGGCTGGTGCTTTAGATTTCCTTGTGTCAATTCTGGTGTTCTCTTAGTACAATGTGAACAATACATTTCCATATGACTTTCTCATGCTATGTCAACATTTCATGAGACAGAGGCTTTTCTCTCTATGTGTAAATTCAAAGGAATACAACCAAGAGCCAAAAGAAAGGCAAAAAACTGAAGACCAGGTATCCTTCACCTGCAAGACAGCCATGAATACACTTGAATGAAGTAGAGGCCATTCTATGACTGTGTAAGTTCCTTTCCACCTAGAATAATCTTGTTCTTTGCTATTTTTTTTCTCCCTCAAGTCTAAACACAAGCCATCACTGAGATCTTGGCTCCGGTCATTGCTAGCTTTCTGAATGAGTAGCATCTGCTGGCAGGAAGAGTCATTTATGCCCAAGGTGTTTCCAGGGGGCTGACCCTGCACTGGTGTCAAGGCCATCAATTAGACAGAGGGAGAGAGGAAGCAAAAAGGCATGGGCAAGGTTGGTAATTACATAGTACTATACAGTTGACCCCCAAGAGCAGGTGGTGGGAATGAGTGAAATTCTAGGCTCTGTCACTCACGATTCATTTTCCTTCTTGTGTTTAGGCCTGAGGGGATACTCATTGATCTGGAAGACACTGGCTATATTGTTCTGCTAATAATCGAGATAATAGGGAAATAACATATTTACCATGGAAGTGTATTCTCCTTCCTTGATTGGTTGCATAAAAGTTGCAATTACCATCTTTACATCTCATATTTCTGTCTCTAATATAAAATGTACACAATTGCATATATTACATATCACATACAATTATACATAATATAACATATAAATACATATATGATATATTCATTTCTACATATTCATATATATGGGCAACAGTGAGAAGATCAGGGTCTAGATCTCTAGTATGGAGTCCAATATTTAATGCTTCCCCAGATTTGGATCTTTGTTCTGCCCTGTACAGTCCTAATGTTTCATCTTTCATAATCACCTTTTATTTCTGTTTTTGCTACTCTTGGGAGGAAGGTCCTGAAAAAATGGAATCAGCCACAGCAGAAGATTGGGTGAATGTCCTCCAGCATTTCAGTTTTCAGTTTCTGTTCCCTTTGTCTTGAGACTCTCCATCCTGGTCACCCAGCTTTGCTTCAGGATGACAGGACATGGGAGCCATGCTGGATACCTTACTTTAGTCCTGGTTAACCCTGCAGGGGCAGAGAGTCAAACACAGCATGGTGGGAGGTAGGGACCAGAATCCCCACATGATAGACCCTGATGAGGAATTGATACTCTGAACAGAACAGGGTCTTGGAAGAAGCTGAGATTACTTTCAGATTTCATTAAGGTTTTGTAAAAATGATATTATTGAGCTTTAAATTCTATCATTCATGACTTTGAACATTTTTTTTTTGCTACTCTTTGAAGATGAAATTAGCAGTTCATTGGGCTTGAAGTAGTTTCAGGTGATAAGATAAAATATGAGAAACCCCCAAGGTGCCAATTACCTATTCCTTTCATGCTAACAATTATCATTTCTTCTCATTGGTTTATAGAAAGTCACCACCTTTTTCTCTCCACACACTGAGGGGTGGGGCCTGGGAAACTTTAATTTTACCGAAGTAGCCAGATCAGACTTATTAATGAGCAAGACAAAAAACAAAAATAAAAAAGATAAGTAACTTGACTTTTTGCAGGGAAATAGGCCATTTCTCAAAAACTATGAAAGATTCTATCATCCAAAATATCCCCATCCTGTTGACCTTATTTACAGATTTCATGAAAAATACATCATTGCAACATTGATGTATGGGCCCTATAACATCCAATTTCTTAAAGGCATCTGTACCTGCTAAAGATGCCAGTCATGCGCTCATAAACGTGGGGGAAATAGAAATGAGGCATTGCCACATGAAATATAACGCATACAAATGCTTTTCTAAAATATGCTCATATCCTTTGGAAATAAGACAATTTGGCTCTCTATGTTGGCTCTGAGTGAAATAATGTCCCAGGTGGGGGAGGCAGGTAATAAAAGTGACACTCGTGAAGTGTTACACGCAGGGTTTTTCTTTCATCCTTACTGCAAGCCAGGCATATATTTGTCTTCATTTTGTTGGTGTTGTTTACTACTGAAAGACAAGGAAGCAGAAAGGCTTATTCAGTTCTCTTGGCTGAGGAAATATCATTTCCCATCCTACATCCAAAACCACATTGGGAGTGGGAATTAGTCCACATTCTCTGTTTTATTGGCAGGTTGTTTTGTGCTTCCCCTGACTATTTACACAAGGTGGTACTTGCATGAGAGTGCATTGTCATAGCATACATTGCCAGGTCCACCACATTAGGGTTCAGCTGCCTGGGTACTGAGAATGGCTGTGAGATCCACCTTTGACATTCTGGAAGACCTTTATCAAGTTTTCCTTCAGGGAAAACCAGAAAGTGGGTGCAGTAACTTCGGATGCTGAGTGACAGTTATTCAGCTTCTTCACTGTGGGCAGGGATGCAAATAAAAACACCATTATTTTATATCTAGGCTTCCATCTATCCACCAATCTATCTTGACTGGTGGGGTAACACTCAAAACTGAGAGGCACCTTGCTCTCAGAGCGCCTCTCATAGGTATTGGATACAAACAAAGAGGAATTTAGAATCTTTTATTTTCCTTGGGAGAAAAAGTAGCCTAGGCCTTTCCGCTGCGACCATTTATTAGGAAGAATGCAGTTGGGAAGGAAATGCAAAAACAAATCTGAAGGAAAAGGGCTGTAGAGATGGAGACAGGGACTGAAATCTGATCTCAAAGTTTGCAAATCCTCAGTAACCAAACAGCAGCCTTCTGTGTGCCTCGTTTTCATTTATGAACTGTCAACAAAGCAACTGCAGGTGATTGTGGCTGATGCCGCAGAGGCCTCTCAGATGGCCAGCCCCTTGTAAACTTATTCACCACCTCATTAAAGCAATTTCAGAATCAATTCTGGATTTGACAAGCCGTCAGTACATTGTTGCTTCTCTGTGATGGGAGTGACATGTTAACAGCAATTAGACTTTTGCACATGCTCGTTGGAGCCTGTTCAGCATATTCTTTATTAGAAGAGCCTAAAAAGCGTTATTATAATCATCTAACCTGGGGTCATGGACACATGCTCTATGATCTCTGCCTCTGTCACAGTCCCCTTGGTGAAATTTTGCCTATTGTCCGTAGAGATTAAAAGGAAGTGCTTACCCCAGATGCGATATTGGAAAATCAAAGGTCAGAGCAAAGCTTGTGGTAACCTCCCTGTTTTTTAATACAAGTGATAGGGGCAATCAGATTAGCATGAACGGATATTGCTCCTTTTAACAGATGGAGCAGGATTCTTATGCAAATGAGGAGGACAGGCTAAAATAATTTGGTATCTACCTTCTAGAGCAGGAGTGGGATGCTGTGATCCCAACTGAAGTTGGCCTGTGATCAGACAAGGTGAATGGCAAAGAGGGAGATGGCCTTACAGGACCATATATATATATATATACTGACTAAAGTATGGTATAAGCGAAGAAAGATTTCAAGGCTGTAACTCCTTTGAACAACTAACTTACTGTTGAACAAACTGAATATTAGAAGTTGAAAAATGTGGCACAAGGAAAATCAAAGGGAGAGAGGGAAAACTAATGGAGAGAGGATGGATGGATGAATACAGCCTTAATATTCAATGTACATTTGTGAAAATGGAGCCAGGTAACTTGAGGGGATGGGTGGGATTGGAAGAGATGGGGGAGAACAATGGAAGGGGTGCCATTGAGCAAGAGGTATTGTACTTATAAATTGACATTAACGTGAAACCCCTTTGAATAACTACTTAAACATAATGAAAGTATATATGATTAAAAATACAAATTTGAAATCTAAAAAAGGAAGAAAAACATAATTTCCTTCTTCCATACTTCTTTTTTTTTCCCCAGACAGTTTTCCTATGAAACCCAAGCAGGTCTAGAACCCAAGATCCTCCTTCTTAGCCATCCAAGTGATGATATTACACACCACACCATTTTATTTATTTATTTTTTCAGGAAGTAGAAGTGCCTGGGATTGAACTCAAAGCCTTTTGCTTGCTAGGCAAGTGCTCTACCATTTCCTTCTCTAATAACAATCAGTCTCCTCTGTTTGGAATAGGTCTTACTGTGGCCAGCTATATTGGGCAAATAAGATCTTTAGTAGGAACTGTTTTCTTTCCTACTTCAGGAGTAAAATTCCTAAAAAAACCCAGTGATTTTTCTTAATTCTTAATCGGCCAAATAGGTAGGAAATCTCTCTGGACTTCATTTATTTCTGGGGTCTCCCAAAGTAAATCTCCCTTTGTGCCCATAAACATTTGTCTCCCGATCTTCTCTTCTGATTTCTGTATATATAGCTACAAATTTTTAATGGTTTTGTGCCTAGAGCCCAGTGTGAGTAAAGCTCAGATTCTCCAACAAATCTTTCAGGAAGGACTTTTGTTGCCTCCACTTTGAGGATAGGGAGACAAGAGAGTATCCTGGTATAATCAGTTATTCAGAATCTCCTCTCTGGAAGGCAGGATGCAAATTCAGGCAGACTGGCTCCTTTCTCTCCAGGTTAACCTTTACCCTATGCTGTTTCTTCAACAAAAGCTGATCTCTACCCAAGGGGACCCATCTTAAACTAAAGTTGTAAGTTCAAAGGGGCTCAGTAAAATGTTTGTTGACTGACTGAGTGATTAACTGGCAAACTGAAAGAATAAATGACCTAGTTCAAGTAAAATTATATAGTATTTTACATTATCAGGATTACACAGAGTAGTCTATTTGAAAGTGTGAAATGGAAACATGGTTCAAGTGGTAGAGTCTCAGCTTTGAGCAAAAAAGACAACTGACAATGTGAGGCATTGATTTCAAGCCCCAGTACAAGCACCAAATAAATAAATAAAAATAAATGAAAAGTAAATAATAAAAAAATGAAGGGCAAATTAACCTTCACATTGCTACTCTCTGTCCTCCTTCTTGCTTTATAGTTTTCTATAACACTTTTCACTACTGACATATTTTTGTGTTTTATTTGCCTATATTTTCCACTTGAATGTAAATCTACCAGGGCAAGAAATTTTCAGTATTTTGTTTATTTCTATATCCTCAGGTTATAACAGTGTTCACAATAAATTTGATATTGGTTGAATCAATAAAAGAATTAGATATCTCAAGTATAGAGATAAGACATATACCTCTATCTTTGGTTCAAAAAATATAGCCACTGAATTATATGTAGGATGAGAAATAGAACATGGAAAAGCCAAATGGACCCTTCGAGCTCATCTTTGTCATTTTCAGAACAAGTACTTGCTTATGCTGACACTAGTGGCAGAACCAGAATGAAAACTCATCTGGGAGCCTTTCTCTAACACATCTCACCTACCTACAATGACCAGATCCTGGCTTTTCTTTTTTCCCACTCAGCTTTTTGTTAAAGGTCTTCTTAAAACCCCTGCTGGTTTGCTGTTGTTTCCTAGCCCCATTTTGGGCTGCTTCCTGATTGGCTGACTGCAGGAGCTTAGAGGGTCCCTGTGGGTTTTTTTTTTTTTTTTGCTGGATCTGGGGGTTGCTGTTTGTGGCTTTTGAAGCAGTGCTGCTCATTGCTGACTTCCTCCAGGCATTTGTTTTTAGAGCCAAAGCTTCAAAGGCAAGCAGCATTTGAAATTCTTCAGTGTTTCATCCTGTCGGAGAAGCTGGATGCACACCATCAAGAAGCCATTTGTTACTTTGATTGGGTTCACAGTAGATGAGCAGGAAGTCACCATTTGGGAAGATGAGCCGACATACTTTGAACAGTGATGTTTCTGAAGGAAGTTCGCTTAGGGTTAATATTTTGATTTGCTGTTTTTTTGAGAGAGAGTCTTTAGGAAAATAGAATATAGAAATTGCCATTGTGTGTATGCATGTGCATGCACATATATTGTGTGTAAAATGTGTTAGTGTGCTTGCAATCATTTAATGGGGGGTAGGCAGAAGGTTTGAGAAGAAACCTTAACATGTCCAGTAAAAGTATGGTCTGGGGAATTCTGGAGGTTCTAGAGCAATTTCCAAGAGGTCAAAACTAGTTCCCTAATAGTGCTAAATATTATTTTACTTTCCATTCTGCTCATTTTACTATTCTCTTCCAGAAGCTACCTGTCATGCAAACTTCTAACTACAATCTTCTTGAAGGTAGAAATATGTGAGAAATTATCTTCTATTAAGTTAGAAATTAAGGCGATTCGGAAAGTGTAAAACAATGCCATTCTTCTAAGTATGTTTGTTGTTTTGGAAAATGTAGTTTCTGTCTTTAGATTTTCTTGTTAATGAAATATGTAATTATCTTGAATGAGCTAATACATGCTTCAAATTTTTCTATCTTAATTTTTCTATTTTAATTTCTAATTCAGTAAAGACTAACATCTTTTCCTGATGTAAACAGGGCTCCTTTGTAGAAAAAAGGTTTGGAAACAAAAAAGTTTGAGAGCTGTCAAAGCTGTCTGAATGAGATCACAGAGAATCATAGAGTTTAGAACTCCCAGCTGGATGGTCTGTTCCCATGCCCTAGTAGGTTAAATATTACTGTCTTTTTACTGATGGGAGACATGAAACCTGGATAGTTCAGACAATCTCCATACAGCTCTATGGCTATTGAGTATGGAGTTAAAGAAAGGAATGAGGCAGAGAAAAGACTGGGCCCATGGTCTTATTCCTTCTGATGTGGGCAGAGCTCATCTAATTCTGTGCCTTGTCAACAACATGTATGGTCTTTATTAAGAAGACAAGAGCAACAAGCTAACCTATCTTCCTTTTCCTCTTTTCTTTGGTAAATGTATCTTTGGTTACTGTGCTAGTATAGAGTATGAAAGCTTGGAACCAGCATTAGCTTAGTTTATTCAATGTAGAAACTGTGGGCTGAGATTGGTGGTCTTGTTAATACTGATTGTAATCTGCCTTGGAAGCAGCAACTTCTCTGCTCACTGGGGTGGCCTGAGCTCCTTGTAACCTGGGTCACAACATGGCTGCAGGCTTCCCTCACAGTGCACAAGTGAGGGTGAAAGAGGTAGATCAGGATGGAACTCAAAATCTTTTGCAACCTAGTCTTGGCAATTATATCTCATCATTTCTGCTGTATTCTATCTAATTTTCAGACTTGAGTCACTAGGTCTGGCCTACACTCAAGGGGAAAGGACTAAACAAGGTCATGGATACCAGGAGGTAGGGATACTTGGGGAGACCATCTTTTTATTTTTTCTTTTTCACATATGTACACTGAATATTATGACTGTATTCACCCACCCTTCCTCTCTCCATTCATCTGCCCCCCTTTCTCCATGAACTTCCCCACACCTGACAAAACATGTTCTAGCTTCTGGGTATTCATTTTGTTAGTTCCTAGTTGGAATCTTCTATGTATACCATTCATATTTCAGTCAGTTTGTTTGTCTATATATGCATACAACCCTGTGTATATTTTGATATACATTTATAATTTAGAACTAACTCCCACATATGAAAGAAAACATGCCTCTTTCACCTCTCTGAGCCTGACTTAGCAACATTTTTCTATGGGGCCATCTTGATGTCTGCCTATTGTCTGACCTTCTCAACTCCTTTTCTGAATCTACCTCACCACACAGTTTCTTTCAAATGTAAATGACCTGTGTTCATTTCTTTAGCCTGTCTTTCTGAGTTTGGATCTAAGCCCTGTCACTTGCCATTAGCTTTAGGAAAGTTATTTAACCAATATATGTTTAAGTTCCTGTCTATAATATAAGTTCAGTAATAGTTGCTCCTTCATGGAGGTCGTTGTGAATACTGAGTTAATAGCTAGAGTACTTACAACAGTGGTTGGGGGGTAGGGAATATGGCTTAGTGGTAGAGTGCTTGCCTAGCATACATGAGACCCTGGGTTTGATTCCTTGGTACTATGTAACATAAAATTAACAAAATAAATGAAAGATAATCATTAAAATTATTTTAAAAAACAGAAGTTGGCATAGTAATTATTATTATTCACCAGAAATACTGTATACATTATTTATTGTTGGCAGTGTCCACATGAGCTAGGGATTTTCACACCATTGGACAGATGAAAACTAAAGCTTAGAAGCTTTAAGCATCTTGCCCAGGGTACTATCATTTGTAAGTGACTAACCAAGATACTTTACCATGCTTGAATGTCCCTAACACTGGCCTTCTTTCAGTCTTCTACATTGGAGACTACAGCCTGGAAAGAAAAATAGCCATGTTAAGAGTTTATGGAAAATAACATAAGAATGCACTTAACACACTGTAGATATAGTTGTGATTTTAAAAGGGAGACACATTTTCATCGTCTATGTGTATATCAATAAGGATTTTTCTAGGACTAAATTTAATTTTGAAAATAAATGACTTGGTAACCAGGCAGATTCAAAAATACCCAGGCACTTAAGCTGTAATTGCTTATCATGTGATTTTCCTGCCTTCTCTGTGGTAGTTACCTTGCAATTAAATAATCAATAGTTATTCTGTAAATATTGCATATGCCCATGAAATTTGTGACCTGGAAAATCAACCATTATTTAAATGGAAGGGTTAAATAGCCTGGAAATGATCAGAGTCATCAAATGCACACGAGCGAGTAGGCAAAGCTGTGTCCTCCTTCCGACACATCCATAGAGACGCTGCATTCAAATCCTCAGGTTGAGTGAATCCCATTCTCCTACCTTTCTATATTGGACCTGGAGCCACCTGTAGCAATTTTAGGCTGAAAGCTTCTTAGCCACTAACAAACAGAGAAAGGTAAAGCTCTGTAGGTTTGTGCTATAAAAATTCCATTATCCAATTCCAGGAAATATGACACGTGTGGGCAATTGTGTCTCTGTGGCTGGCTGAGGTGGTTGCTCCAGGCAGAGAGGGGCATGTTTCTTTGTGATCTCCTTGCAGAGAGAAATTTCAGAAAAGACAAATATCTGTGGTTAGGCCTTGGGGGAGCTAGGAAAGGGTTCTACTCTTCTAACACCAATTATAGACAGATCCATCAAGGAACAGGAAAATCTTGCTGATCCTTACATGCCTTTCAAAAAGAGATGGTTGATGCCACCATTATCTGTTCCGTGACAAGGAAGAAGGGCAAGATCTGTTCCCTTTCTTCAGATGCTTGCGTCTTTATTGAGGATTCATGGCAGACACACAAGCCAGTAAGGGATGCTGCATGGCAGTGGGAATCTGTTAATAGTACATAGGAATGAGAGGGCATGGAATACTCAGGAAAGGCCTGGTGAGAAAGGCAAGGGTTGAACCTGGCCTGAGAAGGCTCTAACTGGACAGACTGGAATGGAAAAATAAATCCAAACTCTTTAGCTTTATCCATCATCTACTTTTTTTTTTTTTAATTTTTACCTTTTGACTGAGAAAGTGAGAAATTTGGAGTTGAGAAGACCTGCCTGAAAGGCTTAGACCTCCCACACAATAAATAACTATTAGAAATTAAGGCAAGTTCTGATCTGGTTGACATTCTGTGGCTCCTCCATGGATAAGGAATGATAAGACCTATTGATGATGGTGGTTAAGATTGTATGAAATCATATGTATTTGCATATAGTCAGAGCCCAGTAGTTGTTTTCTTCCCTTGTCACTGCTCCCTCAGATCTTCTCTCAGACCCACTAGGTCTGAAAACCCAGTCAAGCCAGTCGTTACCTCTGTACAATCTCCTGCTAATCTCAGCTACTTAAAACTTTGTGTTATACAAAATGGTGAGACAAAAGACAAAGGGTGAACCAATGCAACAACAATACTCATAAGATACTACATTAGAAATAAACGTTACAACTTGGATAGGAGGCGAGTCGGGGGGGAGGGAAAGGTGCAAAACAAAAGATGGGTAACTATTCGATAAGAAATGTACTCATTACCTTACTTGTGTATCTGTAACCCTTCTGTATATCACCTTTATAATAAAATTTTTAAAAATCAAACAAACAGCTTTGTGTTATGGCTGCCACCATTGTCACCACCTCAAGAATTTTTCCGTAGTCCTTCCAAGACATAGGATCTTTATTCCTCATCTTTTTCTGACCCCTTTCTTCTCCTACACCACTAGTTATTTGCTACTGGAAACTTGAGCATATACCTTGTCTCCCTTGCTGGAGAATAAGCTCGTAGAGAACATGGATCAGATTATGTTTATATTAACAGATCCACCATATCTCATATAGTGTTGCACCATAAAAAGTGTCTAAGAACTATTTGTTGCAGGGCAAACT
The DNA here is from genome assembly GCF_024711535.1 of Dipodomys merriami. Classification (NCBI taxonomy): domain Eukaryota; kingdom Metazoa; phylum Chordata; class Mammalia; order Rodentia; family Heteromyidae; genus Dipodomys; species Dipodomys merriami. The sequence continues at coordinate 76,006,422 of NW_027202270.1, read as the reverse complement.
AAAGGGCTGAAGAGAGAGAGCAAGAGACAATTGTGGAAGGGAAGGTGGAATAAGTGCAGAGGAGTGGAGATGGGCTGCCTGGTGGATCTAGGGGGACAAAGCCATTTGGCTAGCTGTGTCAGGCCAGTTTCAAGGCTGGTAGCTTGACAGCATCAAAGCACCAAAGCGTCCAAGCTTTGTACTTATTCAAGTACATTGAATAAGTACAAAGCTTGGACGCTCTGGTCTCAATTTCCCTTCCCTTCTTGAGCACTGCCTTCTTTCCTGCTTCTGGAGTTAACTAAATGTCTAGCCAAGTTTGGTCCACTTTAGTCTACTTAACAGCCAGGATGGAAATGTAGTGTAGCATTCTCTGGAGTTAGGGTTTTTACCGTATTTGGGGCAGAGTTTTAATCCGAACAGTCAACTCTAACGGAAATATTCTCTACAGGAGGTTGGGCATGCCTAGCAAATAAGGAAGCAGATGCTGGCCCTCCCTGTACTATGAGTAGAGTTTCAGCTATTAGCACAGTTTAAATCCTAAGCTTGCCATTGACATCTTGCATTTATTTTATGCTATTTACATTTTTAAAGCCCCTTTACATACTTTGACTTCTCAAAATCAATTATCCAGGGATTATTATACCCATTTATTTTTTTAAAGATAAAGCTGTTGAGGTTTAGTCAGCTTATTCTTCTTCCCCTCCTACTTCAACTTCCCGCAGGGAAATTAGAAGAAATGCTAGAATCAAGAATATATACACAATGGAATTCTATGCCTCCATCAGAAAGAATGACATTGCCCCATTTGTTAGGAAATGGAAAGGTTTGGAAAAAATTATATTAAGTGAAGTAAGCCAGGCCCAAAGAAACATAGGTCCCATGGTTTCCCTTATTTGCAATATCTAGTATAGGTATGAGTCAAGCGGAAAAAGTCAGATAATGTGATGTTAGGAAAATGAATCCTTAGATAGGTATTTTAATGTTTTTTTTTCTTTCATGCATGTGTTTCTAACGCATTTATAAGTTTATTTCTTTGTTGCTTTGTATGTCCCTCCCCCACAGTATAACCCCCGCTTTCAATATATTTGATGTCAGTATAACTTATGGAGGAGATGGGGAAAAACAAGTCATTTAAGGATTCAGGTGGACCTGTTGCAACAATGAGAAGTACAAATTGTCATGTCAAAAAGGGGCTTTACAATGTCGGTGGGGGGGGGGAGCGGGGAGGAAGGATTGGGGGGGGAGGCTGGGAAGGGAGGTGAAGGGTAAACAAAGGAGGAGGCTGCAATGCTTGGTAAGAAATGTATGCATTATCTTGAACATGTAATTGTAACCCCTCTGTATAGTATGTTCACAAATTAAAAAAAAAAAAAAAGAATAGGCATGTGCATAGGAGTTGATTTGAGCTCCATTTACAGGACCAAAATAGAACATTTAGGGCGCTGACAGACATGGGAGAAGTCACCAGGAACACAATTTATTCACCACTGAGCCTTGGAAATCCCCAGACTGGACATCTCTTGGTGTGCATTCCCCCAAGCTGTTCTGATGGCCAATCTCCGCACAAGGTTTGAAAAACCTCAGCACCCATTTTCAGACAACTGTTGGCAGCCACAAAAGTTCCCTGAGATACTTGCTAAACCATCGTCAAATCTATTCTGACACTGTGTGGGTGGCTGGGTTTCATCAGGAGGGGGCGCTGAAATGATCAACCCCAGAAGGTCAGAATCTGAACCTAGGAGATCCCAGGTCTCTGCCTTCACTCCCTCCTCCATTGCTTTCCAATTTCTTTTTCTGAAATATAAGCACTGACAAAATGCTGACATATTACACATGCGTTTTCTTTCTTTTTTCTTATTGGCAAGCTTTGCCAGGATTTATGAAATACTTTCTCTAAGCGTGTGTTCAACTCTGATTTCTAAAATTCAGCAGAATTACATGTGTGTGTGTGTGTGTGCGTGCGCGCACACGCGCGTGCGCGTGCACACTAGGGATTCTTAATGTTCTTAAAACATAGATAAGAAACTTGATGGTTGATTGGATATTGGCCCACAATTCAGAAAAGTTTATGGTTTTAAAAGCTGGATGAAATTGGAGTTTGAAAACGTCTTTAGTTGACTTAATTTCTCATTTATTGTTGAGCTCTGGCTTTGCAAAGAATTTACTGGCCTTGTTGGTTTTCAACTTTAAAAAAAAAAAGAAGGTAAGGTGGGTGCTCATGTCATAATCCTAGCTACTCAAGAGGCTGAGATCTGAGGATTAAGGTTTGAAGCCATCCTAGGCAAAAAAAAGTCCCTGAGAACCTTTTATCTCCAATTAACCATTCAAAAAAAAACAGAAGTGATACTCTCATAGAGCACTAGCCTTGAGCACAAATAAGCTCAGGGACAGTACTCAGGCCCTGAGTTCAAGCTCCACAACTGACAAAAAAAAAGAAACAAAGGCAAAAGAAAAGTCAAAGAAAAAGAAAAAAAAGCTTCTTTTGTCTTCTGTCTGTCTAGTGAGCTGCTGGTAGCTAGGATCAGAGCTGTGACTTGCAGAGACTAGCCAGATGGCTTCATAAACGGATTCCCTGGGTAGTGCGGGGCAGAGGTAAGGACACACAATGGAGATGAAGAGTAGAGGCGTGAAGCTGGAACATCTCTTGAAGACATGAATGGGAAACAAGAAAGCCATACATCTGACTTGCTGTTGAAGAAAGGTTAAGTAATTTGGCTACTGGTAATAACCTGTTAGTTCCTGCAAGCATGTCCCTCAAGAGACATGTTTTCAGTTGTCATAAACCTCAGAAAGATAAATCCTTTGTTTTTCTCTCCTAACTTTCCGAAAAGGTGCAGATTACTCAAGAAAAACCTCAAAGCTTTGAACTGGCACTGGTTAGCCCAGTTTAAGGTCAGGTTTTACATAGAAAATTCAGAGACAGGAAATACACTGGTGTAAAAAGCAATCAGGAGGGTACTAAAACAATACTACCCTTTCCACAGACTTCATACTGAGATATGCTATGTCATCTACTGATGACTTTTTTTTTCCTAGTGGCTTATTTATAAAAATGACTATAACCACTTAGTTGTGCCAAAGAAACTGTTGCGAAACTAAGGGGGAAATTTTGCTGTGCAAATTTGCTCTGTTAGGGTTGAGCTGCTGATGCAACTGATGGTTGATATTATGACCTCCTGAGTTAAGGAAAATAGAAATCAGGCTTTTCTCTCATAAAGAGTTGACTCCATCCTTCCATGCAAGTTAGTACAGACCTTGGGGACAGCATATTGGCCACGTGCTTTTACGATTTTATATCCTTAAAAAAGCATTACTCATCTCTGACAAGACTGCCAGGTTGGCCTGTTAAATTTTAAACTATTGAATTTTCATAATCCTTTTGTAAATGAATACGTTCCCAACTGGCTAATACTCTCAAGAGAACTAGGAAAGGATCTGAAAAAGATGATAATTTATGATAATATAAGGCAAGCCCAATTGTTCCTTTTGGATTAAACAGTTCAAAGTTGAATTGAAGTCTAGGGACTTGAATTTCTAATCAGTATTTTACCCAGTTATCAAAACTTTGCAGGCTGTTTTTCCATTGTTAGAAGTTTCATTGAGTAGATATTAGGGGGTCATTTCTTCAGAAGAATTAAGTGAGGTACTGTCAATTATTTCTCCTAAGACTGTTATAAATTTAGATTCTAACAACACATATTAGCAGCATGTTTTGACTTTATAGTAAAGAATTGAAGATGTTTTCACAAATATTTCCCTATTAAGTCAATAGATGTATAAATTAGAACTTAGATATCATTATAGGAATTAGAGATTAACGTGATGTTTACAAACAATGCTTCCTTAACAATTTTATGGACCAAATTACTATTCCCAGAAATTCTCACTCTATATCAAATCATAGATATTACAAGATACTATAAGATATTACAAGATGCATCTTTCAGGTATACATATATAATTTTATAGATTTTTATAACGAATTTAAAAATTCAAACTTATTTTGTTACAAGATTTATTTGTAATTGGCTATAATTACATGTCTGTAATTCATTCATAGTTTAGGGTATGTGTGTGTGTGTGTGTGTGTGTGTGTGTGTGTGTGTGTGTGTGTGTGTGCCCTGGGGCCTTTTGTGCTCAAGGATAGCACTCTGCCACTTGAGCCATAGCTTCACTCTGGCTTCTTGGTGTTTAATTGGAAATAACAATCTCACAGACGTTCTTGCCCAGGCTGGCTTTACACCACAGTACTTAGACTTCAGTTCCCTGAGTGGTTAAGAATTATAGGCATGAGCCATAGGGCCCAGCTTAGAAATGTTTTTAAAGAGAGAAAAATCTATCATACAAGTTATTTTCAGATGTAGCTATATTTCTGTAAATATTAAATTTGTACTCATGGAACTTTTAAATTTTGATTTATTTATTTTTGTGTTGTGAAACTAATACAATTCTCCCTCTGATATTTAATATTTATACAGATTTTTGATAACTATGTCCAGAGAGTTAAAGTCATAAAATCTTGCAGAAATTAATAGAACGTTGAGCAAGTGGTGATGAATCACTGTTGCATTCTGTTTCTGGTTCTGTATAGATTGGATTAGGTTACACGGATCTAGGAGTCAAGGGACAGAGGTTGAATTGGAGCTTCTTTTTAAAGAAGAAAATTAGTGTTTATGGGAAGAATTATTAGGAATATGGGTGGTTTTTTAATTCAAGTTGTAAGTTTAAAAATAGTCTTGGTTGAAAGTCTTTAATTATGGATAGTTAAAGAAGCACAAACTTTTAGTTATGTGCTTGCCCAACAAATGACCTCATGCAAATAGTGGTGGCTGAAGTCATGAAAAATTATTTACAAGGCTAATTAAAGCAAAGTGTCTCTAAATATTAGGTTATCATAGACAGGTGCTGTATCGAATACAGGGGGACTAAGTGGAAAACCACATGCTGATATTGAAAACTCCTAGTACTTTCTTTTTTATTTTCCTGAGCTTCTTTTTACTTTTTGTTTGGTTATTTTTTATTGTTAAGGTGATGTACAGAGGGGTTACAGTTACATAAGTTAATTAATGAGTATGTTTCTTTTTGAACAGTGCCACCTCTTCCCTCGTTTTCTTCCAGTTTTTTCCCCTCTGGACCTCCTTCCCCCACAGCTTCTATAGTTCATTTTCAGCACAATGTCTAGTGAATACCATTGCTGCATTTGTTGGCCCTCTGTTCCACCGTTTCTGTGCTCCCTCCCCCAAACAGATAAATTTACATACAAGCAAAATGCACAGAAATCAAAAACAGTGAGAGAGAAAGAGAAAAAAAACCAAAGTAACAAAAAATTGGAGCTTCTTGTCAACACTCTTTTGTGACTTTCTGGTAGAAATGTACTTCTTGTCTTGAAAAACTTAAACTCCACTGGATTAGTAATCTTTTTTAGAAAAGAATCTTCCAGCCTGAGGATCAAGTACAAATACCTCTGATTGAAACCTTAAGTTTCAACCAGTTTATAAAAAACTAGAACTGCTCCCACACAATGGGCAACAGAGTTGGTTTTAAATTAAAGGGATTCCCTGGGTTCTCTTGGAGCTTTCTACAGCTCAAAGCTGTGAATCACAGCATAGGCAATAGGAAAGCAACTGTGTGTTCTGATTCTTTGGATAGGAAAGTCTGGTCCACTCTACTGTTGGCCGAGGGTGAGGGAAATTCAAATGTGATGGAGAAGGAAGATGAATCTTAGTAGTTGTGAGGTAGATGGATGACAGAGCTTCTTTCCACCTCACTTCCAGGAGAAACTATTGCTTTCTGACCTTTGATTGATTCAATTCCACAATCCCATTTGGGAAGGGTCTGCTTTAGAAGGGGCCTTCTGGTATCTAGTATCTTAATCTTGGTCTTTGTCCAAGCCTGAGAGAAGGGCTTACATCCAGGATGTTGATTTTAGGAAGAGAATCCAAAGATTAGATGTCAAGAACTAGAAAGAGTATAACAGTAAAGGAAGTCACTTAAGTTAATGATCTGTCATTGTTTTGAGAGACTATGGCTTATTCCAGTGGGATTCTAGTATGTAACTGATTGCTTACTCAGAGGTATCTATCCAGTGCACCCATTGGGTCTCTCTCCATTAACCAAAGTTTGCCCCATAAGGTGTAAAGTCCTTACTTTTCCATATGCTTTAGAATGTCTGGTCTTCCAGTTGGTGGTGCTGAGAAGTCTGAGGCCAATAGCCAATAACCCTTAGTGAACTGAGATAAAATGTGGTTAGGTAGTTCCTGCACATAACTGTTGTCTTGGCATTGGGCAGAGTGAAGAGGCAGGTCTCAAAGGCATGAGACTGGACATGCTAGATGTCCCATTAGTACCCATCCAAGGCTTTATGCATTCATTTGGGACCAGGATAGAATGTAAACCCCCACACACAATCATTATTTTATGTTTTATACTCCCTGTTCAAAAATTACATGGAGAAAGGGACATACTATTTAATTTTCTTTCCTTTTATTTCTTTTGAAACATTGAAACCATGAAGATAAGAACATACCCATTTGGAGGTCACTTGAATATTTAAAAGGGAAAAAGGAAGAAAGGGGAACAAATGGGAAGCTAACTGTTCAAGGACTGAATAAAAGGGAGACCTAACCCCAAATGATGAATGAATCATCTTTTAGAATGACGCCCATCTTCTGTCCTGTGCAACCGCTTCGGTTTTCCCAGACTGCAATGTAAACCTGTGCTACAGCATCTGCCATACCACATGGCAGCTCTTTCCTTGGCCTTAAAAAAAATAGATCAGGGAATCCCTTAATTTCTTATCCTTGATGCCTTTCCTAGTGTTTCATACAGATGCAACTCCTGAGTTGCACCCCTTTAATCATTTAGCAGTGACCTTCCCAGACTTGCTATGCACCAGGCATAGAGAGGCACTGCTGTATAAGACTAAGGTCCTGCCCCTCAGCAGGAGGCAGAGAAATCGAGCATGCAGGTCAGAGAGGCCTGTGATTAAAAGTCCAGTCTCCATTATAAAGCCTGAAAGCTTCATTTCAGGTGTTAGATTGATGGTCCTGAGCTGCTAAGACCTGTGGGGTGAGTCAGGGAGATAATGGCTCTGTCAGAAGTGAAGACACAGGGTGTCCAGCAGGTCAATGATCCTGAGCTAGGGATACATCTCCCACCTTAGGGAGGAGAATGGTGGTCTCTGAGCCAAGAGGAAACAGATGAGCAGGGGGGCAACATCTAGGTTATGGACCAATCAGACTGCTAAGACCCATCCATGGGTTCAGGAAGGGGAACTTGCTAGGGATCTCTTTAAAACAAGAGTTTCTAAGGATCAGAAGCAATTTATGCAAGTGCTTCATTGCTCAGCTCAGTCCATATTACCTCTAGAGCCTTTACTCTTCCTGTTGCCTACCTTCAGTCTTTCCCAGGTAAACTGCTGTCAGAATAAATGTCTTTAGGAGCCGAGCATCAGTGGTTTACACCTATAATTCTAACTACTCAGGAGGCTGAGTTCTGAGGATCATGATTTGAAGCTAGCCTGGGTAGGAAAGTCCATGAGACTCTTATCTCCAATAAACCACTCACAAAAAGCTGGAAGCGGTTCTGTGGCTCAAGTGGTAGAAGGCTAGCCTTGAGTACAAAGAGGTTCAGGGACAGAGCCCAGGCCCTGAGTTCAAGCCCCAGAACTGGAAAAAAAAGCCTTTAGTAAGCACTAGTGAGCAGCTTGTGTGTGTGTGTGTGTGTGTGTGTGTGTGTGTGTGTGTGTGTGTGTGTGTGTGTGTGTGTGTATGTGAGAGTGCATGCTGATACTGAGGCTTGGACTAAGGGCCTAAGGCACTGTCTCTTAGCTTTTAAGCTCAAGGCTAGCTCTCTACCACTGGGGCCACAGCTTTACTTTCAGTTTTTAATGGTTATTTGTAGACAAGAGTTTCATAGACTTTCCTGCCCAGGCTGTTTGAATTACAGTCCTCTGATATTAGCCTCCTGAGCAGCTAAGGTTACATATTTGAGCCACTGGCACGTTGCTCAGCAGGCAGGCCTTCCAAATCAAGTTGTGTAAATACATCTTCCTGGCTGGAGCCAACCAGCAAACCAGACCTGACCTGCCAGTGCTTCAGAAAGAAAGTACCCTGGGGAAGAAGGCGTGATAGAGAGACCTTACCACTCACAACTCTGATACTAGTTCTAAGGGCAGTTTCAGTTCTGGGTCAAGAGTTGAAACAACCCAGACAGATGGTGGCTCTGAACCTGTCTGAGGTTTCTGGTCAGGCATTTGTGGAGACTTGTCTAGGCTGTACCTTTCGTATGTCAGTATGTTCTGTTACTTTGGAAATTTTCATGAATGATTTCAAGAGTATTTGGCTTGGGGGTGCAGAGAAAAGCATCTGCTAGTTTGTCCTTTTGTTAATCTTTTTTAATTGAGGTAAATCCACATGATACGAAATTAAAGGGTATACTTCAATGACAACTTCTATCTGGGTCCAAAAGAGTTTTGTCACCACAAAGGGGAATGTCATACCCAAGTAGCCATTCTTGCTTCCTGTCCTGGCAATCTCTGTCTCTGGATATGTCATATGAATGAACTTTTTGGTCTGGTTTTGGTTGTTTCATCATATTATATAATCTTTCGTAATAAACTTTTAACAGCATAGACTAATTGTATAGATTCTTTGTAATGTTTATATACATGCATATAACATACTTGGATCAAATTCACCTCATCATATATTCTAAAATATTTCTAATATTTGTCCATGTTGAAGCATGTGTAAAATCTATTTTTTAGTGTCATCATGTAGTATTTAGTCTACATTTTATTTACTGATTTATCTAGCCATCACTTGTACGTTTTACAATCTCTTAGAATTGTGCATATTGAGGCATCTGAAGATGAATTTTGGTGACAGGATGACCATGTACTGTTTAAAAGAAGCAGTGTATAAAGGAAGTAGAAATATCCCAAAGTGTGATTCTGTGAAGCTGACACTTCCAGATCTGATACACAGCTAGCTAGCTATGTCTGCTGGCATGATTGTTAAAGAAATACAAGAGAATTATTTCTCTCTGTCTTTCTCTCTCTGCTGTTACTAGGGTTTGAACTCTGAGCTATGCACTTGCTTGACTTGTTTGCTCATGGCTGGCACTCTACCACTTGAGTCACGTCTCCAATCTTTTTATTTCTGGTAAATTGAAGATGGAATCTTTCATGGTCCATTTTTGTTTGTTCATGATGGTTTTGAGTTGAGATTCTCCAGGTGTTGGCCTTCTGAGTAGCTAGGATTATAGGCTTGAGTCACCAGCACCCAGCTTCTAACTTTTAGTGATTAAAAGAAAGCATTGACAGCTGGGTGCTGGTGGCTCAGGTCTATAATCCTAGCTATTCAGGATGCTTGTGATCTGAGGATAAAGGTATGGAGCCAGCCTGGAAAGACAAATTATTAAGACTTACTTTCAAGTAAACAGCGAAAAGCCAGAAGTGGAGGTATTGCTCATTCTTGCAAGGCCTTGGGCTCAAGCTCCAATACACACACACACACACACACACACACACACACACACACACACACACACACACACACACACACACACACACACACACACACACACACACACACACACACACGAAAGCACTGAGATTCAATTCCAGAGTGAGTCTCCTTTACCTCTTATTTTCTTTTTAAAATGTTCTTGAAGTAAACTTTTGGATAAGATGTGCTGAGCACATTTTACCATAAGACAGATACCTTCCTGTGGTGCTTTGGTATTTGAGTTTGTCTTCTCTCCCACCCTGTGAGGTCTAGCTCCCATCTTTCCACATCTCAGCATTTGTGCTAAAAGAGCTGAGAACCAATAGAGGCAAGAAAGCCACCTTCTCTCTGACGTGTTTCCTTCCTCAGACACAAATTGCAACAGAGGAGATGAGATAGAAAAGAGGAACCTCAACAGAAAGGACTAATTTAGGAATGAATAGTGTAGTTGATGCCCAATGACAAGCAACCAGATTGTGAAGGGCAAAATAATAATGCACTGTTGAGCCAGACTAGAAGGGAGAACTCTCTGTGCTGCAGAATTTTCTTGTGAGGCTGTTAAAACTGAGAGAGCAGCCAGGGCTTTAGCCCCTTTGACTTTAGCTCCAAAAGCTGGAACTCCAGGTTAGTAACACTGAATTTTATTAGCAGATCTTTCTTGAAGAATTTCCCCAGAGTGCATTTCCCTGAATAAAGTCTTACAGTGAATCTGGGGTCTGAATCTGTTCATTAAATATGATTAGTGGAATAGCTTTATGAGGCTTCAAGTTCTCACTTGATTGTCAGTGCCATTCTAACGCTTTTTACTAGATTGTTCCACTTGTGTCACCAAATAGTAAAATGGCAGGGGTTTACAATGTGTTTCTTTTCCCTGATCTTGAGTGGATTATTAATGAGTGGAGTGAAGGATTCAAAGGATGGCAGGAAAAGGCATATCCTGTGTGAGGAGCTGAAGGTTGGTTAAGGGTTCGGATAATGTAGGTTTTCCAATTGCGGAGATTGTGAGCTTCTACAATGGCCCCCACACAACTCTTGAGGACCGAGAGATCACCAAGGGTCTACTCCTAGCCAGAAAACATCCCTCTGGGACCATTTTCCTCATACATTTATATATTAGTCGAATGTAGGAATTTATACATTAATTGAATTAATTGCAGAATAGACTGATACCAGTTGATGTTGTAAGACATACAACACACATAGAAGTTATGGCTATAAAAACACACTTGGTCAAACTTCTCAAAGATGTGTATTTTTGATCTATCTCTCCAAGGATTTTCTTCTCTTCTCTGTTCCCTACTACTACTGTGGAAACTATCCACCTTTTCAACTCCAAAAAGTATCCTATTTTGACACCATCTCATGTTCTCAGTTTTTCTCTTCTTACTTTTTTTACCCCCTACTCTGAATAATATATGTATTACTCTTTATTTCATTAGTCGTTGTAATGCTTGAGCTCAGGCCCAGGTCTGTATATGTGGGTAAACATTATACTGATGAGCTATACCAGTCCTGTGCTCAGTTTTGTTTTATTAATTTTCTGGACTGTAAGCATGACTTTTTATCCTTTATCCCATTTTATCATTCCATCATCCACCTATCTATCCTTTCATTTCACTATTGTGTGACAGTCCATCCATCCATCCATCCACCCATCCATCCATCATTCTACACAAACATTCACCCATCTGTCTACCCATCTTGCTGTCCATCTATATAAATGAATTGCTTTTTTTTAATATGTCTTAGCATTAAATATTTCCCATTTGATGGAAATTCTGGCATCATTAAAGGATAAGAGATAGATGTTTGGGGAGAGCATGTAGTGGATTTAGCTCTCCAGTGTTTTCTACTTAATCACAAAGCTAGTTAGCTTAAAGCTGTAATGTCAGGATAAAAGTAGATTGAAAGCTGCTCAAGTCACACTCAATTCTCCCAGGGTGTTATGATGTAACCTGCGTCTGTGGTAACCAAGGCCTTACCACTGCAGAAGAGAAAGCTTGATCTTGTAGCAGGTGTGGAGGCCTCTGTGAGGCACTTGCCCTGGGTTTAGTTGCTGACCTCCTTTCTAAGGGTTTAAGTGGTGGCTCCACCTGTGTTCAGGTTACTGGAATTGTGGGTATGATCTGTTCTATCATGACTTTCACACTGTTGAGTTTCATTCTGAGGAACCTTCAATAGCTTTTCAGAAAAAACAGTTCCTATGATGGGACTGATTTAATCTCTTTGTGGAGAGGCTGAGCTTGGGATAAAATATGCTCCTTTTCATGTCAAATGTGTAAGATGTGTCATCCTATGGCTGCTCCTAGTGCATACTTGGCTTTCTCAGTGGGGTTCTTTGGCATCTCTGGTCATCTAGCTAAGGGGTGTCTAGTTGATTTAGGCCTTGATGCCTCAGATACTTCTGGGCTCAAAGCCATCCAGCTCTGGGTATAATCAAATGATCTGTAGCTTACTGGGACATCCTGCTTGTTGTGGGTGACTCAGAGCTCCCAGAGCAGCTGGTCGAAGTTTTGTTTATAGCAGTGCCACCTACTCACTCCACCCCAAACTCCCAATAAGCCACCCCCCAGGTAGTCTGAATTTTGATGCAAATAAAAGTTTGTCTACTATTGCTCTCTTTCTTCTTGAAAACTTATCTTGACAAAATTAAGCTGTGGAGAGTTCATTAATAAAAGGTTTCTATTACAAAATTATTGGCACTCTGCAAGGGGCTTTGGAGGAGAGAAGGAAGATCAATATTGCCTAGAATACAATAGCAGGGCAGACATTACTCAGGAGAAATAGACTCTTAAGTATGAAAGGCAATATAGATTTCCACCTGGGCAGCCCAAGTTGGAATATGATAAAACAGCCTGTTAGAAACAGTGTCTGATAATTATTTGTGAAGTCTTGGGGAGACTCTAAATGTACTTGGAAAAAAAAAAGAAAAGCAAGCAAGCAAAAATCCTCAGCTAAAGCTTCTCAGCAAAAGAAAGAACAAGTATTTACAGAGACAAAAAGAAATAAAAACATTAAAACAATGTGAATCCATTGGCTGCAGAGCATTTGATTAATTTATGGATGGATCCAAGGCTGCAGACAGAAGTGGCTGATGATTATGTGTGCCTCAGGGAGGGAGAGGAGAATGGAAGAGAAGACAGCCTTCTAGTTGGGATGGCTAATGAGAAGCCATTCCTCTTCTTTAAGTCAGGTCCTTTGCTTGACTCTTGCTAGCTTTGTAGAAATGTCAGAATGGGTGGGAAGCTCAGTGGATTGTTAAGGAGAGCAGATCAATTTAATGAGGTGCAGTTTATTCTCCATCTCTGTCATGTGAGCCAATTAACCTGCGGGCTGGGGAAGTGCAACCAGCAGCTAATTGGGCCATTGTTGGAGCAGTGCACAGACCTTGGTACCATTTGTGAATTGCTGAGATAGGGATCTCTGGATAGCTCTGGGGATGAGAGGATGAGTTTCCACCTGTTCAGCTGCAGCTGTGCTGGGACATCAGCTATGTTCAAAGATTTGCCAGAGAACGCCTAGAAGTCCAGAGAACATGAGGAAGAAGAGGGGAATGAAAGGAAATTCCTAGGTGAAGAAAAGTTAAGGAGTGGGAAACTAGCAACAGAAGATGTCAACAATAGAAAGGATTGTATCTTTTTCCAGGGACTGCTTGAATTTAATCCACAAACATTGTAGATCTTGTATCTAATTATGTCTCCAACTTTGCATAAGTTGCTAGAAAACTCTGCCAATGTTCACTTGGGCGTGAAATAATTATTTGTTGAACCGTGTTTATTAAGTGCCTGATACCATCTAGGTAAACAGATTGATTTTTCTCTTCTCATTAAAGGATTAAAAGGTAGGACATTTTAAAGATAAACAGAGTAAGTTTATTTGAAAAATGAAAGGAAAGTATAATCGTGAGCTCTTATGATGAGGGCTGGGAAGCTCTCATCACAAGTCATAAAGAGGAGCCCAATAGAATCCTCTCCAAAGGTGCTTTTATACTACCTACACTCCTCTTCCCACTCCTCCTCTTGGTGCTGTTTCTTTTCATTGGTTAATCAGACACCTAGGGTATTATGGGACAATGTGTTTAGGCAGGAAGAGGAAGCATGAATGGGAAGAAGCGTTTGAGCAGGAGTCCTATGCACTGTGGGAACAAGAAATTCCATGTTATTGGCCATGTGTTATGTCTGTCACCTTATTTTTTTATCCCTACCTAATAGTTCTCTCTTTTCTCTCTTGTCTACTATGGGCCAGCAACTCTGCTAGGCCTCAGGCATATATTAGTGCTCCAGAGAGGTGTAGGGTGGCCATACATATACACCATTCATAGGTGGTGAGAGCTGGTGGAGGTTGACATCTATTGTTCTGTCTCAATGAGTAGATAGCTAGCATTGTGTTAACACATTGCATGTGTCATGAAGTTTTATTTCCTTCAATATTTGTGTATGCTTCCAGCATTCTCCCCTTCTTTCCATTCTAAAGGGACTGATGTGCACTGTTGCACCCTCGCTGGTAAGATCTGTATTGCCAGAGGACACTCTCTATCTCTGAACATCTCTTGGAGCAAATTGTGGCTAGAGTCCCAGAATAGAAGAGTGTTTTGAAAGAGGTGGGTGGAATCTATGAGAGCCAAGAACTTCTATAGAATGGAAAAGAAATAGGCAAGGCTGACAGTAGGCAGGTGTTTTTACATCTTTCCCCTCTCCCCCACCACTCTGGGAATTCTGAGATGAGCAAACAAAGAAAAAATTCTGGGTGTTTGAGCTGCCAGCAATTACAAAGGGCATCATAGCTTCACTGTAGAAGAGAGTCGCTGACTTATCGGGTTCAAGGGATTATTGTGACTTTTACCATGGCATTTGCTTGCTCACCAGTGTGAAATGATAATGGGGTGCCCAAGATTTCATTATTTTTAAGGCTCTTAAAACTTTAGTAGACTGCTGTAGTAGTAGAACCTCTAGAACTTTAGTGAACTGGGTCACACACTAGTCAAATTTTCTTTGTGAGATAGTGGTAACCAATACAAATTTACTACCAAGTTAAAACAAAATCTGATTTGAATTAAATGTTGCTATACAACAATCATTCAGCTAGTATTTGTAAACAAGTGGACAACACACTCTTCCTACTACTTATCAATCCCAACTCACTATCCATTTAGGTGCTTTGATGGGTATGTAAGATTCAATCCATACAGACTCCACAGTATTCCAGCCATAGGATTTTAGTCCCTTTATAGTTGGCCTGGGCAACCAGAATTTTTCATTCAAATAGTTTTGTAGGGGATTGTTTGAAGAACAGCTCTGTGCACCATTCCTAAATGTCCATGCTAACGTCCATGCTAGGTTCTTATATTCTGGACATTTAAAGATGGAGAATATCCTATTAATAACACCTTTATGGACTAACACACCATAAGGGCTAATAATTGTATTAGGATTCTAATATAATATAGGGTTGCTTTAAAAAATTACCATAAGCTTGGGGGTTTCAAATAACAGAAATGTTTCCCATCACAGTTCTTGAGCTCAAAAGTCCATGCTGACTTTGTTCTTTCTAAAAGCTCTAGGGGAGAGTTTGTTCCTTGACTCTGCTGGCTTTCGGTAGTTATAGGATTTTCCTGGCTTTTAGCTGATTAATCTCTGCCTATTCTTCACAATGTCTTGACCTCTTCTGTTGGTATAGCCTCCCTCTTGCCATTCATTGGCTTTAGAGTCCTTATGGATAGTCTAAAAAATATCTCATTGTCTCAAAACCCTTAATTTAATTATATCTGCAAAGAGCCTCTTACAAATAAGGTAACATTCACATCCATAAATAAGATTACTAGAAGTAAGGTTTGGGCATATATCCATGGTTATTTTGGGGGAAGGGGAGTCACCATCTGGGATGGTTAATCCTGGGTGTCAATTTAATTGGATTAGGAAACACCTAAGAGATTAGTAAAACACTTTTATGGATGTGACTGTTCCAGAGACAATTAAGTAATGAGGATTTTTGACTTAGTGAATAGTTTAATCCACTGATGTATTCAAAATCTGAATCAACTATTAGGAGGTGGTGGAAATGTGAAAGGTTGGACCTGGTTGGAAGAATTACAGTCGTTGGAAGTGTATCCTTAAGGACCTTATTTCCCCTTCTTGTATTCTTCCTATGCCTTCTGGATGCCATGATGTGAATTGCTCTACTCTATCATGTCTTTTCTTTTTTTTTTTGGATCAGGTCGTGGGGCCTGAACTCTGGGCCTGGGCGCTGTCCCTCAGCTCTTCAGCTCAAGGCTTGCACTCTACCACTTGAGCCACAGCACCACTTCTGGCTTTTTTCTTTTTGCTTATGTGGTGCTGAGGAATCGAACCCAGGGCCTCAGGCATGCAAGGCAAGTGCTCTACCACTGAGCCAACTTCCCAGCCCCTCTATCATGTCTTCTGTGCCATGATGGACTGACACTTCTGAGACTCTAGGCCAAAACCAACCTTTCCTCATGTAACTTGTTCTGTCAGGTATTTTGTTACAGTGATGAGAAAAACCCGAATATGCCAACCATCTAAACCATTACATAAAGAAGCCTCACTCTGATATGTAGGGTGCTATTTAGAACACAAAAAAGCTGGGTGCTGGTGGCTCACATCTGTAATCCTAGCTACTTAGGAGATTAAGAGCTGAGGATTGCAGTTCAAAGTCAGCCTGCAAGTGGATCAAGTAGTAGAGTGCTAGTCTTGAGGAAAAAAGGTCAGGGTGTACCCGAGTGTAAGCCCAAGATCAGCACACACACCCACCCACCCACCCCCCCACCCCCCCCCCCCACACACACATACACACACACACACAATCACTCACACACACACGCATACACACACACACACACACACACACACACACACACACACACACACACACACACAATCACAGCACAGATAAACAGTAATAATAATGAATGGTACCTAAATCTGGAGTGTGGCCTTCTGATAAATACTAGCTGACCACTCACTTGAACTTTGATAGAGCAAGTGATAACCTCTAGGGTTTAACTTAAACTCTATACATGAACAGTTACATTTATCAGTAGCATGTCAACATATTGTTTGTATATATTTATTCCATACCATCTAAATTAAGAGTATTTAAATATTATGGCACTAAGTAAATGGGACTTCATTTTCAGTCTTCAGATTTGGAAATCAAGATCAGATTTTCTTTTCAAAAAACCAAGAAATGCAATGTTTCTTTTATCCGAGATAGTGCTGGCAAATTTCTGCCATCTAAAGACTACCATAACTAACTATCCAGACTGACTTATCTATGGTAGATTGCATGATTGCGTCAGTTCTTTACCCACCTTGTTTCTACACACATCATGAGGTGAATTTTCAGTTTCTCCTTACTAGAGACAGAGTACCTGCACATTCCTTGGTTTTGGGGTGGCCATGTGACAGGCTTTGACCAATCAAATGTTACTGGAGATGATATGAACAAACACATAAATTACTGAGCTTGTGCTCTTGTGTTTCTAGAGTCTGCAAAAGAAGAACATAATCTGGCTAGTCCACTGCTCTGAGTGGGTTAGGGAGACATAGAGATGGGATGGTCCCAACCTGAAGTTTGAAGCCCAGGTCAGCTGATCAATATGTCTTACTAACTGACACATAAATAAGACGAACTGATCATTGTTTTAGGTTACCTCACTCCAATTTGGGATGGTTTATCGTTCAGCATACTCTAGCAATAGCTGACTGCAACATTCTACCTGTGCATTTGTTTTATCTCTGTGTCTTGACATATTTCTATTGGGAATGCTACCTTTATGTTCAGGGGTACCAGGAGGCCTCAGGTACTTAGAGAGTGCCCTATCCATAGGGCTTTTGAGGGTACACCTTCACATAGAGAGTGATGGAGATTGGTCCTTTATCTAGCACCATGCTGAAATCACCTACTCCTGAAATCCCTGCCTGGTCTTGCATGTTGCACCTGCTTGGGACAAGGGTTTGTTTTTTATGTTTGTGCTGGTCCTGGGGTTTTGAACTCTCTGCCTGGGCACTGTCTCCTAGCTTTTTATTTTATTTTTTTTATTTTTGGTCTCTTAGCTTTATACCTCAAGTTGGGCACTCAACCATTTGTGCCATAGCTCCACATCTGTTTTTTTCTCTTTAATTGGACATAAGAGTTTCATGGACTCTCCTGACTAGGCTGGCTTCAAACTGCCATCCTCAAATTTCAGACTCCAGAATAGCTAGGATTTCAGGACTGAGCCATGGATACCTAGGGAAAGTAGATCTGTAGATTTAACCAGGTCCTTACTACATTGTAGACCCAGCACCTGCCCAGCTGGGAATAGAAATGGATGTTTTGACTTGAAATAAGAAAGTTGACTTCCTTATTTTAAACTTCTCTAACTTCCCACACCCAATCTTTTGCTTTTACCATGCTTGAAGGAAATGGGATGGTGGCAACACAGCATTGGGAGACAGATTGAAAACCAATCTAACTATACAACTTCAAGAATGAGCAGACAGCCAGGATGCTTACCAGTCATTTTCTCTGGGTGGTAGAATCACAGTTGTTTTTTAAACAATAACAAAACAAAACAAAAAACCATAGCAGTTATTTGTTCTCTGTGTTTTGTAAATTCTTCAAATTGGATATTTTTCTTGAGTACAAAATAGTAATAAATGCTAATAAAAACAAATAATCCCACAGCTTTGAGGGAAGCAGCCTTGTTGGCAGGGTAAAGTAGGAGGGGTCTGGGTGACTCTACTAGTCTCCATCAGTGCCCAGGTCCCGTGGCAGCAGCACCAATGACCCAATCCAGCTCAGTAGATGTCACTTGACTCTGGCCTTCCCTGAGGACCATCCTCCCAACCTTAGCTTACAAAGGCCTCCCCAATACTCAGTGAGGGAGGGTGGCTGGATCAGATCAAACACATCAGTATTTGTATGGCTTCTTTGCTTTGTGCAGTAAAAGGGTTTCCAAAAGATGATCAAAATCATGATTCTAAGCCAAAAATCATTTACATGTGCCAGGGAGTTTCCTGAATAAAACACTTCTATTGCAAACAGTCCTACTCATCTTGTCTTTGATATAAAACTGGATTTTCACTTAGAGTATTCTATATTCTAGGTTTTCATGAGAAACTAGTTGATAGAAATGTGTATTCTGGAAGTTCTGCCCAGGGTTCCTGGATAACATCATTATCTCTAATTCGAAGGACAACCCAGTCCTGCATCTACCAGCTGTCTATGGATGCCTCTCTGTTCTTTTAGACTTGTGCTTAAATGACACTGCCTTCTTAGTGAGATTTTTCCTATCATCCTCTGCAAAAATGAAGCCTTCCTTCCCTCCCTCTTCCTCTTTCCCTGTTCCTTTTTTCCCTCATAGTCTTTATTATCATAATCTATTCTGTGTATTTTCCTGATTTTGCTTACTCTCTGTGTCTTTCTGGAGGTATTGGGTTTATTTTGTGCACTGATGTTTCCTTGGTGACTGGAATAGTGCCTGGCAGAGTCTATGCCTCAATAAGTATCTGTAGGGTGAATTGAATGTATGATGTATGATCTTGGACATGTAGTTTAAATGTGATAGTGAGGCAGGGTGATCTGCAGAGAATAGTAGCTCTCCTTTGTCTAGTAGCCATGCCTCAGTTCTGGACAACACTTTTCAGAGGGAAGCTGGCCCAGAATTGCCATTTTGGTGTTGAGGGATGCTAGTACTGGGTTTGAATTCTTGGCTTTAGCTTTTGCCACTGACCCATTTTGTGTTCTACCATGTGAGCCATAAATCCACATGTGGCTTTTTTGTAGTTAATTGGAATTAAGAGTCTCATGCACTTTACTGCCTGGTCTGGCCTCAAATTGCCATCCTCAGATCTCAGCCTTCTAAGTAAGTAGGAGGCATGGGCCACCACTGATTGGCTAATATTGCCAGATTTATTTTAATTAATTAATCCATTAATTAATTAATTTAATAAAAAGCAAGACAACTTAAAAAGCAAAACCATCTGTGTATTTTTAAATGTTGGTAACAAACTGGTATTTTGACAAGCAGAAAACAGAAAACAAGTCAGGACAGGCCAGAAAAAACATTAGTGACAACTTAGCATGCAGTGGGGGTCCTGGATTAGATGTTCTTCTTCTAAAAGTTCTCTTTTGTTCTAACTTTTCCTAAACTTCTGTTTCCATGAATTGGTTTTTAAAATCTTTCCCACTGTAGGGAATCATCTAGGCTAACCAAACACAAGTCAAGTCAAGTGGATTGAGCTAATGATAAGAAGTGAGCCGTCTTTTTTTTTTTTTTTTAGATTTTATTTTTAAGTGAGTCATCTTATCTGTCTCCCCAACTTGAAGGAGAACTTTGCTGTGTAGAAAATCAGCAGCCCTTTCCACAATGGTGCAGAGAAACTCTGGGTATAATGCGGACATATTGGATCAAGGAACAATGTAACAGGACTCTTGCAACTTTATTTTTCAGCTTTATAGGATGTAGATTTCTTCCATAAATGATATAAACTCTACTGGGCCCTAGCTTTGGGCTTATTGAGTAGCTTGCAGGGGGAAAAATCATATATTTTCCGCTCTGTCACTCTAAAATTTTGTTTTATGCAGGGCGTTTTATTCTCACATAATGACTTCTGCTCCTTGGCTATTATTAACAATCCTTAATGCATACATTCGATAACTTGTGAAATGTTCCAGTGAGTCCATGGGGATCTGTAAAAGGTGGTGGTGAAACTATGGCTGAAACAAACAGGAAAGTATCCGACAAATGGAATGATGACCTCCAGTCCCAGGACCACCATGATGAATGATAACACTCTTTTGCCAATTACATGGGTTGTAATTGGACGTTTTCCTGCTGCAGAACAAGTTGTTTTATGACTGTGATATAGTGTATGATATATGGAAATATGGGCTTTGGGACTAACAGGCAGCTATAAGTTCTTAGATATGATAGGACAATCAGAGGTGAGAGAGAGGAGTTGGGAAATGTAGGTAGGTGCTAATGCAGAGAGAAATAAGATGTTGGGCATGAGGAGGGTAAGAAGGGATGAGGGGAAAGAAGGAACAGTTATCACTGGAGCTGGCACCAGTGGCTCACACTTGTAGTTTTAGCTACTTGAGAGAGTTGATAATGGAAAGATTATGTTTCTAGGCCAGATGTAGCAGAAAAAGTCCGAGTCTTTATCTAAATGGAAAAAGCCAGTTGTGATGTCGTGTGCCTGTCATCCCAGCTACCAGGAAAAGCTTAAAATAGGTGGAATAAAGTCCAGGCAAGTACCTAAGCAGAGGGAGAGACACTATCTCAGTCATAAGCCTGCCGGGCACCAGTGGCTCACACCTGTAATCCTAGCTACTCAGGAGGCTGAGAACTGAGGATCCAGGTTCAAAGCTAGCCTGGGCAAGAAAACCTGTGAGACTCTTATCCCAATTAACCACCAGAAAAGCGGAAGTGTCCCTGTGGCTCAAGTGTAGAGCACTAGCCTTGAACTGAAGAGCTGAGGAATAGCACCCAGGCCCAGAGTTCAAGCCCAACAACCAAAATCAATCAATCATAAGTTCAAGAAGAGCCTAGAGACATGGCTTAGTAGTAGAATGTGTGCCTAATAAGTGTTAAGAATGAGAGAATGATCATTTTTAAGTTACTATGTGTTGGGGGTTAATTTGCTTCTCTAGATAACATATAACTTTTGATGTCTTTTAGACATTTCTTTAATTATGGGGAAGAGTTGAGCAAATATTTATTTATTATTTTTTGAAAGGCCCAGAGGTTAACAAAGTATTTAAAAATCAATATTTAAGGCTTGCATGTGATTTATGCATTGAATGCTTGAAAGGAATGGGAATGGGAACAGGGCACCTTGGAAGTAATCCTAAATTTAAATTTAGGTGAGTTGAATAATGTCTTAGCCCATTTGGTCTTCTATAACAAAACACCATACACTGGGAGTCTTATACACAGCTTAAAATTATTTCTTATACTTCTAGAGGCTGGGATGTATCCAAGATCAAGTTGCCATCAGTTTCTCTGATGGGTGAGGATGAACTTTATGGTTCATAGATGGGTTACTTGGCTACCTTATTGAGAGGGAGCTTAGAAAAGTAGCTTCGGTGTTTTCCAGGCAGGATCTACCGTCAAGAAAAGGGGTAAGGATGAAGTTCTTAACCAGTATGACCATTCTGTGTCCAATCCAATAGCTTGCTTTAAAACATTCTTTTTTTAATTTTAAGAGGTGTAGATTAGTAAGAAAATAATTTGTAACTATAGTTACAGGGATATCCATCACTTCAATTTTGATGAATATCCTTTTAATCTTTTGGGGAAATATTATATATATATATATATATATATATATATATTACTCATGCATAAATATTGTTTGTAGGTATTTTCTCCAGGAAGTATATGTATATGTAGTGTATATGGATTTACAAAATGGAATAACATTGGATATACTGTTTTTCATTTTACAAAATCTCATAAACATTTTCATGGACATTTTTTTCTCAGAGGATTTTAAAAATGATTCTGCCACAATATATTTAATTACATATGGTCCTTACTTAGGATGGGATTACATTGCAATAAACCCTTGTGAACTGAATATAAGTTGAAAGTATTTTAAGTTGAAAAATATATGTACCACACATAACCTTCTAAGTATCATAGTTTAGATTAGCCTTCCTCAAATGGGTTCAGAACACTTACATTAGCTTACAGCTGGGCAAAAGCACCTAATACAAAGCTGTTTATAATAACACTGGATTGAGTATCTCATGTAAGTTATCAGATATTGCACTGGTTGAAGACAGACTGGCTGCCTGGCTAGGCCTCCAGCATAATTATCAAGTCAAACCATCACAACTTGGGGACTGTCTGCAAACTCTCATTTTTGTTTTTTATATTCCATTTTTGTCAATTATAAGCATGTAGGGCTAAATATTCAGCTGCAGTAGTGATTTGTATTTTAGACTAAATTCCTTCCAGTGAAGCCAATAGTTTGGAAAAATTGCTGCATGATGGAGCACAGAAGCACAATGTGGTAGTATGTGTAATCAGCTACATGCCAATTGCTTATGTGCATTGGATTTAGAATATACATTGGGGATATCAAGCACAAAACACTTCATGGAATCTCCTAAGAAAGTCAGTTTGAAATGATCAGAAGACAATAAATAGAGACCACACACTCTGTGTGTGTGTGTGTGTGTGTGTGTGTGTGTGTGTATATATATATATATATATATATATATATATATATATATGATTCTTTTTAGAGACTATGTTTCTAAGTAAATTTTGCAAAGTCAATTGTTATTTAGTGGCAGAGATTTGCTTGCCCTTGGCCTTGGGCCATAGTGACCAATGACTCTTGTTCTTGAATCAAATATAGGCTTTTTTCCTTAATAGTCTCGAGTGTAAGGTTGGAAGGAGAAATGGGTTGTCTGTTGTAGGAACAAGAACTAGATTTAGTGGCTCTCGTAGCTCTCACCTGCTCAAGAGGCTGCAATCTGAAGATTGAGGTTTGAAGCCAGCCTAAGCAGGAGAGTCTATAAGATTCTTATCTCCAACTAAGTCCTCCAAAAGCCAGAAATGTTTGTCTTAGGGGGTAGTGTGCTAATCTTGAGCAAAATAGCTCAGAGACAGCACCCATGACTGGCATACAGACACAAAAAAGAACTAGATTTAATGCTTTGGATATGAATTGGTCACATTTTTGTTTACAAGTCTAGCCACTGTTTTGCAATTTCAGGATTGTAACCCAGGATCTATGAATTAAAGAAATCTGTACTCAATAAAACAGACATTTAGCCAAGCTGGTGTAAATTCTGGTCCTAATTACGTTTTTGGAATGTTTTTCTTTAACATCTTCCAACAGTCAACCACTGTTTGCTTTAAAAAATGCTATTGTTTTTTTCTGTCATGTGTTTTAACATACTATATAATTTTGATTATTGGATGTTTAGGACTTTTAATAGAAGTGGATAAAATTGAATTAACAATTAGTCTATGTCTTTGATTCAGGGATTTTAAGCCTATGCAGGATTGATGAGAAACTTAATAGCAACTCCAAACTTTCTCAGAGCTTCATCCATGCTAATCAAGCCGTCTCCTACTTCAGCCATGTCTCCAGCCCCTTTTCCATTAGTTTTTTTTTTTTTTAAAGAAAATTTTATTGTCAAGGTCTATACAGAGGGGTTACAGTTACATAACTTAGGTAGTTAGTACATTTCTTGTCAAACTTGTTACTCCCTCGTTTTTCTCACACTTTCTTTCTCCCTACCCCATCCCAAGTTGTACAGATCATTTCCAACATATTGTCTTGTGACTACCACTGTTTGCATTAGTTTATTTTGGATAGAGTCTTGGATCTCTTATCTCCTGATTTATGCTTACCCTATTCCTTAGAAGACAGGGTCATTCTACCATGTCCATGTCCATGAGACAGGTGGTCTTGCTAACTTTTTCTTGGGCTTGCCTTGAACAACTATTCTCCCAGTCTCTGCTTCCTGAGTAGCTACAATTACAGGCATGGACCATTGTGTTCAGCCATCTCTTCATACTTTAAAAGAGTATCTATGTGGTGTTCCTTATTCTCCCCATTTCCTCTCTTCTTGAGTTCTCATGAGACGAATGAGGTGATGCTAGGCTTGTGTCTCTCAAATCTGGACAGGCTAGGCAGTGAGTCCCACCTTATTATTTTCTAACTGCAGAGACTTGGATTAGTTATTTAGTTTTTCTGAGCTTCAGTTTCTTTATCTGTAAGATGAATATGTCATTAGTCTGCTCAATAAGTGAAATGGACTCGTAACTAAAGCTATACGCTTTATAGAAAAAATATAGCTTGTGAAATAGAAGAAAGAATTAAACAATCAAACCTTTGAAAGGGATAGGTGGGAGTCTCTGCCAAGGAAAACAGACTACAACCACCCTGACCTTTCTCTACTTGTCAGGTTCCCAGAGGAGGAACCTGATTGGTTAGAGTTGAGTTGCAAGTTCCCGGAGGAGGAACCTGATTGGTTAGAGTTGAGTTGCCCTCCTCTGGCCCCTCTCTTCAAAGGGGTGGTACTTAGCAGTCTGAATGGTATTTCTATTGAGTGGCATTCCCACATGAAATGGGGAAAGGACATTTTGTTAACATAAAGAGGAATGTTGTGGAGGGAGAAGTACTGGGTGCAGACATTTGAACCTCAAATCCTTCTCTATCTATCTATCTATCTATCTATCTATCTATCTATCTATCTATCTATCTATCTATCTATCTATCTATCTATCTATCTATCTATAATTTTTTGTGAAGACTTAGAATACTGTTATACTGTTTTTAATGTGCCAGTGAGATATCTTTCTTTAAAACAAGCAACCGAGATGAGGCTTATGTACACTTAGTTTTGACACTTTGAGCCTTTACGGATTAGGTTGGGAGGATTTGATGTCCTGCTTAGAAAGTGTTTTGGAAAGTTTTTTCTCTATCACCTCAGTTATGGAGGGAAGGAGTAAAACGAGCTTATTACATTAACTGTCTATCAGCTGAGTGGCCCAACCCTGGTTACTTAGTGTAGAAGAGCATTGAAAGATACCAGTACCCCAGACTTGTCCAGCAGAGCCCATCACCGTCATTTCCCACCAATTACCAGTGTGTACTAGCCTGGGAAGTATAGACAGACTTTTCCATCCACCACAAGGAGCTCACTGGCTTTGCCTTTCTGGAAGGTGGCCAAGAAGGTATATGGAACTTTGTGTTTTCAAAGCAGATTCAATGTACTTACTTCATTTGATCCTCACTCAATTCTAAGGCAGTGGGACAGAAAATGGTTTCCTGCCCTTGTTTTAGAGACAAAGAAACGGACTTTTCCAAAGTTCCATTGATGAATGCTGCCACCAAAGGGGCACAGCTTTGAACAGGCTGAGCCAGAACTGAACCTTATTCTTCCAGCCTGAGGCTCCCAGCTCTGTCCACTGCCTTCTGACAGCCTGAAGGAGCTTATACACTTTTCAGTTTGCTTCCAGTTACAGGCTCAGGGAAACTTGCACATGACTCTCAAAGCTCTTGATGAGAGAGAGAGAGAGAGAGACAGACAGACAGACAGACAGACAGACAGACAAGAGACAGCGACAGAGACAGACAGAGACAGAGACAGAGACAGATAGTGTGTGTGTGTGTGTGTGTGAGAGAGAGAGAGAGAGAGAGAGAGTGTGTGTGTGTGTGTGTGTGTGTGTGAGAGAGAGAGAGAGAGAGAGAGAGAGAGAGAGAGAGAGAGAGAGAGAGAGAGAGAGAGAGAGAGAAATGGACTTCAGCCACTTTCTGGGAGGTCTTTTAAGTCATTTCTGTCTTTCATATTTTGATTTAGCTACCAGTTCTGAGAGCTATGCCTTCCGGGCTTTAGAGTGGAGAGGGATGATCATAACTAAGCCAGCCCTGCCAACATCCTGTGTGGTGGGCCCATCTTCTGTTACTCTGAAGGAACATTCCTGAAGGAGCATGACCTCTGCTAGAGACTTCTTTCCTCCATTCAGCTCCAAAAAGCAGAACTAAACCCATGTAGCACTTGATGATTAGCCCCACTGGAAGATTCTCTATCTTTTGTCTCATGAGCATTGCTATAGTTTGGATCTGCAGTGTCTCCCAAAGGACCATGTACCAGGGCTTGACCATTAGCCTGTCACACTATTAGGAGGTGGTGCAACCTTTAAGAAAGGAAAAAAGTCAGATTACTGGGGTTGTAACCTAGAATGGACTATCAGGAGCCCCCATCTGACAGCCCAAGCAGACTGAGACCATCTTAAATTGCTCTCCAACATCCCTATCCTCTAGTAGAACAAACAGCCTTTCCTTGGTTTACCAGGTCCCCTTTATTGAGATGTTTTCCAGTTTGCTATCTCCCCTGAAATGTAAGTTCCTTGAGGTCCAGTGCTGACTTATTTCTGCCTTCACAGAGGTTATTAGCATGTCACTGGGTACATTCCATGTGTGGGCAACCAGGGTATAAATAAACAACAGACTGCTTTCAGCTCTTGCCTGGTGTCTTGGGCTCGAACAAGGGCTTTAACAACAGCTGGCTATAGCTGGATTCCTGTACATGGTAGAAGTTCAAGAAAGGGTTGAGGGACTCCAGACACGGAGATGTTTAGAGGCAGACAGGGCTCAGGGAATGGTGGTCAACCAGTCCCTTCATTGTACTTCCTGCTGGCTGTTTTATGCCTAAAACACCCTCCCAGCCTGGCCTCTGTCTGATTCCTGTCCCCACCCCCTCCATTGCCACTTAATCACTTGCAGAAGATGAGAATTCCCCCAAGGGCCTGTTGTGTGGTCCTCTCCTCAAAGGCTAGTGCCCCACTCCAGTTTCTGGAAGTCCCTTTGGAAGGTCTGAGAGATGGGTCTTCCTTTCCCATCCCTCCAGCTGGACAGGCTCCGGGAACAGAAGGAGTTCCTGGGAACAGACCTTGGAGGAGGAGCCAGGAAAAAGTGACAAAGTCACAAGTTTGAGCTCTCTGAGTTCTGTGCCTGCTGTCCCAGCAGGATGTGGAGATTGCTAATAATGCAGAATTTAGGGAGCCCAGCCCAGCCCACGATTGAGCCACCTTCAGCTTCAATCTGCCATCAGATGGATGGCCTCTTTGGCTAAGGAACCTACTGGAGAAACAGCTCTCTGTGAGAAAGAAGCCAGTCATACGAGCTTGACGTAGGATCAAAATTATGGGCCTCTGAGGGGTGGCCAAGTCTGAGGATGGACTGGATCTACAAAGCTGGATCAATGCCACGAGCAGGACCACAGTGAACAGGGCAGGCTTGGCGTGGTGCAGTGAGAGGCCGGAACCTTCCACACGCTCAGAATCTGGTCCTTTGGGCACTCTGGGGACTCCTGCAGTGTTGGGAAGGTGTCAGACACCACAAGCAGTAGATTGTCATGGCCAAAAAAAGTAAACAAAAATGGAGGTGTTCCAGCAAGGGTGAAGGCTGCCTGGGTGGCAGAGCTGTCATCTTCAGCAAGCAGAGTGTTTGAGATCTATGGCACATGTAGGCGCTACAGCTATGCTTATAGAAGGAAAACATCCTGGATGCAGAAAGTGATATATTGTATGGTTTCATTTATGTACAATATCCCAAACGATCAAATCCAAAGGATCAGGAATAATACAAGTAATACTAGATGCTGGGGAGAAGGCACTGTGGGACAGCCACTGGTGACTTTGTGGGTAATGAAAATGTTCCTGAATTATTGGTGAAGGTCACACAAACTCTGAATATTCTAAAAAGAAACCAAAACTTTAAACTGTACACTTTTTATGGTTCCATTTTATTACATGTGGATCTTCTCAATAAAGTTCTCTTTTGGTTGTGGTTGTTTCTAAAACAAGAGAGTCAAGAACTGAGTGAAAAGTCTCAGTTGCTTAGGAGGCAGACACTGGAGGATTGCAGTCCAAGGACAGACCATGTAAAAAATGTGAGATCCTATCTGAAAAAAAAAAAACAAAAAACCAAAAAGCATAAAAGGCTGGGTATATGTGGCTCAAGTGTCTGAGTGCTTCTCTAGCAACAACAAAACCCAGTATTGATAAAGGAACAAGCCAAGGGATTACACCTGTAATGCTAATAACATGTAATCTTTAACCAAATGAAAAAGAAATGTACTTGAATAAGCAAAAAGAAAGAAAGAAAGAAAGAAAGAAAGAAAGAAAGAAAGAAAGAAAGAAAGAAAGGGGATGTAGTAGCCAAAATTAAGATTAGGAAGCAGATTTCATCTTGGTGTCCAAAATGATAAATTTGTAGAATGCTGAGTTAAAGAAAACTTGAGGCTTCATTTAACTTCAGGAAGGAGGGAGGTACAGGTAGTATTTGGCCATTTGACTGGATAATCTCCATGGTCTTTACTAGGAGTCAGATCTCCAGATCTGAAACAGAAGGAGACAGAAAGCATAAATTGTGGGCTACAGAGAGCTGGGTTAGAAAAAGAAGGAGACTGGTACAAGGCAGAGAGAAGTCTTGTGTGTGTGTGTGTGTGTGTGTGTGTGTGTGTGTGTGTGTGTGTGTGTGTGCTGGTATTGGGCTTGAATTTAGGGTCTAGGTGCTGTCCCTTAGCTTTTTCTACTCAAGGCTGGGACTCTACCACTTGAGCCATAGTTCCACTTCAGCTTTTTTTTCTTTTCGTGGTTAAAGATAAAAATTTCATAAGCTTTCCTGCTTTGAATCACGATCTTCAGATCTCAGCTTCCTGAGTAACTAGGATTATAAGCATGACCTACTAGTGCCTGGCAGGAAGAGGTCTTTAACCACTAACATATATGCTGCTCTGTACAGAACCCATGGAACCTGCTTTCCTTGCCCACCAACTCCATCCTTTGAATAGCTAACTCCTCCTGAGAACTCATTGTTCCCAAAGTAGTAGTTCCTGTGGATGACTGTTCACTGTGCAGACCAGTGGTCCTTGCCTCTTTTCTGACTGCTCCATCTTTTTTTTTTTTTTCCCATGCGGCAGAAAAAGAATGCTTTTTGGAAAACAAAAGGCAGCTGAGCAAAGAAAGGCTGTAGAGAAGCCCCTCCCAGCACACACGATTACTAAAATATGTGCATCGCTAGCATGCTTGTCTTTGTCCAGTGGGGCTCGGCAATTAGAGCTCTCCTCCCCACTTTCCAGAGTGTGTCAAGAGACTTGCTCTGGGCAAGAAAAATACATTTGTCATTGGGATGACAGCTACAACAGTTAAAGCCATTTTCATCCAGTGGCTGTGGAGCTGGCCTTATTCCTTCTGGGAAAAAAATAATGAATATTAGAGGTTTTGCTTACAAATATGCACCTTTTGCTGATTTCTCTCACAGCCCAGCAATTTTTCAACAGGACAGCTTTCTTAGGAACACTGTATGTATGGGGGCTAAAAGATGATAAAATGTGGTGTCTGGAGAGATGCCTGGGGCTCTGTTTGTTTAACCGGGTAATTGGGCAGAAAGGTCAATCTCTTGAGCCAAGTGACTCCAAGGTGTTGGTTTGGAAAGACATTGGTGTAAAAGCACTCTTCCCTATTTGCCTGATTCCCAGGGGATCTCTCTCTCTCTCTCTCTCTCTCTCTCTCTCTCTCTCTCTCTCTCTCTCTCTCTCTCTCTCTCTTTCTCTCTCTCTCTCTCTCTCTCTCTCTCTCTCTCTCTCTCTCTCTCTCTCTCTCTCTCTCTCTCTCTCTCTCTCTCTCTCTCTCTCTCTCTCTCATATTTGCAGCCCCCCCACCTCAATCTCCTGTTATTCAAAGAAAATATTGAGCTTCCTGATTGCTGTGGATCTTTCTAGAAAGAGTCAGATGTGTGAGCTTTACTTCCCCTTTTGGTTTTGAAAACCAAACCTACTTTCTCTTCCAGACTCTGAAATGTATTTATGGCCTAGAATTACTAATGAGATCAGCAAGTGATTAGCTATCAACCCAGGAGTAAAATGGAGCAGGATTTGTTTTAGACTAAGGAAAGAAAAAAATGCCCTCAACCACACCCATAGATTTTTTTCTAATCGTATTTATGCTTCTTCTTTATTATCCATGAGTTTATGTAGGCCCTACTGTCTCTAAGACATTATCTATAGAGTCTCATAGCAAGTGCTGGCAGCATGTTCACATGATGTGAACTATCACCAGATGTGGAGCTCAGGCTTGAAGGCACAACATTTAGAGTTAGTGCAGGTCAAATGTTTTTCTCTAACAACCCAACTCTGTCTTTTCAGGAAGCCCCGTGGTATAGTGCGGAAAGCCAGGTAAGTTTGAGTGTGATTCTTTGGCTCTTTTCACCTATCCAGGCTGTGAGCTGGCTAAGTCACGTGCGTTCTTTGAGCAGCTACAGTTTCCACATCAGTAAATGAAGGGCCAACTTAGCTGGCAAGCACTTTTAGCACCATTAAGAAGAAGGATTCATTAAAACATTAGTACTATTGCTGATCATACAGCACCATGCTGTGAAAATAGGGCCATTCTGAGCAGAGTAACTTCTATTTCTAAGGTTCTCACTTGTACTTGCCATTTTAGGACCCACAGCTCAGCTGACCCCACAGAGTAGGTTTAGGAGGCACCCATGGGTGCCAACAAACAAAGTTGGCAGTAGTTACACCCACTGTGCTATTTGATATACTCCACCAAGCCTGATGCTGGTGGGTTTGCCCTCGAGGTACCACCTTCCTGAGGGACAGCTATCTACACTTCTAGGAGGACCACAGGTGGCTTTCAAAGGTCCCTTTCTTCTTAAAAAATAATACTGTAATATTGTCTGACTGTTGGTATGAAGACAGATATAATTCAGGTCGGATTAAAGATTATAATTTGGTGTATGTGTAAGTGTGTGTGTGTGTGTGTGTGTGTGTGTGTGTGTGTGTGTGTGATATAGTATAGTATTGTGGCTTGAACTCAGGACCTCACACTCTCCCTTGAATTTTTTACTCCTGTCTGGTGCTCTCCCACTGGAACCTCACTTCCAATCCAACATTTTTCTGGTTAACTGGAGATAAGAGTCTCACAGACTTTTCTGTGTAAACTGGCATTGAACTTTAATCCTCAACTTCCTGAGTAGCTAGGACTACCGGCATGGGCCACCAGTGCCTGGAAAAAATATATTTCTAAATCCTAAAACCCTCTTTAAAAATATATTTGGAGCTAATTAACCTAAAGTTAATCATTTTCAAGTGTACAACTCAGTGGTATCTAGCACATCTGATATTTTTCACTGAGCATAACATTGTCAAGGTTTGCCCAGGTTGTAATACTAATCAGTACTTAATTCTTTGGGGGGGGGGCAGGCTATGCAGTATTACATTATATGAATCTACCACCTTTTGTTTATTCATTCATCTGTGAATAGACAGTTTCCAATATTTGGCTATTAGCAAGAATGTGCCTAGGAATACTTGTGGGTTAGGTTTTGTCTGAAAATTTGTTTTCACTTTTCCTGGATATAGACCTATGAGTAGAATTTCTGAGTCTTTTTTTTTTTTAATTAAGAATTTCTGAGTCTTACAGTGACTCATTTAACTTTTTGAGGGACTGCCATTATTTTTCAAAATGGTTGTATTATTTTACATTCCCACCAACAGTGCATGAGCATTTCAATTTGTTTATATGCTTGTCAATGCTTATTTCTAATTCTTGTAACAATCTGTCTTCAAAGGTATGACATGGTAGCCATCTCATTTTAAGAATAAATAAGCTAAAGACCAGGGAGGAAATGGAATCTCTTCACCATCACACAGGGCTCTGGACAGTAAATATCTTTCACTCCCAAACTAACGCTTGTTCCTATCAGACAAGCCCTCTTTTCTCTTCAGTGTCAAAGAGAAAACCAAAGGAAGACCATTAGAGGGGTGCTAGAATGGACCCAGCCTTCCTCACCTGCTCTTACACCCTGAATGGAGTATGGAAGTTGAGGGAGGGAGCTGCGTTTTATTTTCCCAGCTTTTCTTTGATGATGTGGAGCTTTACCAATGACATGAGTCTGCTTTTCCTGCAAACTGAGAGCCTATCAGATGCCAGTCACAGTGCTTCATATTGGAAGGGGAAAGATGAGTAGATGTGACTTAAACCCAACATGTAAGCACAGTATCGAGAGAGAGAGAGAGAGAGAGAGAGAGAGAGAGAGAGAGAGAGAGAGAGAGAGAGAGAGAGAGAGAGAGAGAGAGAGAGAGAGAGAGAGAGAGAGAAAACATGCAGAGGATCTAGATGAGCATATTCCCTATCTCTTAACATTTGATAACATCATATTAGAATTCTATCAGCAGGAAGGTTGTTACCATTTATGGGCCCTTGAACCTACAGGTCTGTATGTATGAACTGGGTGAACCTCTTTGTTTAGGTTTGGTTTTTGGGGGGGTCCGGTTATGGGGCCTGAACTCTGGGCCTGGGCGCTGTCCCTCAGCTCTTCAGCTCAAGGCTAGCACTCTACCAGTTGAGCCACAGCACTACTTCTGGCTTCTTTTTCTTTTTGCTTATGTGGTGCTGAGGAATGGAACCCAGGGCCTCATGCTTGCAAGGCAAGCGCTCTACCACTGAGCCACCTTCCCAGCCCTGGGTGACTCTCTTTGTAAAGTTACCCAGCCTCGGGTATTTTGTTATAGTATTGTCAAATGATCTAATATAGTTTAGAAGCTTGCTGGGCCTATTCTACAGACAGAAACTGGTGAAGTGTGCAGGTAACTGCCTAGGATAGGGGTTACAGCTTGAAAATTAAATAGCAACCCAAGGCATTTTGGTAGAGCTCTACATAATTGAAAACCTTTCACCAGCCTCCTGGGCAACCCACTGCACAGAATTCAAGTAGATGAATATGCAACAGGAGATTAAGAGGTAAAGTGAGAAGGGCAACCCTGGACTAGCTGAGCAATCACATTCACAGCTGTTAAGTAAAGCTTCACACTGAAGCACCTACAACACAGAAAGGTCTTAGGAGGGAGATTAGGAATGCTTTGTTGATAACAGCCCCTCCCCCAATTGTGACTGCTGTTTTTCAGTTATAAAGGAAATATTAGATCCCCAAGCGGGTATACAAATAAAGAAAAGCCTGCTTTGATTCATCTTTTCCATTCTGGTTTGCGTAAAGCACCTGCTTTGTTCACAGTGGCCCTCAGCTCTGTGGTTTCTGCCCTGGCAGGCCTCAGCATGATTGTGCAATAGGTGATGCATCTGCTGTGAACACTTCTCCCAGCAATCAATGGGGATGGTGAGGCATAGAGATACAACGTGCCCAGTGGGGCTGGGGGAGGGGTGGAGGAGGGGAATGGGGGGTGGGAGGGGGGAAGACTGTTTACTGTAAAAATTAAAGGTATTCTTGATTTCAAACCTTGGTTTGAAGCTCTTTTCTCTTCAAAGCTGGGTTTCCAGTGACGGATGTTGGTGGAAATGTCCGTTAAGTTAGTGTTGAGGGTTTTTTTTCTATGAAAAGTCAAGAGATATGATGACCAGTGGCAATGAACCATATACATGAGTACTGCTTAAAGCAAATCCCAGTCAATGTGAATAGCCAATCATTTCTAGGGTAAGAATTGTGACAAACTCTGAACCTTGTACCAAGGAGCAGGAAGGAAGTAGTTTCATACAGTGGCAAGGGGTGGGAGAGTTGAAACCTGTGAAGGTTTTTTTCCTTTTTGGTTTGTTAAGACAGGGCCTTTCTAATACAAGCTAGGCTGGCCTCAAATTCACAATCTTCCTTCCTTCCTCAGCCTCCCAATCTCCCATATGCTGAGCTTACAGATGTGGTATTCTTGGCTTATTTTTTTTTCCTTCTGTACTAGGTTTTGAACACAGGGCCTTGTGCTTGCTAAACAAGGCAAGATTGTATAACTGGAGCCATGCCTTCAATTTGCAAATTTTTTTTTTCAGTAAATTAGATTATGAGTTACTAATCAATAAAGAAATGATGTTTTTCTTTTTTTTGTGTTACTGGGGGGATTTGAACTCAAAGCCTTGAAATAGTTAAGCACTTAAATAGCTTGTAGGGATTATGGCTTTTTGTTTGTTTGCTTGTTTCATTTTGTCCAAGCTATGCTTGACTGCATTTTATCTACCTTTGCCTCCTGAGTAATTGGAAATTACAGACATGGGTCTCTGCTCTTAACTAGTTGGTTGAGATGGAGTCTTGCTAACTTTTTCTTGGGCTGGCCTTGAATTATGATTTTCCCAGTCTTGCCTGAAATGATACTTTCCCTTCCCCTCCCTCCCTCCCTCCCTCCCTCCCTCCCTCCCTCCCTCCTTCTCTCCTTCCCTCCCTCCTTCCTTCCCTCCTTCCTTCCTTCCTTCCTTCCTTCCTTCCTTCCTTCCTTCCTTCCTTCCTTCCTTCCTTCCTTCCTTCCTTCCTTCCTTCCTTCCTTGTCATGGGACTTGAATGCTGGGCCTGGGTACTGTCCCTGAGCTCTTTGGCTCAAGGCAGGCACTCTACCACTTTGAGCCACAGCACCACTTCTGGTTTTCTGGTGGTTAATTGGAACATAGGAGCCTCATAAACTTTCCTGCCCCAGCTTTGAACTGTGATCCTCAGATCTCAGCCTCCTGAGTAGCTAGGATTACAGGTGTGAGCCACTGGTGCCCAGCTTGAAATGGCATTTTTTTTAAGACATACCATATGAATTTCTACAGCATATAGGAAGTCCTAGGCAGGGCACTAGCAGATTCATATCTCTGCGTTTGTCTGTTGCTACTCTCATCTCCGTCCCTCTTCTCTCACTGGTGCTGAGCCCTGGACAGCAGCAGACAAAAGGCTAGAAGGTGGGCCTAGAGAAGACTGAGGAATGTATTCAATCAGGAAGGTAAGGTTGTATTGGGGATTCCTGGAATGAGTTCACAGAGAGGTCAAAGGGCAAGGGAGTGTAGAACTTGACATCTCACCTTTCACTCTCTATATCCATCCTTTCCTTCAGCAACAATGGAAGTAAGAACTAACTTCATGTCAGAGATTAAGCTAGTAGCCTGTGTGTGTATGCATGTGTGTGTGTGTGTGTGTGTGTGTGTGTGTGTGTGTGTGTGTGTGTGTGTGAGGGATCCTGTGCATTCAGAGCCTGCAGTGCATGTGTGGGGTTGTCTCAGACAAACAGCATGTTCCTAGGGGAACAACACACAGAGATCATATCTTACTGGCTACTTTGGGGCAAGGTGGAGATGGTTTCTGAGTGACTGTGTACCCAGCAGTCCTGCGCTTGCCTACACATTCTCTTTCCTTGCAGTTCAGTTTGCCCCACAAATAAATACTGGCTCACTTTTTCAACTTCAGCTGTGGTAGCACTTCTCTGTGAAAATTTCCTGCCACTGGACATAGACCTCAGCACTGCAGATGCTCGGCCTGTTAGGGGAGAGATCTTAGACTCTGAGACCATTCATCTGTTATTTTTGCGCTGTCTGGGACAAAGTAGGTGCTTAGCAGTGGATCTCTAGCACAGGCAGGCATGTCTGGGCAGGTCATTTTCTCCCCATTTCAGTCTCCCCGAGTCACCTCCCAGCCATCCAGTTTAGCCAGGGGGCACCCAAGGAGAGCACCTGAAAATGTTCAGGTTATACAAAGTATTTGGCTTATTTTTCTATTTCTGCTGTAACAAGTCATCAAAAGTTTAGTGGCTTAAAGGGGCACAAATGTTTTTATCTTAGAATACTGGAAGTCAGGGAGTTCTTGATGGGCTAAATCAGTGAGTCATTAGAGCTGCTCTTCCCTAGGGGATCTGAGGGAGAGTATTTTTCTGCCTTTTCAAGGCTTCCCATTTTCCTTGCTTATGGTGGAGTCCTTCTTATATCATCTCTGCGTTTTTCCCTCCTGCATTTCACATCCCCCTTTTTTGGCTGTGTGTGTGTGTGTGTGTGTGTGTGTGTGTGTGTGTGTGTGCGTATGTGTGTGTGTGTGTGGGTATGTGTACAGAGCTTGAACTCAGGTCCTAGATGATCTCCCTTTTTTGTTCAAGGATGGTACTCTACCACTTGAGCCACAGCTCTATTTCTAGCTTTTTTTCTGGTTAATTGGTGATGAGACTTTCACAGACTTCCCTGCCTTGGCTGGCTTTCAATCACAGTCCTCAGATCTTAGCCTCGAGAGTAGCTAGGATTACAGGCATGAGCTACAAGCACCTGGCTTCATCACTCTTTCTCTGATAGAGACCTTATATGTATTAGAACCACTCAAAATTCAGGTCGGTTAGTTAGCCACCAACCTCTGTTTTATCTACAACCTTAATTCTCCTTTGCAATGTTGTAGCCAAGCATACTCTATGATTCTAAGAGTTGGATGTGGACAACATTGTTGGATCCTTATTTTTTCTGTCTGCCATAGCCTGTGACACATCTCAGATACCAAGCAAGGAGGCATTAGGTTCCCTTCCCAACACTCTCTTCCATTTCTGTGAAGACCTCAGAACTTGAACTTGCCTTAGAACTTGTCTTTCACTCTCGAAGACCAAAGTTTCCCCAGAGAAGAGCAGGCAGGTGCTAGGGCCAGCAATTTCCCACCACAAATGTGGGTGTAAGGGAACAAGCCATGGAAGGTAATGGCCTATCTCTTGTTCTGAATCTCAACCACAAGGAAGCAGTTGGCCACACACAAGTCATTCCTGTCACAAATGCCAGCTGTGTGCTAGGTGCTCTTTTGCGTATGCTATCTCAGTGACTACCATCCCTGCAGGATAGGTATTATTTTCCTTATGGTTCAGAAGAGGACTTTGAGGCATAGTTGTACTAAGGAATTTGCTCCAGCTCACAAAATAAATGGTAGAGTTGGGTTGGCAACCTGGGTTTATCTTGATTTTACACCATTTCTGGTTAGCCCTCCAACAATAATTTCTCTTTCTGTTAGTTCTCAAGGGGCGAGCGGTGAGTGGCATAGTCTGGCATGTTTTTAAATAATACCAATGACCTGCTTTAAACCAATCATATCTTTGGGGGTGGGGCTTGTTCCTGTGCATATTGTTGTTTGCAATCATTGTAATGCGTGGTTAGGGTTTAGAACTGCTGTCTTAGGAAAAATTGTGTGTGCCCTCCACAACCCACCGTGCATCACTCTGTGCCTTTAACTTCTGCCCCAAGCTGCTCCCAGAGTAGTCAAGCAGGTCCTGTTTCCCTACTTCCTCTGACACTACAACCCTCCCCAGACCTTTTGACAGACTTCCTGTTTGAGCTCCCAGTTGCTTGGGGCTGCTCTAGCTGTCCTTACCTTCTTTCCTGTCTGCATTTGCAGGTGGCTGTCTTTTCTGGGGAGCCATGTTTAACTAGGTAAGCTTGGAAGAAGAGAATCAGCCCCACGGGGTACAGGAATACTATTTACCGTGCACTTTGGAGAAATGAAAGAAATAAACGAACGTCTTTTTCATTCTCTTACTTCCCTTTCCCTCACTGATTTTATGTTGAATAAGCTCTCAAGACTTGCAGAAAATAGTAGTTTGCAACGGCAGTGATTTAAGCTTCTCCTCTGACTTCTTGTTGGTTTAATAAATCGATATAACACATTAGACTGGAAATAGCATGAGTACTTGCCCAGAAAGGCAGGTGTGTGCTGTTTCCAGAAAAAATACGCAGTCATAAGTTTGCTGGATGATGTAGGAAGATGACTGAAATTCTTTGTTGAGAGTGGTAGGATACACCAGGGGATTTTCCACCTTCCTGGGTCAGGTATGTGGAAATATTTAAAACATTCTGTTTTATTGGGGATGTAGCTCCATGGTAGAGAACCTGCCAAGCATGTGCAAAGGCCTGAGTTCATTCCCTGTACCACAAAGTATTTTTTTCTTATTTATGAAATGCTTCAACAGTAAAAAAGGAGAAGAAATATAACAAACACATAATGTTTAAATAATATTATTTTGTCACCTTTATTGTAGAATTCCTAAAAATGGAAGATATATGGATATGTACCCAACCATTGTCTCATCCCATCTTTTCCTCCTTTACCTCTTTCCATAGA
Organism: Dipodomys merriami; assembly: GCF_024711535.1. Lineage (NCBI taxonomy): Eukaryota > Metazoa > Chordata > Mammalia > Rodentia > Heteromyidae > Dipodomys > Dipodomys merriami. Next base: position 75,968,564 of record NW_027202270.1, on the reverse strand, counting down.
TGCAACTAGTCTCTCAAACTGGATGTATGTCAACATTTCAAATACATAGGGAACTAATCTGATAGCATAAAACTAAATAATTCCATTGAAAAATGAGCAAAAGACCTGTCTAGATATATTCCATAGAAGACATACAAAGGCTGTTGGAGATACAAAAAGGAACTCAGCATCACTAATCTTTGGGAAAACACAATTAATAAGCTCATTGGCTATTACCTCAGAGCTTAGGATGGGTGGAGGAGTGTAGTTGTGGAGATGGGAGGGCAGGGATGGTAGGGGAAAAGCAAAAGAGGAGGCAACAATGCTTGATAAGAAATGTACTCATTAACTTGCTCATGTAATTGTAACTCCTCTGTACGGTATTTTCACAATAAAAAAACTTATTGAAAAAAAAAAGAACAGATAGAAAGTATTGATGGGATGGTAGAGAAAATGAAATATTGCCACACTATTGATGGGAATGTAAATTGGTCTAGCTGTTATAGAAAACAAAAAAATTTCAAAAAAATTGAAAATCAGCTGGGTGCTGGTGGCTCATGCCTGTAATCCTAGCTATTCAGGAGGCTGAGATCTGAGGATGGCAGTTCAAAACCAGCCTAGGCAAGAAAATCCTGCAGACTTCAAAAATCTAGAAATAGGGTTATGGCTCAAGTGATAGAGTGCTAAACTAGAGGGAAATAACTGAGGGACAGTGCCCAAGCCCTGAACTCAAGCTCTAGTACTGGTGCAGAAAATATATTAAAACTCAAACTACCATATGAGCTTGCAACTCCACTTTTAGGTATATATCCAAAGGAAACCAAATCAGATATTTTGAAGACAGTTATGTCCCCATGTTCATGATTCACAATACCCAAGATATGGAAACAATGTAAATGACTGTCAGTTGCTGAAGAAGGTAGGGTACAGATAAAATGACCTGCCATTATGACAATGTGGATAAACCTAGAGGGTGAATAGGCTAGAGAAAGAAGCAAGCATTGCAAGATCACACTTTGAAATGACATCTATAGCCCTTGAACTCACAGAAACAGAGCAAAATGATGGGTGCCATGGGTGGAGTGTAAGGAAAGAAAATGAGGAACTGTTGCTTGAGGGGGACAGTTTTTAGTTATAAGATGAATAAATTCTGAGGATCTAATGTACAGCTTTGTGGCTAGAATTAATAAAGACCATATTATACACTTGGAATTTGCTGCAAGGTCTTAATTGCTTTTTTTCATATATAACCTATGGAAACTGAAGTGGCAATTAATCTTTTAACTAACCGGATTGCGGCTATCACTTCATAATATACACGTATATCAAAACATCATGTTGTATATCTTAAATACATATAATTTTGTCAATGGATCTCACTGAATTAAAAAAAAAGAATTTTCCTCCAAGAATGGAAATTTAAGTTTACCATATGCCTTTTTTTGCATCTGTAGGTTTTCTTTTTCTTATTTAATTGATTACTATGCAGCTTATATGAATAGATTCTTTGCAGGGGAGGGTCATCAGGCTTGAACAGGGACTGAGCACTATCTCTGAGCTCTTTTGCTCAAGACTCGAACTCTACCACTTCAAGCCACAATGCCACTTCCAGTTTTTGAGTGGTTACTTGGAGATAAGAGGCTTATGGGGACTTTCCTGCCTAGGCTGGCTTTGAACATCAATCCTCAGATCTCAACCTCCTAAGTAGTTAGGATTACAGGCATGAACCATGTGCACCCAGCTCATGAATAGATTCTGAAATGTTGATTTTTAAAGGATAAAATCTATGGTCAGGAGGAATTTTTTTTGTACATTGTTCAATTTATTTTGCTAAAAGGTTAGAAAATGGTTTGCATGCCTGAGTCTGTGAGATTGGTTTCTGGTTTTGAATTCTCACGCTGTCCTGTCTGGTTTGGATCCATGGGTCTGTCATTCTCATACAATGAGTGAGGAGCATTTCCTCTTTTTTCTATGCTTTAAAAAATTTGAATAATATTGAAAATATCTGTTCCTTTATTCTTTGGTAGAATTAACCCATGGATCATTTGAGGTTGGGCTTTTTGGTAGGTACGAGTGTGTGTGTGTGTGTGTGTGTGTGTGTGTGTGTGTGAGAGAGAGAGAGAGAGAGAGAGAGAGAGAGAGAGAGAGAGAGAGAGAGAGAGAGAGAGAGAGAGCGAGAGCGCATTTTAAGGTATTGATTCAATGTCTTTCTTGGGATAGAATATTGTACCTTTAATCTACTTGTCCAAATATTCAGAATATGTTTTTTTGTTTTTGTTTGTTTTTTGTTTTTTGTTTTTTTTTTTTTGTTTTTGGTTGGCCCTGGGGCCTGAACTCTGGGCCTGGGCGCTGTCCCTCAGCTCTTCAGCTCAAGGTGAGCATTCTACCACTTGAGCCACAACGCCACTTCTAGCTTTTTCTGCTTATGTGGTGCTGAGGAATCAAACCCAGGGCCTCATGCATGCAAGGCAAGCACTCTACCACTGAGCCACCTTCCCAGCCCCCAGAATATGGTTATTGGTAATATTTTCTTGTGATATCTAAAGATCTTATGTATTTGTCACTAGGTTCTTTTTTATATTTCATTATTGGTGGTAATTTGTGTGTCCATGTAATCTTTCAATTTATCACTGTTTCCTTCATTAAACTTGTCAGAGGTTAGCTAATTTCACTTACTCAGTTTTCAAATGATCACTTTTAGTCTTATTGATTTTCTGTTGTTTTGCTCTTCTGTTTTATTAATTTTTCTATAGATCATTATAATTTCTTTAATTTTTAAAAATTTAAATTAAATTTCATTTTGACTGCTACAATAAGATTGTAAAAACTGTAGATATTTGTGGGCAACCATTAGATGTTTTGACATATGTCTAAATTGTTCAATGTTTAAATCAGATTAAACCATATTAATCTGTGTATGCATTTATCATTGATGAAGAAAATGTTCAAAATGCCTACTTCTAGCTTTTCCTTACTTCCTCTATCTTTTCTTCTTCTGCATCCTACTTTTCCTCTTCTTCTTCCTCCTTCTCCTCTTTTTTCCCTTCTCCTTTTTCTCTTCTTTCTCCTCCTCCATTTTGTGCTGGGGATTTAAACTAGGATTTCATATATACTAGGATTTCATATATATGCCACTGAGCTGTACTTATAGCTCATTTTCTTCTAGTTTTCCTTTCTCTCTCTCATTCTTTCTCTCTCTTGATCTCCTTCCTTCCCTCCCTCCCTCCCTCCCTCCCTCCCTTCCTTCCTTTCTTCCCTCCCTCCCTCCCTCCCTCCTTCCCTCCCTCCTTCCTTCCTTCCCTCCTTCCTTCCTTCCTTCTTTCCTTCCTTCCTTCCTTCCTTCCTTCCTTCCTTCCTTCCTTCCTTCCTTCCTTCCTTCCTTCCTTCCTTCCTTTCTTCCTTCTTTCCTTCTTTTTTTAAGTACTAGGATTTAAATTCACAGCATCCTGCTTGCTAGGCTGATACTCTAGCACTTGAGCCTCTAGCCACTTTTGTTTTAGTTTTTAGATAGCACCTGAGAAATGTTATACCTAGGCTGTGTTTTATACCACAAAATTCCTGTCTATGCCCACTATATAGCTGGAATCACAGGTATGTGTCACCATATCTGTAATGGCACAGTTGTTATTGTTTTTTAAAAAAATTGCAAAGATGGATGTCTTTGTAACTTTTTACCTGGACTTGCTTCAAACCATGATCCTCTAGGGTAAGGCTACCGCAACCAACTTATTCCTAGCTTTTTTGTAGCCAGTTTTTGATGAGAGAGGGTTTACTTTGTTCTTCATTTCTCAAGATTTTGAATTGGATGATTAGTTCAGTAACTCTCAATCTTTTTAAGGTTATATATGTATTCCATAAACTTCCTCTGAGTGCTGACTAAGTTGATTTCCCATAGTTTGATATATGGTATACTTTTACTTCTTTCAATGCAAAACATTTCCTAATGTTTATTAAGATTCCTGTCTTGACCCATAAACTATTTCCAAATGCTTGACAGTTGGAGGGTTACTATTCTGTCATACATATTTTTTATTGCATTTTGATCAGGGAGGGTGGTTATGGGATATTTGTTATCTGGCATCTGTTGAGATGACAGTGAGTCTTACTGTGTATTTGTATCTGTCAGTCTTGGATGCAAGGATTTACAGATATCTGCCAGACCAAGCTTGTTAATCATCCTTTTCAAACCTTTTACTAGGTAGCTCATTACAACTGTTTCTTAAAGCCTTCTTTTTACTTAGTAACTACTTAATACTTTTAAGTACAAACTATTATTTTTCTTTAGAATATTTGAGATTGTAATTCTATTACTTCAAAAATTTGAGAAATGAATGTAAGCTTTGTACTATTATGTCTGCCTCTTGTCTATGGGGAATTTCTCCTTGTGGATTTTGAACATATGAATTGGAAACTGAGGTTAGCTCTTTCCTTCTGTTAATTTCTTGTAGCACTAATAGTTCTACTTTTTCCAGGAGTCTCAGAGTTATCACTAGCCCAGAATCAATTTCTCCAAGTCAGGGGTTTCTAGTGAATATGGGTCTAATTGAACTCCAGGTTGGTCTAGGATTTCTAATTCCAAAAGGAATTCATTGAGAATATGGAGAAACAGACAAGACAACTTTTTTTAGTTAATGTTGTTCTAATTTGTCTTTTGAGAGAGAATAACAGTTTTTAAATGTTCTGATTTGGGAATTTTCAACTTCAGCTCTCCATTTTGAATTGACTTCAGAATTTTGTCTCATAGTTTCAAAAGTCAAACCATTGTATCGGTCAGTATCTTCTGGTAATTCTAAGCCACTATTCTGGTTTTAGTTTTCTCTTTGGCACGTGAACATTTTCTTTGTTGTTGTGAGCCTAACCATATGCTTAGAATAATTTTATTATTATTTTTTTTGTGAGAATACCGTACAGAGGAGTTACAATTACATGGGCAAGATAACGAGTACATTTCTTATCAAGCATTGTTGCCTCCTCTTTGTTTCTCCTTCCCATCCCTTCCCATACTCCCTCCACCTCCCCCCACCCAATCCTCCCCCCCCACAAAGTTGAAAAGTTCCTTTTTTGACATAACGACTTGTACATCTCGTTGTTGCAATGGGTCCACCTGTATCCCTAGTTAAACAATTTGTTTTTGCCCTTCCCCTCCACAAATTATACCAACATCAAATACAGTGAAAGCAGGGGTTATACCATGGGGGAGGGACATACAAAGCAACATAGAAATTATCTTATAAATATGTTAGAAACAATTGCCTGAAAGAAAAAAAAATTTGAATACTTATCTTGGGGTTCCTTCCCCTAACATCAACTTATCTGACCAGCTGGAGGGGATGTGGACAGAAGGGAACCCTACTTCATTTTGGTGGGAGTGTAAACTTGTTCAACCACTTTGGAAAGCAGCATGGAGGTTCCTCAAAAGACTCTACATAGAGCTCCCCTATGACCCAGCAATCCCACTTTTGGGCATTTACCCAAATGATCACAAACAAGACTGTACTAAAGCTACCAGCACAACTATGTTTATTGCAGCATTATTTACCATAGCTAAGATATGGAACCAATGCAGATGCCCCTCAGTAGATGAATGGATCAAGAAAATGTGGTATATATACACCATGGAATTCTATGCCTCCATCAGAAAGAATGACATTGCCTCATTTGTTAGGAAATGGAAAGACTTGGAAAAAGTTATATTAATTTTATTATATTTTATGGAGATCTGGCTACACCCTGCTCCACCGTTCCTCCATGCTGTCTAGAGCACTAGTCTCTGCTCTTGAGGAGGTCACAGATTGGTAGAGATAAGTAGCTGATCACTGGAAAATTCAGAATATTACAATCTGGAAGAGACAATGGGGATGATTTTGGCCTTTATCAAGGTTAAGAACACATTGTTTTCAAAAGATATTGTTAGGCTGGACATCATTGACTCACCCTTATAAACCTAAGTTTATACTCATAAAACTCAGGAGATGGAAATCTGAAGATCATACTTTGAAGCCAGTCTAGAAGACTCTTATCTCCAATTAACTACTACTTGAGATATGGCTCAAATGGTAGAGAGCTAGCCTTGAACAAAAAAGCTCAGGGACAGTGCACAGGTCCTAGAATCTGCAGGCACACACACACACACACACACACACACACACACACACACACACGCACATTCAAAAGACATTGTTAGGAGGATGAAAAGACAAACCACAGATTTGGGAAAACTACTTGGAAACAAAATATCTATAAGAACAGTGAGGTGTGATAACATAATCTGTAATTCTAGCACTGAAGAGGCCGTGGAAGGAAGATTGTGAATTTGAGGCTAGCATGTGTTCCATACTAAGAGCAAGACACTCTCAAAACAACACAACACATACATCCACACATAGAACACTCACAGGTTAATAGAAAGTAAACAAGTTAAACACAATTTAAAACCAGACAAAAGATCTAAAGTGACATTTCACCAAAGAAGATAGATGACAGATAAACAGAGTACAGGAAAAGGTGCTCTGCATTAGTCATTAAGAAAGTGAAAACTACAATGACAATAAAATCCCACCAGTGACCTATTAGAAGGGTTAAAATTAAAGTCAACAGTATCAAGTGTTGTATAGCATGTGTAGTACTTATATACTGCTAGTAGGAATGTAACACAGTACAACTATCTAGGAAAACACTTTATAATTTCTTAAAAAATTAAACATACTTCTACCAAATATTCAATCATTTCATCCTAGGAAAGGAAGTATATGTCCACAAAGGGACTTGTGGGCAAGTATTATAGAATATATATATAGTGCCCTCAACTTGGTTCCAATGTCCATGCACATTTGGAATGGATAATCAAAGTAGGGTTATCGGATTGAACTACTTATACACATCCCAGATGGATGAATCTCAAAATAATTATGATGAATATAAAAGGAGTCAGTACAACTTGGCACAGTGACTCATATCTGTAATCCTAGCTACTCAGAAGGTAGAGATCAGAAGAATCATGCCATGAAAGCCCAGACAAAAAAGTTCAGAAACCCCTGCTTCAACCAATAGAAAGCTGGAAGTGTTGATGTACGTTTGTCATCCTAGCTGCACAGGAAGTGTGACTAGGCGGAACATGGTCCAGGCCAACTTGGGCAAAAACAAAATGAGATCCTGTTAGTAAAATAACTAAAGCAAAGAGGGCTAGAGGAGTGGCTCAAATGGTAGAATGCCTACTTGGGAAGCACTTACACTTAATCCTGAGTTCAAACCCCAGTACTCCCCTTCCAAAAAAGATTGCAAAAAAGAGTACACGCTATATGAATTGAAGTCTAGAAAATGAAAAAATACAAACTCAGAGTGACATAAATCAGATCAGTGGCTAAGGTAGTAGGGAAGTGATTACAAGAGTCATACAAAATTTTTAGAGGAGTAGATTTATTTACTGACTTAAGTATGGTAAGGGTTTCATGGATATATATATATATATATATATATATATATATATATATATATATATGTTAAAATTTGGTCCCAGTAAAAACATATACATATTATTGTAGGTCATTATTATTTAAAACTGGAGTGACAGGTGCCTTCGATAAGATAAGGTCAAGATGCTATCAATCCATAATACATAGGAAGTTCCCTTAACTCAGACTACCCAGAAGTCAGGGCTCAGATGATGGCTGGCTTAGGACTAGAAATTTGAATGGATGCCATTCAGGGAAACAGAGCAAGTGGGGAATGGCAGGAGGGGTGGAGAGTTTGTCATGCTGGAACAAATTCAAAGCATGTCAAAGTATGTCATGTTCAGAGACCTGCAAATGGCTTGATATGACTGATACAGAAAGGAAGGGAGGGGAGAGGAGAAGTGGGGAGAGGAGAGGACAGAGGATGAGTAAAGAGGGGAAAACAGGAGAGGTAGACAATGACTCAGATCCTTTGGTTGTGGTTTGGATGGAATATGTCCTTCAAGAAGCTCTTGTAGGGGCTGGGAAGGTGGCTCAGTGATAGAGTGCTTGCCTTGCATGCATGAGGCCCTGGGTTTGATTCCTCAGCACCACATAAACAGAAAATCCAGAAGTGGCGCTGTGGCTCAAGTGGTAGAGCGCTAGCTTTGAACTGAAGAGCTGAGAGACAGCACCCAGGCCCAGAATCAACCGACCAAAAAAAAAAAAGAAGAAGCTCTTGTACTGATGGTCTTCAACTAGCTGCACTCTTTGGATGGTTCTGGAAACTTTAAGAAGTGGGGTCTAGTTGGAGCAAGTAGGTCCCTGGGGGACATGTCTTTGGGTCTCTGTCTTGTCCAGGATTCCTCTGTCTCTTTCTGTTGGCTTCATGCTGGTCATGAGGTACGTAGCCTCTCCCCCAGACTCAGGCTGCTATGCTTGTCTGCCTCTCCAGGGGCCCAGAATCAGTGGGGTATGAAGTCTGGACCGAAACCTCAGAAACATTTCCTCCCTTTAAGTTATATTTTGGTTCCAGCTATTGAAAGTTAAGGGACACATCTTTTCTTCTTTGAATTAATGAAATTCTCATTCTATATCACTTACTTGGGTCACCAGCTTTCCCAGACATACCTATTCCTAAACACAAAATGAGATTCCCAACTCCATCCATCTGCAAATTACGATTGTATTTACTCCAGGTATTCCCCCCTCCCAGTTATTTGAGGGAGTCTCCAATGGAGGTCTTATAAAACAGTCTGCCATATTCTTTTTTTCTCCCCTTAACTAATTCATTCTTTTTGAATGTTTTCCTTTCCCCTATTCAAAGGGCACATTGGGAGAACATCAGAGTTCATTCTGATATCAATGAGGTGTCAGGTTTGCCCAAGGCCACCAGAGCAGGGAGACAGCACTGTCATGGGGTAGCTTTGAGACATGATAACTCTTTATAGAATTCCCATTGTATTGGAGGTCAAAGTTAACACTGTTCACAAGAGATAATTTTCAAGAGAGGTGGAAGGTGGAATTGTATTTTATCACTCCGGTGGTGAGTGTGGCCATGGTGGCAGCTTGCCCACATTTGTCATCAAGCTGTTGTCTGGCTAGGACAGCTCTCACGAAATCTCCTGCTTACTATGTCCTGGGCTAGCTGAGTGTGAGGCTCTGTGCCAATGGGATGATCCTGCAGATCAGCCAGGCTACCAAGGTTGAAAGTGATGAGAGTCCCACTTCATCCTCGAGCGACTCCGTTTGTCCTTGTTCACAGCCAGCCTTTCTTCCTGACCACCGGTCAAGCCAATCTAAAACAACATCAAGTTTCCTAGAAACAACAGGCTGCACAGAATTATCTATCACCTTCCCCAGCTTCATAAAGTCTGACCCCCAAAGGCCCTATGCTCCACCACTCAGTAGCTCTACACATCTCTCAACTCTAACATAGGCCTCTGGCCAGGAACAGTTTTGCTTTGCACCATCCTTGCAATCAAAGACTCAAACTCCAGACTTAGAGGAAGAGGGTCAACTCCAACCTTGCCATTTACTAGCTTTTCCCAGACCTACCCCAACCAAATGTTGTCCTCTTCCTTCAGTGAATGAAAACAAAGGCTCCCTGCACATCTCTGGGTGTGAACAGATGTTCCGTGTGGGCGTGAGCGCTGGTGGAGGGCCCTTGGCTGTCTCCACCAGCTGCCTGAGGCCCTGCTCTGACAGTCCTCAGTGCCCTACAGAGGTGATTAACTCCCTCTCCAGTCTTTGATATTCTTGTTCAAAGAGTTCTGACAACTTGACCCTTTGCTCATATGTCTTTGTTTTCACTCATTTCCTTTCCATAGGGCTTTGCCAGGGTGCTGGGATGGATTACAAGGCCTCTGTGAGGGTCTAGCAGGCTGGAAGAGCAACAAAAAGGGTTACTATTGTGGTTTTTGTATGTCAGGCAATATCTTACATACTCTGGTAAATATGAGTCTGTAAGGTGCACAGAAAGGGAGAAAGTTCTAAAAACAGGAGGAATTTGAGATGCATAGTAAGCTTTTCTTGCCCCTCCTTTGCAAAGCAGGTCCTGGAGATGTACGCTCTCCTCGTAGATCCCACAGAATATTCTGCATAGGAGAAAAATTCTCTGGGGTCTGAGAAATAGCATTAGGTAGTCCCCTCAGTTGAATTGGCTTTCTTTTATACTCAGCCCTCTGAACATGAGGCTTCTACAACTATGAATTCCATTAGTCTGGGTCAGAAAATAAAAACATTTTTAAAAAATGTATCTGTGCCTGGTGCTGGTGGCTCATGCCTATAATCCTAGTAACTGAGGAGGCTGAGATCTAGAGATTGTGGTTCAAAGCCAGCCCAACTACAAAAGTTTATAAGACTCTTATCTCCAATTAATCACAGAGAAAGCTGGAAGTGGTACTGTGGCTCAAGTGGTAGAGCATTATCCTTGGGCAAAAAGGAGTTTAGGGACAGTGACCAGGCCCAGATTTCAAGCCCCAGGACTGGTACTAGCACTCAAGCATAGATGTACATATATATGAAGATGAACATGCTAAAAACCAATGCTACTCTCCAGCCCTGTTCCCCCACCCCCTTAGATTTGGGCCTTCATATGCTTCTGTTGCTCAACTGAGATTGGCAATAGCAACTTAGTGAAGACTAGATGGAGGAAAGGGTTACAAAAGTTAGGAGTTGTGTTTGCCTGGCTGAGGAACATAGCTGCGATCACCTCAATTATCCCAGCATGAAAACATTTTTAAGGTGGGTATAGGAATCACAAAAACCTTTTGAGACCTGTGGATGGGATTGCATACAAGTCTTCTACCTATTTGTACTCAGATTCGGCCTCTGGAAGAGGACAGAGTGGTGGAGGTTGGACTGAGTGGGAGGAGTTGTATTTTTCTAGGCGGCTTTGTTCCTACTGCAGCTGCCATACATTCTGGGCCTGATGACAAACTATTCACTCCATACATGCCTACTGCTCGATAGTCTCATACCTCAGGAGCCACCAATCCCCTTTTTGGATATGGAGAAATGATGCCTGTTATTTATAATCCACCATGTTTTGGCTGACCATCAGAGAATATATTTTGAGACAATTTCCCATTTTGCTTTAGGAATTAAACATTTTAACACAGCTTGCCACGTCTATTTTTAGGTCACTGTCAGTAGCTTTGCAATTAATATGGCCACCTCTCCCAGATGTGTTTTTGGGGGTCCACAGATTTACTGTTTTGCCTTCATTGTCTCAGCTGGCCCCATGCTTTCTAATTGAAGTGTGGGAAATTTGGGTTCTGTCTTTAGAGACCTAAGAGAATGCTAGCAGTCCTGTTTCAGGTCATTATTCTGTCTTTACTGGATGGATCATTTCTTGCAATGCTAGGTTTTCAGGGAGGAACACAAGCCTATTTAGGTTCCATCAAATGTATCATCCACTATTTATTGTCCTGTGAGGCTATCACCTAGAGAAAGGGTCAGTGATACACATTATTTGAATACCAGCTGAGTGCTGCCACCTTGTGGCCGGGCAAACTCCGGAGACTAGCAGTAACTTAGGAAAAGTGTTTTGTTTTCCTAAAGGAAATATATTCAGAATCCATGTCTTCTATCTACTTTGTAGGAAAAAAAAAATCTCATAAGCTCTAAAGCACGGTTATAGCTCTTCTGTTTCCTGAATGAAGAAACTAACTGCTACATTTTTATGGTAGAATCCTCCATGTTGCTTTCAAGAGAAAGGAATTGATTTTTGTTCTGAAGGTTACTTTTGAACCAGACTTCTGGCATTAATTTGATCCTAGGCTTGAGAAGTTTGGAAAGAAGACCTTAAAAATAGTAGTCAAGGTCAGAAAGAGGCTAAATGTGTAACCGGGGATGATTTTCCTTATTGCACAGGTTTGTTTTTCTTTTTCCTGGACCACCAGCAGCAGCATCTGGGAACTTGTTGAACTGCACCTTCTTGGCCTTGAACCAGACCTGCCAAATCAGAAATTCTGGAGTTAAAGTCAGAAGTCTGTGTAAGATGATTCAGAAGCATGCTCAAGTTGGAGAAGCACTCTGGCAGAGCCAGCATTGGCAGAGATGAAGTGGATAGTGTCCAGGGTCCATTTGGTTCTCCATAACACCTCTGCAGAGCCCTCTCCCGTGGTGTTTTCTTACTAAACACCAAATTTTACCTACATCTAGTGATACAGAAATAGGAGTCATTTGAACAAGAGCCTGAAAAATTGCGTAGTTTCTAGGGTTGGGGATGCTGCTATTTCTCCAGGGACAACGCTTAGGAAGCCATATTTTAGAGACAAGAGCCAATGCAATTTTAGATGGAGAATATCATGTAAGCTTTTTAGGGAACTCACGAGGCTACAAGACCCACTCCCCAACCTTTCCTGCCTCTGTGATGAGTACCCAGGAGACACGCTTATAGAAATCGAAGCTAGTCCATTATAAAGAGATTAAAATAGCGTGCTATGATTTCATCACCCAAAGGTTAGGCATTTCAAATGTCAGAAATGTGGTTATTAAAAGGCCTTAGAGAAGATTGTCAATAGTTTCAGAAAGTTTGGCCTCATGTTAAATGACCTGTTTTGTGCTATGTGTTGTCCTGACTGGATCAACCAGATCAATATGGCCCGTGTGCTAGCACATCTGCCTTGCTGTTTAATTTATCATTTATAAGTGTAGTTGGTTCAACGAGTCTAAGCAATTGTAATGCAGAGAATAAATAATCACAACAGCAAATCAAACTGGATTTGTGGGCACAATTATACAGCAAGAACTCTCAGAGCTGGGAGCAGGACTCTAATCACAGATTAGAATACAAATGCTTGCTTGTACATCACAGGCAGTCTTTGCTACCTGCTGGATATAAATGGTTCTTGATGCACCTTCTAGCCAATACGGTGTGAGAAGGGAAGAGCTAGGGCTTTCTTTGCAAAGGTTTAAATCTCACAGACAGAATGTGCAAGAGTAGGTGCAGGAAGTTATTTGATGTATCTAGGTCTCATTTTCTTCTTCTTCATCTTGTTTTCTTTCTATGCTAGTACCGGGGCTTTGATTTGGGGCCTTGGTCTATCCCTGAGCTCTTTTGCCCAGGGGTAGTTTTGCCACTTGAGCCATAGCTCCACTTTTGATGTGTGTGTGTGTGTGTGTGCGTGTGTGTGTGTGGTTAATTGGAGATAGGAGTCACATAGACCGTTCCTATTCTGGATGGCTTCAAACCATGATCTCTGATCTGGGCGTCATGAGTAGCTAGGGTTACAGGCATGAGTCACTGATACCCAGCCTTAATTTTATTAATCGATAATTTTTGAATAATGCAAACCACTTCATGGGATGGTTTGAAGGATCAAATTAAAATGTGTAGGTAAGGCCTATAGTAGGTGATCAGTACAGAGTGGATATTTCCAACCCTCCAGTTGCAGAGGGCTGAGACTGGGAGAGATCAGGAACTCTGATGATCAAAAGTATTCAAAGTTGGACGCAGGTCTCAGTAATGGAGCATGTACTTAGTATGCACATGTATTTCACCAACAACATTAAAACAAAACAAAAATTCTACAACAAAACCAACAAAACCAATGAACAAGGATTGAGCATGGTGGCTAACATTTCAAGTATTCGATAGACAGAGGTAGAAGTATCATGATCTAAGGCCAGCACTGGGCAAAAGTGTGAGATCCTTTCTGAAAAATAACTGAACTGGGGGTGAGAATCAAATCCCAGAGTACTTTCCTTCCAAGCATGAAGCTCTGAGTTCAAACTCCAGTGCCACCAAAATAACAAACCAACATGCCTCCTGCCAACAAAAATCCCAAACCAACAACACACACACACACACACACACACACACACACACACACACACACACACACACACACACACACACACACACACACACACACACACACACACACACCCAGGCAAACATCCATACCTATAGCCCTCAGGCCCCTGGCTTCTCCCCACTAAGCTTGTTCTGTGTTAAACTGGGCATGTGAATGTAGACTGAGTGCTCTAATTCCCCAAACAGCAGGAACGCCAGCTCACAGCTGTGCTAGGTGGTCACACTGGATGGTTCCACACAGATGTGATTTCAGCATTGATGGAACTGGTCCCTAAAGATTTGGCTAAGCTAAGAGATGTTTGAATGGTAAAGGGGGTGTCACTTGTATGTGAGGGTGTTGTCAAAATCACAGTCACAGTCACTGTGCTGCTCAGATGCACACCGCTGAAAAGCAGCTGAGCTTAAATTCAGTGGCAAAGTGTCTGGGAGGAGGAACATTGGGATCCTAGGAGAGAAAAGTAGGGACTGATGAGCAGGCGGGAGGGAGTAGGGCAAATCAGAAGGTACCTCTGGGAAAATGGAGGGTGGGGTGTAATTAATGTTGGAGATGGGCCCCTCCAGATGGAATTTTTTCCATGGCCGGCTCTGCTACCACATGATTTGAGGGCTTAAGGACTTTGTCACCGAGTATGCACAACTCTGGGAGAGGTAAACCCTCACGCTGGTCATGATATGAACAAAGACTATGTAGGAATTGAATCTAGGCCACAGGGTCCTGACTTTGTATCCAGATCTGTGAATTTTGGGGGACACTGAGCTGGTTCTGTCATAAGCTGTGATTCACAAGAAACCTACCTGGAAGGGCTGGCACGAGGAGGTCTGAGGGTAATGTGCAGGAGCACTTTAGCATGTCTGGTTACGGGCCAAGCACTCCAGCACGGGCTAACATCATGATGAAGAGCTTTAGCTGGCGCATGGCTGTGTGGCCTTCAGCAGGTCACCTGGTGCTTCTGACACTCAGCTGCTTCAACTCTTTCAAAAAAAAAAAACTCTTTCAGAAAAAGAGCCACAGCAGACAGCAGACAGGGCCACAGGTGTGACTCTGCCCAGACAAAAGCCATTCATCATGGGAGGGGTGGTAAAGCCTTGGTGCGTTGGGGAGGCCTGGGAGAGAGATTAAAGTTCACTGGAACTTGTTTGTTTGGAAAGAAATGCATCTTTCGTTTTGACTGAGAGGAAATGAAGAGAGCGCACAGTGCTGCTCTCCAAAGGCAGAGTGAGCTGATGAAAGCTCATGGTTGTATTTCTCAAATGGAATCAGACATCTCGTCCTCTCTGACTCCCACGAGCTGAGGTCCAATTTTCAATCTTGAAGTAGTTGTACAAAGGAGTTGCAAGTTAAAACGTCCTTTTTGAGTCCAATGCACCTTGAGTAATATCCTTCCATCGTGATCCCCTCTCCTCTCCCAGCCCCGCCCCTCCCCACAAGTCACCAGATTCCATATTCACACAGGTGCATTAAACATCATGATTGTATTTGCCCACCATCTCTTCTTAATCCCATGTTGGCATGGGTGGCATAGCTATGCCATTTCCTAGCAAGAATTTCAATGAGCCCGCATGGAGTTAGAGTTAGGAGCCATTGTAGCTCTCATATTCCACCATGCTTATTTGGAAGGAGTCAAAGTAGAGAAATTAAAAGGCCTGTCAGGCACCATGTAAGGATCTAGGCCCCCAGATCATATTTCGCTCTTTTGTTTGTGTCTCTCTACTGCACCTTTTCCAGAGGCCCTGAGTCTGGATTGTCCCGACCTGCAGGACTTCAACCAGGGCAATGAACCTAAGCAAGAAGGAATGAAGGTACAAGAGACACAAAGAATGACAGCAAGACAAGGATTCTGATCAAGCTGCCAATTTTTATTTTTCACACAGGGGTATTTATATGCTTAGAATAAGGAAGCTTTTTCATTGGCCGTAGCAGCTGCAGGATGTTTGCTTAGGGCAGTGTGAAAAGGTGGTCCTTAGCAGCTACCTGGTGTTTGTTTGGGGCAGGATGAAAGGACCCGATTCAGTAAACAGCCTGGAGATGTTCCAGTGAGATAGTCAAGCTTATCATGCAGAGAGACTCAACTTTTGGCTCCCTACACTGGATGCAATGAGCGCCTTCTCCAGTTGGATTACACAGGTTCTAGCCCACGTCCTTCCTCTCTCCCTTCAAGCAGTGGGTGTATTTTATATTAATATTTAACTGACTTGACTCCTTTATCTGTTAAATGAGTAGAGCAATCCAAATGAATGAACTCTCACTAACCACTGGATGTCAAAACTTTGCAAAGGTTTGGTGAAAATCTTTTAGTAGATCTCCAATGTTAAGTTAGGTCTGGTCCCTGTTTTAGGGGAAAACAGTGATAGAACTTGGTCAAGGCATAACACATTTCAACACAGCAGAAAGTCCTACAACAAAGGGGTCGGCAACAGAGGGAAACAGAACAGCTAACTACTTTTGCCGGGGTGAGTGAGAAAAGCTCCTGAATAACTTTTCTACTGACCTTACCTTTGTATTGTGGGAACCCAGTGAGATGAAGCAGTGGATGAATCAAAGTAAAAATGTAAAGGGTTGTACAGGAAAGAAACCATGCAGATGAGGATATTTTATGCTATGGAGAAGTCAAATAAGAAAAGGAATAGTTATCTATTTTGGTGGACCAGCAAATTTTACACAGAGTTCTAGCTATAACCACCCAGCTGGTAAACTGAGTTCTGTTACAGGAATGACCTGACCTTGTCTTTTCCTTTGAAACAGCTGAAAGCTTTCTATGATCTAGAATTAGCCCTCAGTGATCTCCAGTTAGAAGGTCAGTGGGAAAATGCGAGTTAGAAAAGCAAATGGGATGTTGGGCAGATTGTAATGAGAAACCCATAGATCTGGCTATCATTTTTAAAAACAAATTTATTGTTATTATAAAGGTGATATACAGAGGGTTACAGTTACATAAGTCAGGTGAAGAGTACATTTCTTTCTGAGCAATGTTACCCCTTCCCACACCCGCTCTCTCCCAGTTTTTCCCTCCCATACTCACCCATAAATTGTAAAGTTCATTTTTAACGTACTGTCTAGTGAGTATCACTGGTGAATTTGTTCACCCTTTGTCCCTCCATTTCGGTGCCCCCTTACTTTTCCAATGACAGATAAAAGAACAAACAAGATAAAAAGAAGAGAAAAAAACAGTAGTGAAGAAATACACCCCTTGTCTCTATTTCCTGGAGTTCATTTTGATAAATATTATTTTATAGGATCAGATGCACATAGGCATAGTGCCTTTGTGTTCTTCTCCTGAAGATACCCTTCTTTGGTCTCACTATGTGAGATCTGGCCATCTTGTCACGGTTATGTACCTAGATGAGAAATTCTCTTCTCTTTCCTTTGCCTCTTTTGTATCCTTTAGTTGTGGAGATCTGAATATCATGTTCAGAAACAAGCTGCTACCGTGAAAATCTGTCAAAATGAAAGCACAATATTCAGACAATTATTTCTTGATTAAGATTCACAGGTAAAATGACACTGTCCAAAGTAAAAATAATTGGTATGGTGAATGTCTGAAAACATTCTAAGTGGCATTAAAAAAAAAAAAACCAAAAACAAAGGATAAACCATTGTGTGATATTCGACACTTGATTCTGCTCAAACTCTGGAGCCTTGTCCAACCTAGCAATGAGAAGAGGAAAATGTAACCACAGGGTGCCCTCTAGTGGTGAGGCAGACCAACTACAGCCCATGGCCAGATTCCCCTACTGGAAGAAACCTATGCATCTAAGAAAGACTTCAGAAATGGCTTGTAGTGTTCCAGATGGGAACAGACATTTTCTGTTGGCATACAGATACCTTTCAATGGAAAGAATTTCCTGTAGCTCTTCTTTTTGGGCTTTGTAGTAATAAAACAGCCAAGTACCACCCAGTCTTCCATAAATGACTCGTTATTGGAGTGAAAACGATTCACAAGAACAACCCCATTGTAATTCACTGTGACAAACAGCTAACAAAAGCAGAACTAGGGCCCTCTATCTGGTACAGCTGTCTCTCCTTCATTCTTTGGGCTTCCCCCACTTACCCCACATTAACCAGCAGGGGTACTTTCTGTTTGAAGTTGAATCTGTATTACACTGCTGTGAAGCAACAGTAATTGTGGCACCCCAAACCACCACAGGGGTGTTCTCTTAGTGATTTCATGATCTCCAGGAAGTACCTATGGAAGGCTGGAGAGGAGACAATTCAGATGACCTCTCAGGAGGGAGGCCTTCATCACTCATCAGTAGACAGATGTACAGGCTCTATAAACCCCATGTGTGACAAAGGGCTGTGATTTCTAGGGGCAAGATGGAGCTGTCCACAGCTCAATTTCATGGTGACGCTTCATGCTATCTTCACCATTGTTAAAATGAGGGGTGATCCATAATCATCAATGACACCCCGATTCTGATGGGCTTTATTTGTCTCTGGCTAACAGTGACTTGAGACTGTTACAGAAGACCCTACTGACAATTTGGCAGGACTGATTGGGTCAGGCTGTGTGTGCCCCGTTATCAGTAGGCTCCTTTTAGGCTGATGAATAGCCTATCATGCAACAGCAAAGGTTAGTTATCATATGGGGCAGTTTGTGGCCATCCCTACTTGGAAAACAACTGGGCGAGTCTATGGTGACTGCAGTGGTGGGAGGTAGTGAAGACTGTGCAGAACAGTTTGAATCTGTGCATGCTTTGTAGCCCTATGCTTCACTCACTAACACGCTTCACCTGGTGAGTTCCTCAAAATCATTAAAAAAAAAATTCTTGTCAAGAATACACAGTTGGCTAATAGTGTATTATCCTCACCTTCCGTGGCACCTGTGCTACATCCCAGGGTGAGCTGGGGAGGCGGGTAACCGTGTCTGGATGGTAGATGTCTGGGTGCTGGCAGTTCCTGGGCCCTGGAGGACAGCGAGTCAGGCTCCACCTCACTGAAAGTGGAGTGGACAGTGTAGTTCTCCTAACAGAAAGCCTGTAGGGATTGACTATTGGTTCTCTTTTGTTCATGCTATTGACTTTTGGGGCAGAGAAGCCAAAGCAGATCTCACAGATTGATGGGGATCTTGGGTTGGGAGTATATCCCTGAGGTAACATCCTCCAGCTAGCATTATTCACATTTATTTATTTATTTATTTTATTTTATTTTTTTGTTGGTCGTGGGGCTTGAACTCTGGGCCTGGGCGCTGTCCCTCAGCTCTTCAGCTCAAGGC
The DNA here is from genome assembly GCF_024711535.1 of Dipodomys merriami. Classification (NCBI taxonomy): domain Eukaryota; kingdom Metazoa; phylum Chordata; class Mammalia; order Rodentia; family Heteromyidae; genus Dipodomys; species Dipodomys merriami. The sequence continues at coordinate 75,949,617 of NW_027202270.1, read as the reverse complement.
TAGCACTCTACCACTTGAGCTACAGCACCACTTCCGGTTTTCTGGTGGTTTATTGGAGATAGGAGTCTCATGGTCTTTCCTGTCCGTGCTGGCTTTGAACCACGATTCTCAGATCTCAGCCTCCTGAGTAGCTAGGATTACAGGCGTGAGCCACCAGTGCCCGGCTTATTCACATTTATTTTACAACGAATTCAATGCAGATAATTTGATCACTTAAATAATTTGCACTGTGTACACTTTTTGTGTGTGTGTGTGTGTATATGCATGCCTGTCCTGATGCTTAAGTGCAGGGCCTGGCACTGTCCTTGAGCTTTTTCTTGCTCAAGGTTAGTGCTTTACCACTTGAGCCACAGCTCCACTTCCAGCTTTTTGGTGGTTAACTGGAGATAAGAATCTCACAGACTTTCCTGCCCAGTATGGCTTCAAACTGTGATCTTTATTTCTCAGCCTCCCAAGTAGTTAGGATGATAGTCGTGAGCCATTGGCACCTGGCTACTGCATATACTTTTAGCTAAACCATGTAAAGTCAACTTCCATATTTATTATTATCACCATTTCAGAACTATTTAGATAGCCAATTACATTTATAGTCTTTCAAGTCAAATTCTTAGACTACCCTTGCTCAATATATGCCATGTCAGAACATGTGTTTGTAACTGAAGGGAAATAATCTGGAAACAGAAGTTTTTGGAAATAATCAAATGGAAACATAGAAGATGATCTGTCAGGAGTGAAATGGATTGAAGAGAATCTCCCACTGTTTTCTTGAAGGAGATTCTGTCCCTACCAAAGTCCTTTTCCTGGGAATCCCCAGCAAAATCATTTGTGGAAAAATGTTCCTTGCTCAAGGTGCCATGGATGTGTGTGTGTGTGTGTGTGTGTGTGTGTGTGTGTGTGTGTGTGTGTGTGTGTGTGTGTGTGTGTGTGTGTGTGTGTGTGTGTGTGTGTGTGTGTGTGTGTGTGTGGCGGGGGAGGGTGTAGGAATGGTTTTGTTCAGAAAGCTGATAATACACTCTTATCTCTCATAGATATTTACTTGCCTGTAGGCCTTAGATCATGAAGTACAGTTGCCAGAGGATGCAGATGGCAGTGGCTGCCTGTGAGCCTCTAGTAAAGAAGTCCCTGTGGCAGATTTCTCAGGTTGAATGCTCTGGATGCCGTCCTTCAGCGAGGCAACTGGACTACAGCCAGAACAAGGCAGGAACTCACTGTATGGGATGCTGGGACATTGTGTGATGTGAACAGCAGAAAGAGATGCTCTTTCTGACCTCACAGAACATTCAGAATTGCTTTTCTAGGCTTAGACGAGGCTGGATGTAGACTCGAGTCCAGAGCTGAATGCACAGGTGATCTCACCCTTTCTTATCTGAGAAATCCTGGGTTTCAGTCCCAAGGAACAAAACAGACACATGTACATGGAGACTAACAATCACTTGTTATTGATTGATTTGGTACTGGGAATTTTAAGCTTGATTTTAATTTGAGCTTCCACAAATGCTCTCCAACTTGGGCCATGCCTCTAACCACAGATAATTGATCTTATTTGAACATTTCATGGTTTAATCAACAAATAATATTAATTTTAAAAGCCATGAAGTTACAAAGGTGAACCATTATTTATCTTCTCCAATACTTTGCTTTAAATGTTTATCAAAGTAACAGTATGGAAAAACTTATGGTGGCTACTGGCAGTCTCTTCCCTAGTCATGACCCCTTCCAAGCTCTTGCTTTGGTGCAGTTTTCACATAATTCTTCTGGCATTTATTTCCTTTTAATATGTTGTACATGCATTTCCTAATTTATAAGTGTAGGTAAGATTTTTAGCTTCCACTATGAAAAATGAGAACTTATTTAGATGATGTCTACCTCTCCTCCCGCCTCGCCTTCCCCTTCACTCAGTGTTTGATGATGGTCATTGTGGGACATTAAATCCTATCCCCTAGTCCCACCTGGAAGCTGAAGACAGTGGGTAACAGATGTCTTCCGATTCTAAATTGAGATGCTATGCCATCTACATGTAGGACCTGTTAGGAGAATATCCTCAGAGATGCTAGCCCCAATCCACCTGCATGTGACAAAGGAAAGCAGTGAAAAGTGAGAGAATGCTGAGAGAATAAGGTTGTTAGGTGTTAGGTCAAGGGAAGAGAGAAAGATCTTTATGACTGTCATTCCAAAAAACATAACCATCTCTTCCCCAGAGAGAGAGATGAGCTAATGGTGTCTCCTTATGGTACCCAATCACTAAACTGTCTTCGGTGTGAAGGTTGCTGGTGGCAACTCTTTGAAGTCCTGGGTTCTAGATCTACAGAACCCATTCACTTTTCTTTTACACGTTAGCACCTCAGGTAGACTTCTTGCCTGGTGGTGTACAGACCAACCTGATTTCTTGCCAATAAGAACATAGCTTCCCTTGACAGGCATCACAACCAATGAAAATCTTTGCTTCACACTCTTTGAGAGGTTGTGTCAAGTCTTTGGAAATGGGAACCTGGGGATCTCCTCAACTCTAAGAACTCAAACTCTCAAACCATTCTTTAATCAAAGTGGTTTCCTCTCTGCCTCTCATCTCCATCATCCTTACTGAGGATACTTTCTAGTTGCCACCTGTCGGCTCTTAGTCCAAGAATTGCCAAGAGATTAAAAACAAATCTCTGGTTCATGTTGCTCAGTAAGTAGTTGGTAGTGCATGCAATGAGGCTGTGAAGAATTTCCACTGGAAACCCTAGCTATGACTGATTCTCCAGGCCTGGTTACTGAATCTGCAGCATATGGCATAATCTCCTCCCCAGTCCAGTGACTGATATAAGAATGGGTAAGTAAACTAAAATAGCACTAGGATGGAAGGAGAAATCTGGGGATGGACAACTTTCTCCTACAGAGAGGACAATGTGATCTCTCTGCATCTTCTGGACCTTTTACCCTGGATATGTCCACTTCAGCCATCTTACAGCAAGACAAAGATTGAATACATCTTTCAGGATGGAGAGAAAATAGACCCTCAGTAAATCCATTGAGCCACTGAGTCAACTACTTCTAAAGTCTGCTTCCCTTTTGGCCTTCTTGGCTTCCCTTTCGCTGTGTGAGATGATGCATTCCCATATTGTTTAAGCCACTTCAAATTGGGTTTCTGTCATATTCCTCCAAAGTTTAATGAATATGATTTCTAAAATCATTTGAAGAATGAGTGCGAAAGGATACTGAAATCCATTATCTGTCAAAGGTAGAGGTGGTGGTCTCTCCCTAGCCTCTATTTGGTATGGAGATTCTCTATTGCTTTTATTCTTCTTTCATTACTACCAAGAGTAGTCCATTTAAGGTAAACCGTGGCTGACATATAATGCGAACACCTCCATTTGTTTTAGGCTTTAGCCTCCTGGGGTGCCCAATCTATTCTATGCCTCACTTGAGTTCTTTTGACCTCCCTTGGTTATCAACACTTTGCTTATTTTATTCTTTGAGCTTTTCTCTTTTCCTTGGCATTGAGATTTGAAAACATACTTGCAGACTGGACAGGAAAATAGCACCTGGAAGTCTATGGGTGGCATCACAGTTGAGTCTGCCCTGGCTGGTGCATGTGTGACTCCGATGATGGCTCAGGCTGAGTTGGCTGATGTCCCCATTGTCTGGCCCTTATGATCAGTGGGATGTCCTCTAGAAGCGAGTGTATGCTTAGTCAGAAAGGATGCCATTCCCCCAAAAAGGGAGCCACTCTCTAGTCAAGGTAGTGTACAGACAATATAGTGATGACATAACACAGGTTTAACTCTCTGCCAATGCTGTATTATGAGTTTTTCTTAATTTCTGAAATGCCCAATGTATTTCGTGGTCTGTAAACAAAAGTGGCAATGTGTGAATGGAAGCAATGGGGCTGCCATTTCCCAGATCTCTTACCTTTTCTCTTTCTAACCTGGGAACAAGTTGCAGGTGCTTGTAAATTCAGTGGAGTATAAAAATGGACAGAGAATTGGGGTGTGGCTTGTGGAAGAATTCATGGTGCCCTTGGCAATTCTCTCTCTTTTCCCTCTTTGCTAATTGATTAAAAATATGTATGTATTGCAAAGCTCATTTATTGATCGAGAGGAGAGTGAAAAGGATAGCTTCCCTAATTAAAACCGATTGGAGCTGTGAAAGTTTAATTAATTGGATGCATGTCACTTCATTTCCATGTTAGGCTGTACATAGTGCTCTGTTTTCATAATTACTGTGTTGTGTCAGGGTGCCGAGTGTCTCTCTAATTAACAGTCTGAAGGAAAAGTGATATATGGGCCTGCTGAGCAGGCAGAGTGGGTGGAAAGTGAAGTCCCAGCCAGAACCCACAGTCTCTGTTCCCTGTGGCCTATTTCTTGCCATTCGTATGCCCCTTTGTTCAGTGGTTCCTGTTCAGGGATCACTGCTTATTTGATTGTGTGCCAGGCACTTCTCCATCAGAGGACTGAGAGGCTACATAGCACTTCCAGAGACTGCAGGTGAAGACTTCCAGCAGGAGGGCTAGAGTCAACACCAGCCGCTTTCTCTGTTCAGTATCTACTGCATTCATCATTCCTTACCAGTCAACCAACACCTCTAGACTCAGTCGCGGAGGGTCAGCTGTGTGCAATGTATGGTGACAGGCAGGTGACTCTGTGTCCAGATTTTAACCTCTTGCAGGACATGTGGTCTGGGAGAAACTACATAAACTCTCAGTGACTTAATTTTCTCATTTTTAAAAATGGGATGACAAAGACATGGTTTATAAAGATGTTGTGTGAGTTAAATGAAATAACATACAATAATCCAGTGTGCTTGGCACTCAGTTGTCTCACACTATCTTTACTGAATCATCTTCTGTTCTTCACTATATGTGTTGAATATCTCTAATTAAAAAAACCCTGAAAATCCTAAACAATCTCAAATTCAAAACTTGTTGAGTGCTGATGTGTCTCAGAAAATTTCCCACCCAACCTTATGCCAGTCGCAGCTCAAGTGCAGGTCCACTGCAAATGTTGTTTACAAAATCTTCAGATTATATGTATGAGATCTATGTAAAACAGATGAATTTCATGTTTACAGTGGGTTCTGTCACTGACGTATCTATTTATGTATATGAAATTATCCAACAGTTTAAAAATCCAAAGCCTAAAACATTTCTGGCCCCACTTATTTCTGGTAAGGAATACCACTAGTCTTATAGTTTGGATTAAAAAAATAATTAAATGCTTACCTGGTCCCATTCATGTACTCTTTCTAATGTCCATGCTCTTACTTTTTCAGAATTCTTGTTTCCTAAAAAAAAGGAGAAAAAAGAAGGGGAAAAAAAGCTCTTTATGGGAATGCCTTGCTGAGAACTTCCAATTGTTTTCTCTTTGTTTTGTATGTCTTTTTTATTGTAAAAATGATGTACAGAGGGGTTGCAGTTACATGAGCAAGGTAATGAGTACATTTCCTATCGAGCATTGTTGCTGCCTCCTTTGTTTGCCTCCTCCCACCCTCCCACCTCCACAACTACCACCATCCCCTCACCCCCCCACTGGAGTTGTAAAGTTCGTTTTCAACATAGTGTTTTGTACATCTCATTGTTACAATGGGTCACCCTGTATCCTTATTTCAGCAGTTGGTGTCAACTCTTTTACAGAGAATTCCACCTCCTGTCTACCTTGCCAGCCACATCTCCCCCTCTCTGCCTTATCTCTGCAGAGCCTTCTCTTACTGTACCAACCAACAAATCTCCCTCACACAGCAATCTCTTTCCACTTTCTGCTTGCAAGGTTCTTTTTTTTTAGAAAAAAATTAATTTTATTGTCAAGGTGATGTACAGAGGGGTTACAGATACATATGTAAGGTAGTGAGTATATTTCTTGTCTACCTTGTTACCCTCTCCCTCATTTTTCTCCCACTTTCCCTCTCTCCCAATCCTCCCAAGTTATATAGTTCATTTCCAACATGTTGTCTTGTGAGTATCGCTGCTGCTTTGGTTTGCCCTTTTTCCTTTGTCTCACCATTTTTGTGTTCCCTTTTCCTTCTCTAATTCAGATAAACATATATGCAATACCTAGGGTTCCAAAATCAAATACAGTTGACAGCAGGGGATAAACCATAGGAAAAATTCACAAAAAAGAAATCACATAGTACATTAAAAACAACAGCAAAGAAAAGCCTCTTGTTTCCATATTTGGAGTTCAATTAGCATAATCTTATATGGTCATATGTACATAGCTACTGAGCTATTCTGTTTATCTGCTAGGACTATCCTAGACATATACTAATTATTACAAATGACGGAAACCATAGTATCTTGTTTCTTTGGGTCTGGCTTATTTCACTTAATTTTTTTTTTTTTTTTTGTCGGTCGTGGGGCTTGAACTCTGGGCTTGGGCGCTGTCCCCACACTCTTCAGCACAAGGCAAGTGCTCTACCGCTTGAGCCACAGAGCCACTTCTGGTTTTCTAGTGGTTTATTGGAGATAAAAGTCTCACAGATTTTCCTGCCCAGGCTGGCTTTGCATGATCCTCAGATCTCAGCCTCCTTAGTAGCTAGGATTACAGGCATGAACCACCGGCACCCGGCAATATGATTTTTTTCTAAGCCTTTCCATTTCCTTACAAATGGGACAATGTCATTCTTTCTGATGGAAGCATAGAATTCCATTGTGTATTTATACCACATTTTCTTGATCATCTAATGAGGGGCATCTGGGTTAGTTCCATATCTTAGCTATGGTTAATAGTGCTGCAGTAAACACGGTTGTGCTGGTAGCTTTAGTATGACTTGTTTGTGGTCATTTGGGTAAATGTCCAGGAGTGGGATTGCTGGGTCATAGGGAAGCATAGTCTTTTGAGGAACCTCCACACTGCTTTTCAGAGTGGCTAAACACGTTTACACTCCCACCAACAGTGTAGTAGTGTTCTCTTTTGGCTACATCCTCTCCAGAATCTGTTGTTTTTAGATTTCTTGATAATGCCCATTCTAACTGGGGTGAGATGGAAATTCACTGTTGTTTTGATTTGCATTTCTTTTATGGCCAGAGATGTTGAGCATTTCTTCATGTGTCTGTTGGCTATTCTTATTTCCTCTTCAGAGATGTCTCTCTTTAGGTCTTTTTTTTTGGGGGGGGGGGTCTGGTTGTGGGGACTGAACTCTGGGCCTGGGCGCTGTCCCTCAGCTCTTCAGCTCAAGGCTAGTGCTCTACCACTTGAGCCACAGTGCTACTTCTGGCTTTTTTCTTTTTGCTTATGTGGTGCTGAGGAATCGAACCCAGGGCCTCAGGCATGCAAGGCAAGCGCTCTACCACTGAGCCACCTTCCCAGCCCTCTCTTTAGGTCTTTAGCCCACTTATTAATTGGGCAGTTGTTTCTTTGAGGATTTGGTTTTGGGGATTTAATATTTTGAATTTTAAGAATAGTTTAGATATAAGGCCCTTGTCTATTACATGGCTAATGAAGATATTCTCCAATCTGTGGGCATTTAATTTATCTTGCTAGCTATGTCCTTTCCATGCAGTTTCATGCAATCCCATTTGTCCAACCTTTCTTTGATTTGTTCTGTATCTGGGTCTTTATTGAGAAAATTTTGACCTGTGTCAAGAAGCCCTAGTATTTATCCTATTCCTTTCTGTATTGTTTTCAGGGTATTTGCTTTTACCTCTAAGTCTTTGATTCATTTGGAATTGATTCTGGTGCAGGGTGACATATAAAGATCTAAGTTCAGTTTTCTACAGGTGTTTAACCAATCTTGCCAGCACCATTTGTTGATGAGACTCTTTCTTTATCCTATTTTGTTTGACCCCTTATGGATGATTAGGTAGTCATAGGTTTGCAGGTTTATCTCTGGGTCTTCAGTTCTGTTCCATTGGTCCACAGGTTGGTTCTTGTGTCAGTACCAACTTGTTTTGATTACTACAGTTTCATAATAGAGTTTGAAGTTTGGTATTGATATTCCTCTATCACTGTTCTTCCTAATAAGGATTATTTTTGCTATTCGAGGTCTTTTATTGTTCCATATGATTTTTTGGATTGCTTCCTCTATTTCATTAAGGAATGATGTTGGCATATTGATGGGTATTGCATTGAATTAGTACATATCCTTTGGCAGTATTGCCATTTTCACAAAGTTAATCTTCCCATTCCAGGAGCATGGGAGGTTTTTCCACTTCCTTAGTTCTGTTTTAATTTCCTTTTTCTGGTTTTTAAAGTTTTCATCATAGAGATCCTTCACTTCTTTGGTTAAGTTAATTCCTGGGTATTTTATTTTTTGGGGACTATTACAAAAGGAGTTGCTTTCCTGATCTCAACCTTGCTTTTCTTATTATTAGCCTACAGAAAAGCCACTGTTTTTGAAGGCTAATTTTATACCTACTACTTTGCCAAAGTTTCAGATCAGCTCAAGTAACATGGAAGTGGAGTTTATAGGGTTCTTTAAATACAGGGTCATGTCATCTGCAAAAGAGGTAGAGTTTTACTTCATCTTTCCCTAGTTGGATCCCCTTTATGTTTGCATCTTGCCTTATTGTTCTAGCTAGGAATTCCAGTACTATATTGAAGAGGAGTGAAGAGAGCAAACAGCCTTGTCTCATTTTTGAATTTAGAAGAAATAGCTTTAGCTTTTCACTATTAAGTATAATACCAGCTGTAGGTTTGTCATATACAGCCTTTAATATATTGAAGAATGTTCCGTGGATCTTGCCCACAAAAACAAACGTATTCTGAAAGTGAAAGTCTGGAATAAAATCTATCAAGCAAATGGCCCCCATAAACAGGTGGCAATCTTAATATCAGATAAAAGAGATTTCAAATTAAAATAGTGAAAAGAGACAAAGAAGGTTATTATATACTAATAAAGGGATCACTCCAAAAGTTGGAGCACCCAACTTAATCAAACAAACACTAATTACACTAAAACACACATAGATCCAAACAAACTAATCATTGGTGACTTTAACATACCACTGTTGCACTGGATAGAGCAACATGGCAAAAACTCAACAGAAAGGCCTCAGAACTAAACAATTGCAAGGACCAACTAGACTTAACCGACATTCATAGAATATTCCACCAGAATATACGTTCTTCTCAGTAGCACATGAATCATTCTCCAAAATAGATCATATTTTAGGGTACAAAGCAAATCTGTGCAAATTCAGACTTATTGAGATTATTCCCTGCATTCTCTCAGACCACAATGGAATAAAATTAGAGCTCAACATAAAAAAATCACAATGGAATAAAATTAGAGCTCAACATAAAAAAATCACCATAGAAAATCCTGTAACCCATGGAGACTGAACATCACTTTGCTTAATCACCAGTGGATCATTGAAGAGATCAGAATGGAAATTGCAACATTTATGGTATGTAACAAAAATGAGCACACAAAATACCAGCTCCTCTGGGACATGGCAAAGGCAGTACTCAGAGGAAAATTTATAGCGCTGAATGCCTACATCAACAACTTGGAGAAATCTCAAACCAACAATTTAATGGTGCATCTTAAGCTCCAGTAGATAGAAACAAATAATTAACATTAAACCAGAATGAAAGGAACACCATAGAAAGCATCAACAAAACAAAGAGTTGGTTCTTCAAAAAAAAAAAATAACAAAATTGACAGACCCTTAGCAAATCTTACTAAAAAAAGAAGAGAACACACCCAAATAAAAAAAAATCAGAGAAGTTTCTCTTTAAGTCTTTAGCCCACTTATTTATTGGGCAGTTGTTTCTTTGAGGATTTGTTGTTGGGGGATTTAATTTTTTGAGTTCCAAGTATATTTTAGATATGAGACCCTTGTCCGTTGTATGGCTAGCGAAGATCTTTTCCCAATCCGTAGGTTTTCTATTGATCTTGCTAGCTATGTCCTTTGCCATGCAGAAGAACTTCATGCAATCCCATTTGTCCAACCTTTCTTAAATGCTCAACCTCCCTAGCCATAAAAGAAATGCAAATCAAAACAACATTGAGATATCACCTCACTCTAGTTAGAATGGCTAAAATCAAGAAATCTAAAAATAACAGATGCTGGAGGGAATGTGGACAGAAGGGAACCTTACTGAATTGTTGGTGGGAGTGTAAACTTGTTCAACCACTTTGGAAAGTAGTATGGAGGTTCCTCAAAAGACTCCACATAGAGCTCCCCTATGACCCAGCAGTCCTACTCCTGGACATTTACCCGAATGATCACAAACAAGACCATACTAAAGCTACCAGCACAACTATGTTTATTGCAGCATTATTTACCATAGCTAAGATATGGAACCAACCCAGATGCCCCTCAGTAGATGAATGGATCAATAAAATGTGGTATATATACACAATGGAATTCTTTGCCTCCATCAGAAAGAATGACATTGTCCCATTTGTTAGGAAATGGAAAGGCTTGGAAAAAATTATATTAAGTGAAGTAAGCCAAGCCCAAAGAAACATAGGTCCCATGGTTTTCCTTATTTGCAATGTCTAATATATGTCTGAGTCAAGCAGAAAAGGTCAGATAAGGTGATGTTAGGGAAATGAACCCTAAGATATGTATTCAAATGTTTTTTTTCTTTCATGCAATTGTTTCTAATGCATTTATAAGATTATTTTTTTGTTGCTTTGTATGTCCCTCCCCCACAGTATAACCCCTGCTTTCACTGTATTTGATGTTGGTATAATTTGTAGAGGGGAAGGGGAAAAACAAATCGTTTAAATAAGTGGACCCATTGCAACAATGAGATGTACAAGTTGTTATGTCAAAAGCGAACTTTACAACTTTGGTGCGGGTGTGGGGGGGAGTGGGGAGTATTTGGGGGGGCGAGGGGAGGATAGGAAGGGATGGGAAGGGGAAACAAAGGAGGAGGTTACAATGCTTGATAAGAAATGTACTCATTATCTTGCCCATGTAATTGTAACCCCTCTGTACAGTATTTTCACAATAAAAAAAAAAGAAAAAAAATCAGAGATGAGAATGGAAATATCACCACAGAAACAACTAAGATTCATAACATTATAAGGGAATACTTCTCAAACCTTTATGCTAACAAATTTAAGAATCTGAAAGAAATGGAAGAATTTCTAGCAAATATTGATATACTCAAACTAAACCAAGAAGATTTAAAAGAACTAAATAGACCCATATCAAGTAATGAAATATAAATGGCAATATGAGACTTCTTATCCAAGAAAAGCCAGGACCAGATGGATTCACAGCTGAATTCTTTTTTTTTTTAATATTATTTTATTTTATTTGAGAACATACTGTACAGAGGGGCTACAATTACATGGGCAGGATAATGCATACATTTCTTACCAAGCATTGCAGCCTCCTCCTTTGTTTACCTTTCACCTCCCTTCCCAGCCTCCCCCCTCCCCCCACCCAATTATACCCCCCTCCCCCCCCACCAACATTGTAAAGCTGGTTTTGACATGACATTTTGTACTTCTCATTGTTGCAACAGGTCCACCTGAATCCTTAAACGACTTGTTTGCCCCCATCTCCTCCACATGTTATACTGACATCAAATATAGTGAAAGCGGGGGTTACACTGTGGGGGAGGGACATACAAAGCAACAAAGAAATAATCTTATAAATGCGTTAGAAACATATGCATGAAAGAAACGAAAACATTAAAATACATATTTAAGGGTTCATTTTCCTAACATCACATTATCTGACCTTTTCTGCTTGACTCATACCTATACTAGATATTGCAAATAAGGGAAACCATGGGACCTATGCTTCTTTGGGCTTGGCTTACTTCACTTAATATAATTTTTTCCAAGCCTTTCCATTTCCTAACAAATGGGGAAATGTCATTCTTTCTGATGGAGGCATAGAATTCCATTGTGTATATATACCACATTTTCTTGATCCATTCATCTACTGAGGGGCATCTGGGTTGGTTCCATATCTTAGCTATGGTAAATAATCACAGCTGAATTCTTCAAAGCAGATCTCACACCAATACTCCTCCAAATCTTCAATGAAATTGAAAGTGAAACTTTACTACCAAACTCTATGAAGCCATCATAACCCTCATCCCAAAACCAGACAGGGACTCATCAAAGAAAGAGAACAATAGACCCACTTCTTTGATGAAAAACTTTGATGCAAAACTTCTCAACCAAATTTTGGCCAATCGACTTCAACAACTCATCAAAAATATTATAGACTACTATCAAATAGGATTCATTCCAGGGATGCAAGCTGGTTCAATATATGCAAATCAACAGGAGCAAGGGTAAGAACCACATGACATCTCACTAGATGCAGAAAAACATTTGACAAGATCCAAAACGCTATTATGATAAAAGCTCTGCAAAGCGGTTTTCTCCTGAAAAGCTAAGATCCTGCTTGATTCTTCATATTTATCTCAAATGTTGCCCTTTGAGTGAAGTCATCTGTCCCACAGAGTACTATTTTCTGATTTGGAGTCTCTTCTGACTGGACAGGAGGTTCACAGGCAGGGACAGGAAGGTTCTACAGGTAGTGGCTCTATCTCCTTCCCTTTTGGGTTATTAGTGCCTTACAAGAATGTGGCATAATCCTGAATAATGGAGAGAAAGAGCAATGTGGTCTTTGTGTGGAATTACTATGTAATAACTGTCTTCTTGTGGACACTTGGCTCCATTTGGGCAAAGAACATTTCGATTTTGTTCTATCCTGTTGACTGGCACATGGTAAGTACTCAATAAAGAAAGAAAATGGGCACATCATTCAGTCTATATACATAGTAGGTTTGCTTTGAAGGCATATTGATGTATATAAAAGTTCTTAAGGCTCAAGAGTTATTGACTAAAATGGTTATTTATAATGGAATAATAATTGCTAATGATATTTTTACTCTAGTATTTTTATTTTTGTTGTATGGAGTGCTCACTCCTTTTTTTGGAGTATGTGTCTTTAGCTTCTGTGATCTCTGCATGCAACTGGGGGTGACATCTTTGCACAGATATGCAGACTGTACCCATAACAGCTGGAGACGAATCCTGATGCCTTTCCTTAGCGCTACTGTGTCTGAGTACCAGAGGTGTCATACTGTCCCCTTTGAAAAGTCCTATAACTCATGGACTCTCCCAATATGCTCTTCTACTTTGGTGATATGTGCAATAAATAATGTATTCGCACAGTTGTAAAAATAATTTTATTTCTAGGCACTTGTATAGAATCAAATCTATACTTATTCAAACGGTTTTATCTTTTTTCATTAAGAAAGGTTTTGTTTTCTTCTTATGCATGTTTGGCCTTGTAGAAAATCACACAAAACATTGCCATGAAGATTTTTAACCCCACTCCTACTCATTAATTAGGAACCAATTCTGGGAAATAAACCTATCACATCTTCTATTTTGATTGGCTCTTCACACTTGACTATAGTTCAGAAAATAGGATTATGAACTACAACAGCCTTCTCTAGCCAACACCTGTGGGGTTCTAGCAACAGTTTTTACCACCTGGGAGCTGGACATCATAAAGACCCACATGGATTAGAAATAGCTTTGAGCCAGGTGCCACAGGCTCACACCTGTAATCCTACTCAGGAGACTGAGATCTGAGTGTAGAGGTTCAAAGACAATTTGGGCAGGAAATTTGTGAGACTCTTATTTCCAATAATCTATAAGTGGTAGAGGGCTGTCCTTGAGTGGAAAAAGATGAAGGACAGGGTTTAGAATCTGAATTCAAGCCCTGGTGTGGGCATAGAAAGAAAGACAGAAAGAAAGAAAGAGAAAGACAGACCGACAGACTGACTGACAGAAAGAAAGAAGGAAAGAAAAAAGGAAGGAAGGAAGGAAGGAAAGAAGGAAAGAATGAGAAAAAGCTTTGGATTGAAAAACTATTCTTTTTCAGAGTCCTTCTCAGCAAAATTTAATATCAATTGAAAAATTCAGACCTGAATGATTTTCCCATCTATATCTTGATCTGACAGAAAAGCACTGGAGGCTATGGTAGGAATTTGGCTGGGGTGTGTGGTGTGAAGACCCAGGGGTTTGAGGGACCTGGCTCTAGTCAGGCTGTGCTGTTGGTTGGTAGTGAGGAAAAGTCAGTCTCTTTTTCTTCGGTTCACTTTTATTGGCAGTTAGCTGAAGACGTTTGCTGTGTAATTCCAGGTGGTCCACATGCATGATCCTTCTATCTCATTCCAGCATTGTGCTGGGCCCTAGGGACACAATAATGAAGGAGGCTTGCTGGTTAAAGGGTCCATGCAAGATGCACCCTGCTTATCTTACTCTCAGTCCATAGCACAAGATCAGGTCAGGGTGAATGGCTTCCTTAGGGTTGAGCCCTAGTCATCAGCCTAGTCTCCTGTTCCCGATAGCATAAGTTTCCCTTCACCTGGGCTTCCATGCCTGCCAACGGACTTCACTCCAAGGCAGGATGTCACAGAACTTACAAAGACATAGGGTCTCAAAGGAAAAGGGAGCTATCAGAGAGTAGCTCTCTGTACTCCCTCCTGATCTTCTGCTGGGACTCTGCTGGAGTTCCAGGACTCCATGGGGAGGAGGTTGGAGCCAGCATCTCAGAGGTCCTTGTAAGGACAATCACTGCCTCCTCCTTGAAGTTATGGAACTAAGGCAATGTGCTTTGTCCACCAGAAAGGCAGTTGTTCTTACTAAGGAATGGATCCCACGTTGCTTCCTGAGGTAAAAAGTATAGCGGCTAGGAGCTAGCTAAAGGAGGTGAAATGGTCAGGGCTGCATGGTAGAGACAGGCTCTGTCTGTTACTGTAGGACTGAGGGGGCAGTGGTTCCTAGCACTTATCAGTGACCAGAGTCACCTTCAGGGTTAGTTCCAACACGTGTGAAATGTTTCTGACAGGTAATAGAGCTAGGCGAGGTCACAGGGTTTTCTAAGTCTCCAGGGGTTGCTGACTCTGCATTCTGGCTCCGTGTGTTAAGAGAAATGTTCAAAGGAACTCAGTCCCTCACCTACCTGGATGCAAAGCCTTCCAGAAGGTAAAACAGTTTCTATGTATAGTCTGAGCTCTGACGGCATCTTCTTGAAGATCAAGAGGCAGCACACTGTAAAGTATGAGACTAGATCATGGCTAAAAGGGAGGAGCAAGGAGAGAAAGGAACAGCCAGATTAGGATTGTAAAATATTTAGCTTAGATAGATTTTTTTTTTTTTTAGGATGTTGAGAGTTAAGCAGTCTTCTTTCCTGGCAAGCATCAAAATCCTATCTGTTTCTGAAAGCCTAGACCATTTTTGAAATGGTTTTATTAAGATAGAATCCACCTATCATACAGTTCACCCATTTGAAGTGTAGTTTGATTGCACCCATTCATGGTCGCTCACCATCACTCTCCTTCAACTAGGCCTGGGATGTCATTAACTGACTGTCTTTATAGATTTATATAGTCCTTTTGGTTTTTCTATAAGTGGAATCATACCACATGTTTTTGCAAGTAATTGGCTTAGCAAAATATCTTCTGCCTTTACCTATTTTACTGCATGCATCAGTACTTCATCCTTTTTTATTGCCAAATAATGGTTCATCGTGTGGATGTACTAAATTGGTCTATCTACTTACCAGTAAGTGGCCACTTAGATTGTCTCCACTGTTTGGTTAATTGGCTGTCATAAATAAAGATGCTGTAAGTTTCTGGGTGGTTGTAGGCTTTTTTTTTTTTCTTTTTTTTTTTTGGGTCCGGTCGTGGGGCCTGAACTCTGGGCCTGGGCACTGTCCCTCAGCTCTTCAGCTCAAGGCTAGCACTCTACCACTTGAGCCACAGCGCCACTTCCGGCTTTTTTCTTTTTGCTTATGTGGTGCTAAGGAATCGAACCCAGAGCCTCAGGCATGCAAGGCAAGCACTCTACCACTGAGCCACCTTCCCAGCCCAGGCTTTTGTTTTTCTTAGTACATCTACTACAATGCAGATTCTCAGGACACTCCTCAAACTTGCTGGGAACAGCATCATATAGGGTGGGTCCCACATGGTGTGATTCTGGCACCATGCTTGCAAATGATTGGAAGAAATAACTGTATTGTCAAAGCTCATAGAACTCATAAACTTTATAGAGCACGATAGACAATTTGCCCCATGAAAGTTAGAATGTGTTTGTAAATTTAACTAAGCATCACTATCCCACAATACTGTAAAATTTGTGAAATTATGTAATCACTTAATCACAATAAAGAATTGGCAAAAAAAAAAAAAAAAAGATGGGATGAGGAATACAGTAGTCTGTCTCAATTAGTCTGAGCCATACTTTTTCTGGCCTCATTCCCAGGGTGTGGAAGCCTCAGGCTCTTGTTTGTTTCTCTTTGCCCGCATAATCAACTCCTCTTCATTCTAGCTCTGGGACCTAACTCTTGCCTTTCTCGTAAAGATTCTAGGTCTTGAAGCCTAGAACTTGTAGTTTCCAGATGGCAGATCACCCTCCTCTGGCTCAGGCTGTTCCCCCTGTCTGTGAGGAGAGGGCTTTGGCATCTCTAGAATGTCAGGTGTCTCTACGTGTGCACGCCCAGCTCCCATCCTATTGGTCTAATCTTGCCTTAGTGCTGTTTCTGATCTTCCCCATGCTGCTTCCTTCTAAGGTGATCATGTGCTGGCCACGTGCTGGTACTGGGGCTTGAACTCCAAGCCTAAGGATTGTCCCTTAGCTTTTTTTTTTGCTCAAGGCTGGCATTCCACCATTTGAACCACAGCTCCATCTCTAGCTTTTTGGGGGTGAAAGATAAGAGTCTCAGAGATTTTCCTGCCTGGACTGGACTCAAACCCATGATTTTCTAATGTCAGCCTCCTGAGTAGCTAAGATTACAGGAATGAGTTACTGGTAATAGGCTCAAGTGTCTTTTGATGATTACTACTGAAAACGTGGGCAAACTAGCCAAAGCAGGATCTGGCTGGAATTTGAACAGAGATTCAGATGTGCTGTAATTTGAGTCACTGTACTTTGGTTCTTTCTTTTATGATGATTTATTGTAGGTTCTTTCATGTGTGGCAGTAAGAGATGACTAAAACAGTCCCAGATCTTGTAACGTTTCAGCATTGTGTCTCATAGGGAAGCATGAAAATTTCTTTGAGTCTCATTGGGGCTCATTGGGTCTGACGAGGTTATATGCTCACTTGACTAATCTGTACATCTACAATGGTGATATGCTTCCCTGATTACTTGGGCCGGGGTTTTATGCTCAACCCTTGGAATTAGGGGTAGCTAGTGCTCCATATCAACTATCAAAACAGAAAATAAGGAAGGGGTGGTGTGATATAATACAAAAATAAACATGTTAGCCTTTGTCTCTACTTTGTCTACCTGTTAGCCTGGCATAGACTCTTGGAATTTACTGTTTTGTATGATAATGAGATTGATGGTGTCTGGGGACGTAGCTAACTTCAGGTAGGGGTGGTCACCACCAGAGAGCCCAAGACATGATCAGAGTTGGAATTTTCAGTCCCTAGAGGTTGGAAGGATGCTAGTGATTGAACGTAATTACCAATGGCTTCTTTAATCATGCCTACATATCAAAATCTCTGTCTCCCCACCCACACAATAGGGTTTGGGGAGATTCAGAGTTAGTGAACACATGGGGTGTGGGAAAGCTGGCATGTCCAGTCAGAGGATAGAATTTGGATTCCTTTTCCCCATATCATACCCTCTGCATCTCTTTTACCTGGCTGTTCCTGAGTTATATCTTTCATAATTCACTGGCAATAGTATATAAAGAGGTTTTTTTCCTGAGTTCTGTATGGTATTCCAGTGAATTATGGGACCTGAGGAGTGGGTAGTTAAACAACTTTATTGCTGTTTGGTCAGAAGTACAGGCAGCTACTGTGAACTTGTGGCTGGCATCTTGAAAGTAGACAGGGGGGAAGTTTTGTGGGACTAAGCCCTCAGCTTGTGTTAATGTCAAATAGTGTCAGAATTGAATTGAACTACTGGATACTTGTTTTTGTCAGAAAATCTGAGAACTAATTATTCCTGCTTATGTGGACTCTTAAATAGTTGGTACCAGAAACAGAGTCAAAAGAGACTGGGGGTCAAAAGGTAACTGCCCACAAATTATTCCACTCTAGTTCTCTCAACAGATAAAATAATCCTGTGGCTATCACATTATATGACACCACTGTTCTTCAGCTCTAGATACCACAGCTGATCTAGAAAGAGGCTGGGTATCTGATATAGAGAGAGTACAAGTTAAATTGTACGGTTGGCAGGGGAAGTTGAGCTGGGGTGGGGGAGGGTGGAGACTTTCCTTGAAGACAGTTTAACACTGTGTTCCCTTCAAAGTGTTCATCTCATGTGACCCTACGGGAATAATCTGATGTGTGGGTCAAGCTTTGGGTAAAATGTGATTGCAGCATTCATCAGATACATTTCAACATACTAGCATATCCTTAGGCTGGAATAACATGTAAACACTGAAAAAAATAACAAAGTATGACATATTATTCATTTAATACGTCCTGAGTAATTTCTATACCATTATCCAAGTTATATCAACCAGGTTTTAACAAAACAACTGGAAGCCCATACTCTGGTACCACAGGAGTGTTAACTTTGGGGTTAGGATAGTCAATATTTCACTTCTGTTTTTTTAAAAATATTTTTTATTCTGTGTAGAATGCTACTGCTGCTGTGTCTAATCTCCAGGGTAAGATCCAGAAGGGCAAGACATAGAGTTCTCCTTGTATAATCAGGAGAAAACTTAATAAAGACAATGTCCAGCAGTGCGTTCCACATCAACAGAATTAGGCTCTCATCTGTTGAGTTGTGCAGAGAGACCAGGGATGGAGAGTTTATGGGCTGCATCAATTTTGCACTGCTTTTCTCTTACTTGTAATGTGCAGTACTTTCAGGTTACAGTTGAGGAGAGTCCTTTCAGAAGTTGCAGGAGGAGATCGAGTCACATGCTGGGACACTTGAGACTGGCGTGCCTGCTCTACTGAGGCACCGTTGGGAATGGGAGAAGCGCTAGTCCAGGCATTGCCCCTGTACGGGCTCAGTGGGAAAGAAAGGCCCATGCTAGTCTTTTCAATCTGGACAGTGGTAGCTATTATCAACTAGACAATAGATCTTGAATTGCTGCCCAGAAAATGGAACCCAAGAGATTTTTCTAAAGTTACTATACATAATCTGTGGTTTCAAAAGGCCATATTCCTCTGTCCTAACAAAATAATGAACTTGGGAAAATGCATCCCAGAATGTATTTCCTTCTTTCCCTAGGTATTTCAACAATGGCTCAGGGCTTTTCTTGGAGATCATGCCTGCTTCACACTTTCTTGGGATTCTGGCTTTATTGGGTCGGATGCCTTCAGAGGCATCTTTAGACCTTTATACCTCCTGTTGAACTTACATGTCCAGTGTCTTTTGGCTTTAGTAACTCCAGTCTCTGTAACCTAGCAAACTTCATGGTGATTCTGGAAAATCAGGTATATACATAATACTTCATAAGCTAAAGTAAGGATGGCAAGCAATGTTCCAGTCTTTTTTTTTTTTTTTTTTTTTGGGTCCGGTCATGGGGCCTTAACTCTAGGCCTGGGCTCTGTCCCTCAGCTCTTCAGCTCAAGGTTAGCGCTCTACCATTTGAGCCACAGCACCACTTCCGGCTTTTTTCTTTTTGCTTATGTGGTACTGAGGAATGGAATCCAGGGCCTCAGGCATGCAAGGCAAGCACTCTCTACCACTGAGCCACCTTCTCAGCTCTGTTCCAGTCTTTTAGAGCCTTGACTTTCCATGCATCGTGTAACCTCTAATGTGGAAATTGGAAAACTTGTCAGAGAAACCAATCTCATCATGAGATTCCAGTCTCCTCTTCTGGACATCAGTCTTTTTTTAAAATCACTTCTAGAGAATGATTTGTTAATCCATTTTCTTTAATTTTTTTCAGACTAGAGAATACGTTTTTAAACATTTTTGGTGGTACTGGAGTTTAAACTCAGGTTTTCAGAGTTGTTCGACAGATACTCTGACTACTGAGCCATGCTTCCTGTCCTATTTTTTGCAGCTTGTTTCAGTTCTTCAGGCCTTGACTGTCTATATTAGACTGTCTGTCCTAGCTAAGATAACAGGATTTATCACCCCATGCAGCTCTTCATTGAGAAGGAGTCTACTAAACCTTTTCACCTGGGGTGACATTGAACTGCAATCCTCCCATTATCAGCCTTTCAAGTAGCTAGAATTACAGGCATGAGCTACTGGTGCCTGACACAGGATACATAATGCTCTAAAAAACACAAAAGTCCAAAAAAGCAGAAGTCTCTGTCTCATCTCTGGTCTCTGTCTGCCCTGTTCACTCCTTTCCCACAAATAGAGTAAGTATAGAGCCAGCTTTTCCAGATGGTCAATCCTAGTCTCAAATCCATCACTTGAAAAGTCCATTTTTCGTCACTGACTTGGGAGAAAATAATAATGTCCTGTATGAACTTGGATCTGTTTCTGGGCTTTGCATTCTCTTCCAGGGTCTGTCTGTGTATTTATATGTCAACATCCCTGAGAATTGAGAACAGGCATCAGATTCTTAAGCCAAGGGAAAGATATAGCTTTTCTTTTTCTTGTGTTGTTCTAAACTTCAGTTCCCTTTTCCTTTTAACTCAGTGCTAATTTTAATAATGTTTTTCCTCAGTGACATACAAGATAGGTACTATTATTCCTATTTTATACATCAAGAAAATGAAAAACTGGTCTGGAAAGGTGGCTCAGTAGTAGAGCGCATGCATGAGGCCCTGGGTTCGATTCCTCAGCACCACATAAGCAAAAAGAAAAAAGCTGGAAGTGGTGCTGTGGCTCTAGTGGTAGAGTGCTAGCCTTGAGCTGAAGAGCTGAGGGGCAGTGCTCAGGCCCAGAGTTCAGGTCCCACAACTGTACCAAAATAATAAAATAAAATAAAATAAAAAGAAAATGAAAAACTGGTCTATCTGCCTTCTCAAGGCTGGTAGATGTCAGATGAGGAGCAGGATGCTACTATGCCACTATTCAGGTAGGAGGGCCTTTGAGACAGAACCTACCCTGCTTTGTCTTCAGGAATGTGTTCTTAACATTTTTTTACATTATATTTTATCAAGCAGTTGTACAAAGGGATTTTAATTCTACAAGTCACCCCTTCCATTGTTCTCCCCATCTTTTCCCATTCTGTCCCTACACTCAAGTTACAGATGATTTTTAAAAATATTCATCTTCTTTTAAAAATTATTTGTGGAGGGTGGGAAGGGATAGTGGGAGAACCATGAAGGAGGGGGTAACAATGCTCAACAAGAAATGTACTCACTACCTTATTCATGTAACTGTAACCCCTCTGTACAGCATCTTTACAATAAAATAAAATTAAAAAAATTATTTGTGGTGCTGAGGATTGAACCCAGGGCCCTGAGCTTGGTAAGCAGGCTACCCATGTTTTTTTTATAATTTACATTAATAGCTATTGTTGATTGAATGGTTTAGGCGTTTAGTATTGAGAGTTTTGAGTACTTTGCAAAGTATCATTTTTACTTACATCTCCCTACAATAAACCTGCAAGATAGATATCATCACCAGATTTGGTCAATATGGGAAATTAGGCTCTCAGGCATAAACTGAATTGCTCAAGATCATATGCCTGGAAGATGTGGATGCAAAGTCCATACTTCTTTTTTTTTTTTAAACTGTTAGAGTTGTTGAAGTTTATTCACTGGAGCAGTACAGACAAGATTAGAAAACACATTTTTAAAACCAATAAATAAAACCACAACCATTTCTCAGTATTTGTTTCATAAAATATTATTTAAGTGTGCCAGTATGTACTTTCAGGATTGGGAAATGTCACAAATGTCTATTCAAAAGCTCAAAATTATGGTAAAGTAATGAAAATTAGGACTCAATATTTTAAAAATGTTAGATATAGTGAAAGCTTAGTCCACTCCTTCCCTTCTCCGCAGCTTAGCATGACCCTTTCCTAGGCAACACCAGGCCCAGGTAGTAAAGGCAGTAAATAATTAACTTCCAACCTGCCTTACCTTGGGATGGCACTTCGCTGGGGCAGCTGCCACCATAGAAGGCAGCAAGAGCCCCTTAGAGTGACCTTCGGGTCTGGGCAGCTACAGGACCCGTATCTACCATTTGCACAGCAGCCATAAATCTTAGTCTGACATGATTTTGATGCCTCTGGCCCACATGTCCACACCAGGGTCTCTGCCTCTTACCCCTTCTAGACCCTCCTAAACCCCCTAGGGTATAGGCACCCAGACAATAGTTGGTGCTTCTTCTCATTCTCCCTTGGAAGAAGGAATCTTGTAGGCCCCCTTTGCTGGCAATAAACCTTTCTTTGTTCTCTGTACCTGGATGTCTGTGTGGTTCTCTGACAAAGTCTATTAATCTTAATTTGCTATTATTTATCTAGGCCAGGGACTGGAGAAGATGTGGCCAGGTAGGGGATAGGTGTGGCCACACTGGATCTGGATGTGACCTCAGTGCCTGGGACCTTCCTATGGTCAGATGGGAGGCATTTGACTAGAGGTGGCTAGGATGTGACCTAGCAGAAGGGGGAGGTAAAGTCCATGCTTCTTATAATGAGGCTCTCCCTAGTCATGGCCACATTTTCTTTCCCATTCATTTGGGATCACTTCCTTCTTAAGTGTTTCCCAATGATAACAGAAACAGAGATGGGCTGGGGTATAAGCATTCCTAACTCTTCAATGATACCTTTTAGTTTTCTTAGTTTATGCAATTCTATCAAACAACGTGTAAACTCTTAGTATGAAAGTCTTTATATTATAAGGCAGTTAACAAATATAATTGAAGTTAAGAAAGCCAAAAGAAAGGTCTGCATTAGGGAAAAAGAGAGGGAAACAGAATGAACTACTTAATGAAGGACCTCAAAACTCAAACAGGAAAGCTTATACATAATGGGGAAGGTACAGAACAGCCACAGAGGATTTTTTTTTTGGGGGGGGGGGTCTGGTCATGGGGCCTGAACTCTGGGCCTGGGCGCTGTCCCTCAGCTCTTCAGCTCAAGGCTAGTGCTCTACCACTTGAGCCACAGTGCCACTTTCAGCTTTTTTTCTTTTTGCTTATATGGTGCTGAGGAATCGAACCCAGGGCCTCAGGCATGCAAGGCAAGTGCTCTACCACTGAGCCACCTTCCCAGCCTGAGTCACAGAAGATTTTATATATATGTATTTATTGTCAAGGTGATATACAGAGGGGTTACAGTTACATAAGTAAGGTAATAAGTACATTTCTTGTTAAACTTGTAACCCCTTCCCCCATGTTCTCCTACTTTCCCTCCCTATACCCTATCCCTATGTTGTACAAATCATTTCCAACATATTGTCTTGCATTGGTTCCCCCTTGTCCTTTGTCTCACCATTCTGTTGTTCCCCTGCCCTTCCCTAATTCAAATAAACAGATATACAATATCAGGGTACCAAAATCAAATACAGTGACAACAGAGGATATACCATATAGGGAAGAACATACATAAGAAACAAAAATCACATAATACATTAAAACAACAACAAAGAAAAACCTCTTTTGTCCATGTCTTGGAGTTTATTTCACTTAACATCATAAATCCCCCAAAAAACAAATCCTCAAAGAAGCAACTGCCCCATTAATAAGGGGGCTAAAGACTTAAAGAGAAACTTCTCTGAAGAGGAAATAAGAATGGCCAATAGACACATGAAGAAATGTTCAACATCTCTGGCCATAAAAGAAATGCAAATGAAAACATTGAGATTCCACCTAACCCCAGTTAGAATGGCTATAATCAGGAACTCTAATAACAACAGATGCTGGAGGGGATGTGGACAGAAAGGAACACTATTGCATTGTTGGTGGGAGTGTAAACTTGTTCAAATACTTTGGAAAGCAGTATGGAGGTTCCTCAAAAGACTCCACATAGAGCTCCCCTATGACCCAGCAATCCCACTTCTGGGCATTTACCACAAACAAGTCACAAACAAGGTCACAAAACAGGTCACAAACAAGGCCATACTAAAGCTGCCAGCACAACTATGTTTATTGCATCATTATTCACCATAGCTAAGATATGGAACCAATCCAGGTGCCTCTCAGTAGATGAATGGATGGAGAAAATGTGATGTGCCGGGTGCTCGTGGCTCACGCCTATAATCCTAGGTACTCAGGAGGCTGAGATCTGAGGATCAAGGTTCAAAGCCAGCCAGAGCAGCAAAGTCCCAGTGAGACTCTTATTGCCAATTAATCACCAAAAAACCAGCAATGGTATTGTGGCTCAAAGTGGTAGAGTGCTAGCCTTGAGCAAAAGAGCTCAGGGGCAGCACCTAGACCCTTAGTTCAAGCCCCAAAACTGACAAAAAATGCAATATCTATCTATCTATCTATCTATCTATCTATCTATCTATCTATCTATCTATCTATCTATCTATCTATCTATCTATTTATCTATCTTCAATGGAATTCTATGCTTCCATCAGAAAGAATACCTCCCCATTTGTAAGGAAATGGAAAGATGAAAAAAATCACATAAGTGAAGTAAGCCAGACCCAAAGAAACATAGGTTCCATGGTTTCCCTTATTTGTAATAATTAGTACATGGGGCCTGAACTCTGGGCCTGGGCGCTGTCCCTCAGCTCTTCAGCTCAAGGCTAGTGCTCTACCACTTGAGCTACAGCACCACTTCCGGCTTTTTTCTTTTTGCTTATGTGGTGCTGAGGAATCGAACCCAGGGCCTCAGGCATACAAGGCAAGTACTCTACCACTGAGCTACCTTCCCAGCCCCTGTACACACATTTTTTAAAGCCCCTCACTATACAGCCCATGCTAGTCTATTAGCGATCTCTTGCCTCAGCCTCTTACTTGCTGGGATTACAGACATGTTTCACTGTGACCAGCTTCACAGAAGATTCTTGACTTGAGAAATAAGACAAGAAAATGGTGTTTATGGGAAACATCATGGCTCACGTTCTTCTGTGCAGTCCCTCCTGGCCCCCCAAAGAAAGGGAAGAACTGAACAACCAATGACCAAATTTACCTAAAGACATTGATCTTTGGGATACCATCTACTTTAAATACCTTACCTTCTGAATGGCCTAATACTCACTAGTCTTCTCTGTAGTGTTTGTGTACAAAAAGTCTAGGTGGGCAGATAAACACTTCCTCTTTTGAAATGATGTCTTTGTTCCAGCAGAGAAGAGGAAGAGAATGAGAAGAACCTACTTAGACCTTGGAATCTTTATCTCAGGTGCTAAGATCTTTCGGGATCACTCTCCTACCTCATTTCTCTGGCTGCCACCTCCCATCTTTCTAGATTTTGCTCCATTCGGTTGTTGGGAGGTTTCCCGGAATATGTTTTGCTCCGTTTTGTCTAATGGCTTCTGTTTCTTACATCTTGGCTGTGAGACAGCCTCCTATAAGAAGCCTCTCTCTGTCCCTGAAGGCTGGTGGCTTCCCTTCTGTGGCTTTACACTGCCTTCTTCAATATCACAGCTCTCCTGTCCCAGTCCTGTCTGCTGGCTAGGTGATCATCAGGTAATTCACTTGTCCCCCCTCTGAAATCCTAGTGGGAAAGAGCCATATCTCAATTGTCACTGGCCCTGACACCTAGCAGCTGTCAAGGGAATGCTGGCATGTGACTAATGAAGGAAAGTTGCCACTGGCCAGCTGTCTCCATTTGTTGCACCATTTGACTGGTTTGTGGCTCTTGGCTCCTTAAGTCTCCTTGCCATTCCAACAGGAAAATCTTTGTTCCCAAGTCAAAGGCAGAGGAAGACTTTCCTTCAGTTTCCTAGGGTTTGGCTTTCTCAGAAAGTTTCCTTCCTCATCAGCACCAGCATTACCATTTGTAATCTCCTTTCCTTGGGCCAGTTAAAGGCATTGCTTCTATCTGCCTGGTGCCTCCTGCGGCTTCCAGGCCGCACCCACAACCTTACACTTCTGGCTGGAGCAGATCTCCTAAGGCACCAGCAGCTGCTCCACTAACTCCCTTGGCTTTCTCCACCTTATCCTTCTCTCAGTGGCCCTTAGGGCTTCCCGCCTTCCCTTGCCTGATTACTGTCTACCTTTGACTTCTGTGATCCTTAAGCATTTGTTTTTCTTCCTTTTCTATTTTCTCCCTAAGTTGGCTCTTGTCTACCCACTTCCTAAACACAGATTCTTCTCAAGATTATGTTCTTAACTGGCTGTTCTTCCTCTCTTAGAGCCCACCCTTCTCTTCAGATGTCCTCCCTTGGCCTCAAAACGGATATTATCTCAAGGTGATTGCAGACTCTTAAAAAATGCTCTTAGGTTATTAGGGAGTTTTTAACAGAGTAGGAGTTTGGGGCTGGGGATATAAACTTACACTGTGGTCCCCAACTCAGAACCTCCTTATCTTGTGGGATGATAAACAGAGCTTCAGAGGTATCTCTGAGGGCAACTAATGACGATTGATGTATCCCACGGTTCTGCTATGAGCTCATCCATAGCCCTCTTTCCTGGGCAGCCAGCTACAGTACCACTGCTAGCTATTGAAGGACAAGAAACAAGTGAAGACAGTGTTCTAGGTGCCCACAGAAAATCTGGGTACCCAGCATATCCTGTTGGGCAGTAGTTCCAGTAGTTTTCATGTATGATGGGTGATTATATCTGTAGTGTTTTTCCCTTTTAGAGGAAATGAATATTTATAGAGGTCAAATGCTATAATAATTCATATCATAACAGGACATGTCATCATTATGATTATTATTTGGCATAGAAATAAAAACCCTATATTATTGTTATTATTAGTACTATTATTATTGTGTGTGTGTATGTGTATGTGTATGTATGTGTTTGTGAATGCATATGTACTAATTCTGGGACTTGAACTCAGGGCTTGGCTATTGTTTCTGAGCTTTTTTTACTCAACAATAGTGTTCTACCACTTGAGGCATAGCTCTACTTCAGGCTTTTGGTGGTTAATTGGAGATAATAGTCTAATGGATATTCCTGCCGAGGCTTGTTTTGAACCATGATCTTCAGATTTCAGCCTCCTGAGCAGCTAGGATTACAGGCATGGGCCACTGGTGCCTGGTTGTACTTTTTTTCTTATTAGCATCTATTAGTCATACAAAGGAGATTCATTTTGACATATCCATATTTATTGATATTTAATGTCCCCTGCTTTAGATTTACCCCATCCATCACTCTTCCTCTTTCCTTCTTTACCTTTCTTAAAATAATTTCAACAGATTTCCTTGTTTTATTTTCCTACATCTATAGTCACTCTTTTTTACCTTGTATGTTTGCCTCCTGTCTTCCCACTAGAACATGGAAATTTTGATTGAATTTCAAATCTATTTATATTATCACAAAGTGCCAATATTATTTGCCAATGGAAAAAAATAGTTATTGGTTTGCAGTGAAATTTGAATATAGGCTTATGAAGGATTATAAAACCGATTTACACCTTTTTTTTTATTAGTGCTTTGTGTGCACAAAGCTTCTTGTGGTTGGAGACTATGAAGAATCTGAATGGATGGTCATTACACAATGGTGGTCATGGATCACTTGTAACCACCCAGCCTGTGTATCCCAAGAGAATGAATGCCTTATCCCTGTGGAAAAAGGGATAAGGAACTAAATTCAAGTTCTTCTACTTGGAAATTCTTAGAGAATTTTCCATAAATTCAACATTTAATACCTTTATTTTATATATTTTTCATAATGATATAAATGAAGTAGATTGATTTCTTTTCTTATTAAGCTCTAAATTTTTGTTAGTGTACCTGGGGGTCTGATAGGAATGCAACAAATTTTCTCTCTAAACCATAGAATTAATTGGGAGGACGTTTAAAATAATTGTATTGAGGTGTCATTTGCACACTACATAGTTTACCTACATAGCTCAATGATTTTTGAGCACATTTTTTGAGTTGTACAACCATCTGTATCCAGTTTTAGGATGTTTTCCTCCTCCCCCTAGTATGAAAAGCTAAGTTTGAAGGAAGATGAGAAGGGACACGAGAGCATTCCTTGGGAGGGAGGCTGTGGGTTATTAGCAGTGAGGGAGAGCATGGAATTCTGGGTTTCCAGCCTCCCAAGGGGACAAGGGAGAGACCAGGGAAGAGGATTAGGACAGGCACTCATGTGTCTCCCTGGGGGTACTCTCAGCTCACACAGGAGCCATGCTTTTTCTCTGTGCTGCTGGGTCCACCTCTCACAGCATGACTAGTGCAGGTGGACGTTTAATTGGCAGATCTGCTGTCCTTCCTCCTCCCTTTCTGGTCCCCAGAACTCAGCCTCATCTCTGACACACAGTAGGGCCTCAATCAGTGTGTGCAAATGATTCCCCGACCTTTATTTTCTCCCCCAAGATTGCTGAAGCTGGCCAGAAGCACTCATGGAGCTTTCCCACCCAACCACAGGGACTGGAGCAGAATCAGTGCATAGGACCACAGAGAGGGCAGGCCTGGCACTAGGCCTGGCTCTGCTTCTGACAGACCATGTGTGCTTCTGTGCATTCCTGCTCCCCTCAGCTGTTCAGTCCCTTGTAAGTGAGACTCTTGGATCACATGTTGTTTTGGTTGCTTTTTTAGCTCAAAGCCTACTGATGGATTCCAAGTTTACACGTTCCCTCCATTGTCTAGTGGAACTGCCTGCGCTGGAAAGGAGGATATCCAGGGAGCAAGTGAGGGGCAACCAAAGAGCCTGAGCCCCAGCTCTGTGTGGGGACTTAGCATGGTACTGTTGTCTTAGCTAGCCCTAAACCACTGCCCTCCCCAAATACCAGGGAAGGCAGCAAGTAGACAAATTGCCTTCACAACCCCTGAGAAGCAGGTATGTTGGCAAGATGGCTTCTCAGGGCTCAGGAAAAATGAAGAGGTTTAAAGCAAGCACATCAAGCTGCTTTTGAGTGCACTTAACAGCTGCCCAGACTTGTAGCTCCCTTTTAAAAAGTAGAGTTACTTCAGTAATAACAGAGCTCCATTATTCTTTATCTTCTGTTCGCACCTCTCCTCCCCATTTCTCCTCAGTGCTTTGCTCACTAACCCATTTATCCTCTCTTAGAAACCTGTGCTTAAAGGTGACATGAAATACAGTTGGGATACCCTGGAAAAGCTTTCCTATGGTGGCTAGAGCTAGTAAAATGATTACAGTGGTGGCAGAGAATGGTAGCTAGGCAATTTTTGTTCCCAGGCACCTCAGTAGGCTTGGGTGTGGGGTGGGGTGGAGCTGCTTCTTGGTACTCACTTGGAGGGACTTGAGGGCCCCGGGATCCTCCTCTGAGCTCCAGTTTTGACCCCTTGATGCTTGGACAGAAATGGCAACCCCAGAAGAAGGTGGCCAGTGACCCTCCTCTTCTATCCTCTGGATATTTCAGGACGAGTCTGGGCATCCTGAAACAGCTGAGGCCTGACTGGGTTTCCTGTCTAATCACATTGTTAATTAACACAACACATCTTCACAGCTGGTGGCTGTGGTTTGTTTCCCCTGTACCCACTCCCCCCAATTAGAACAAGAACAGGAAGCAAATCTTCAAGCACTGATTGCCTTTGTAGTAATGATTGTTTTGGGAACAACCCAACCTCCTCAGATAAGTCCCCCTCCCCAATACACACTATGGGTTTAAACCATGAACTTCCTTTCCTTATAGAGTTTTGGCTTGGCTTTGCTATGCCACCATGGAACACTCCATTATTGAAGACAACAGTACCACAATTGTCTCCTCCGGTTTTAAAAGGCAAAAGGGACTGTTAGCAGAGAAAGGGAAAGCATGTGACTCATTTAAAGGTGTCTGCCTGACTTCTTTTCAAAGAATGTCCCCACAAAGGTGCAAACTTAGTCTAGCCAAGTGTCAAGTGGAGTCTTTCCAAAGAGCCTCCACTCCCACCTGGCCCTTCATCAAGTGTTCTTGCCCTGACAGCTCTCAGCCCCGTTGGTGCCTGCATTTCACATCCCTGGACCAAATGGAGTCTGCCAACAGCTAGGGCAGAGAGCAATTGTACACCTGTGTTACTGGCTGCTGTGCGTTCAGCAGCAGCTGGGAGTGAGACCTCAGGGCAGAGGGCATGGAACCAAGGCCCTAGAGGCCCAAGTGGCTCACGGCAGACTTTGAACCAGAATCTCTGGGCCCTTACCCGCAATCATGTATATACTTTGCCACCCTATGGGCAGTTAGAGCTCTGCTAACCCTGGCTGGTATTAGGGGAGGGGTAGGGAACCTATTTTCTGCTAAGGGCTGTTGGGATGTTTATAACATCATTCTTGGGCTATATGAAATTATCAATGCAGGCAGTTGGCCACAGTCAGCCATTGAAAAGCACGGCCCATTATATTCCAAAATATTTAATGAGGCTTATCTGGCCTGGCAGCAGATAAAAAAGTTGCCCACACTCAGAATAGGGTAACAGGCCAGGACTATTTAGCCTTCTGTTCACCTGGCAGCATTTTAAAGACTAGACAGCATTTGAAGGTACTTGGTTTATTGTGCCTTTTTCTCCTTCCTACATCTTCCATCTTTGGAGAACAATCTCCTTTGTCTTTCCCCATCTCTTACTCTGTCCTCCCCTGTCTCAAACAGAGGTACACCTAATTTGTCACTCACTTAATCCTTATATTTTCTTTTTTTCTTTCCTGGTCCTGGGGCTTGAACTCTGAGCTTAAGGTGCTCTCCCTGAGCTCCTTTGCTCAAGGAGCCACAGTACCACTTGAGCCACAGTACCACTTCTGGCTTATTCTGTGATTAATTGGAGACAGAGTCTCATGGAATTTCCTGTTCTGGTTAGCTTTGAACTGCAATCCTCAGATCTCACAGTCTCCTGGGTAGCTAGGATTACAGGGATGAGCCACTGGAGCCAGTGTTTTTGAATACTGTTCTCTCCTGCCTCAGGGATTGTGAAAGTCTGGCTTCATGTGGAATAGGTAGTAACCAGTGTCTTCCATCAAAGCAATGTCTGCAATGGAATGGGCATGTCTACCAAGCAAGCTAGGTACCTACAGTGTGTATCTTTTAATTAAAGGATAGACACTGTAGATACATAGCTGCCTAAGTGTTTCAGTGTATAGCTCAGTAGAGTTAAAGGTATTCCCTATTTCAGAACTCTTTTTAGCTTGTAAAATGGAAACACGGCTTCCACTTTCCCCATCTTCATCTCCTTTGTTAACTTTCTATTTCTTGAGTCTGACGACTCTAGGTACTTAGGAGAATTATACTGCATTCATGTTCATGACTGGCTTATTTGATTTAGCATCATGTTGTAAGCAGGTGTTGGATTTTCTGTCTTGTTCAAATTGGAGTGCTGTTCCATTGCAGGTACATTTCCCCATTTACATTGCCATTTACCACTGGTTGGGTTCATTCACCACTGGGTGGCTTCCGCCTTCTAACTACTATGAATAATGCTCGTATGAATATGAGCTGATCTTCTATTTAAGATAAAAATTTACAGCTATTTAATGATCTATCTAACCCAGTAGTTTTAATCCTGGGTAGATGATAATACTTATTTTTTTTAAAAAAAGATGCTACTTGGTGAACCATCCTAATTAAATGGCTAAAAAGAGAATGCATTGAATGTCTATGCAAGAGCCAGATCTCAAGCTCACTGGGATCAGGAATATTGTTTTTTCCCATTTTTATTAGTGTATCTTTATTTCATAAAAGAGATGTTTATCATGAGATTTGCATATATGTATGTCATGTACTTCATTGAAGATTGGGATTCGGTAGGTCAAGAATGGGATCCAGAAAGCTGTACTTTTAAACAGCCTCAGGATATTTTCTGGATTGTATATAAGGACCAGGCCTAGTTGTACACATCTGTAATCCCAGCTACTAAGGTAGGAGGAAGATTTCTGTCCAAAGCTGAATGGTGCAAAAGCATAAGACCCTACCTGAGAAACTAAAAACCAAAGTGCCGAGGACCATATTCCAAGTTGTAGGCCCTGAATTCCATCTCTTGTATTGGACCCCTCTCCTCCAAAAAAAAAAATACCCTAAATCATGAAAGGTTACCATAACCTCCACCAAGTCTCAAAATAGTCTCTAATTGCTTTATTATGTGTCTCCGTCTTATATTCCCACCTGGATGGTAAATTCATAAGAATGTAAAATTTCTAAACTCAAAGGGGCCTCAGAGATTAGATTGTCTGGCTAAGGCCACACATTCTGTGCTGAGGCGAGAGTAGTTCAAGATTTCCTCCATTCAGGCTGGGAAGGTGGCTCAGTGGTAGAGTGCTTGCCTTGCACACATGAGGCCCTGGGTTCGATTCCTCAGCACCACATAAGCAAGTGGTGCTGAGGCTCAAGTGGTAGAGTGCTAGCCTTGAGCTGAAGAGCTGAGGGACAGAGCCTAGGCCCAGAGTTCAGGTCCCACGACCAGGCAGCCCCCCCCCCTCCAAAAAAACAAAAAAGATTTCCTCCATTTAACTAAAATTTGCAACTTGATTTCCTCATGATGTCCAGTCTTGACTCTTGAGAAACACGGAAGAGATGGGCTGGAGCTGTGACTCAAGTGGTGGAGTGCTGCCTACGTAGCAGGTATCAGATCTGAGTTCAAAATCCAGGTTGGAAAAGAGGGATTGAAAGATTTCTATTGCTCTGGTGAGAATCAGTGCTTATGTTTATAATATATGTTTTGAAGAAACCTGTCAGTTAATGGGCTGGCACAGTGTTCATGATGAATGAGGGAAAGGAAATTGACAAAATGATCTGCAGAGCCTGAGAGTTCAGCCTAAATGAGTCTGGCCAGAGTCCTAGGTACCCAGATAACTTATTTGACTTTGGGGCCAGGTTCAAATACACATTAGCTTTAAGATCGTGGACCTTTAAGTGGCTTAACTTAATGAATTGTAGCTACAAAATGGATATAATTGCACTTCCTTCATAGGGTCACAAATTAGAAAGGCTTGCATTAACTAAACACTGACTGGGCCCCAGGTGACATGCTGAATGGGTGTTATGGATTGCTGGATGTGGCTATGCAGAAATTAAAGCTTGAGGATGTTTAATCGTGCATCCTCAGTGACCTAGCTAGCAAGTAGCCAGACTCAGAGTCGAAGTTAGTCTGTCTGATTTCTCTTTCCATTTTCCTAAGCACTCTTCTATTTTGTGATGGTGGAAAGAGTAGAGCAAAATGCTTAGCCTTATAGAAGCTTGACTCCTTGCAACCATTATCACCATTATTGTCATTGTCATCATTGTCATCATCATTATTATCATTGTCCTCATTATGGTCATCACCATCCTCATCCTAGCAGCATCAACAAACCCATACACAGTTCTTATTGTATACCAGAAGCTTTTTAAAAACACTGAACATATGTTCATTTGCAAAACAACCTTATTGGTAGGACTACTGTTACAGAGTTTATAGAGAAAGAAGCTAAGACACAAAGAAGTTCAAATAACCAAACTTAGCCAGCTAGCAGATGGCAGAGCCAGGGTTAGAGCTCAGAAAATCTGCTTCCAAAGTCAGCCAGGAAGTGGTATTACCCAGTTCCCTTTCACATGGCTAAATGATAAATAATGATGATGATAAATAAAAAGGTCCTTGGTGCCTTTCATCATAATAGAAGTAATATTTTCCTACACTTACAGGTATGCCATTGAGGGAAAAAAATCTGATCACGAATCCAAGTGTCCTTTTGATGTCTCTCCTTACTGCCCTTTCAAAATTCTTCCATGGTTTCATCTAATATAAATTCACAGCACCTGATTTCTTAATCATTTTGGAAGTTACCTCGGGGGAACTGATGTTCAGAGGTCCTTACATTTTTCAAGATGGAAGAAACTTGAAGAATTCTCCAAGACAGAGGCTCTGAAATTAAGGGCTTGCCCCTGACGGGATGTACGAGGGTACCTGTTGGAGTTGAGAATAAAAATGTTGAGATAAAAGAGGAATTGGAAGGTCACAGTGACTTTTATTGTAGACATTATCATAGTGACCTGTTGGATCTAGTCATCTGTGCTGCCCTTTCCTGTTTGAAGCACTCAGCTCTCTTAGCTGAGGGAGGTCATGCTTAAGTGGCCTCATCTTTTCTGGCTGCTCCTTCACAGTCTCCTTTACAGGCTTTCTTGTTCTTTTCTACTCCATTTAAAAAAATGTAAAAGGATGAATATGTGGCTCGTGTGGTCTTCTCCTTTGTCCTGTGCATAGGAAGGTCCCTGCAGCGAGGGAGGAGGTTCTGGGGCCCGGGTAGAGCTGTCTCCTGTTCTGCATATGCACACAGGCTGTGAGGGCAGAATTGTGCCCCACAGAAGATATCTGAGGTCTTGGATCCCTCTTCCTCTACCTTCCATTTGGAAATAGTGTTGTTGGCGATGTAATCAGGTACGAATGGTCATAAGAGATTAATATCTGCTCATAACTCAATTATTACTTGAAAAGATGTCCTTATATGACCAGGAGAAGAGACATAGAGACACTTATGGGCAGAGGACAGTCACATGATGCAGAAGGCAGGGGCGGTTGTAAAGCCAGAGGCTTCTCTAGCCAAGTGTGGCTCCACAAACCTTCGTGTGGTGGGTTTGGCTGGCAAACACTGAATCTGGAAGAGCAATGGTCCTCCCTGCAGGTGACAGAGAGAACATGGGCTGCTGACAATTTCATCTCACATTTCTGGCCTCTAGAAGTTGTGAGACAATGAATTTTTGTTGTGTTAAGCTACACTGTTTGTGGTCCTTTATTGTAGTAGCCCTAGGAAATACATGTGCCTACTTAGGTAGATTTATGAATCCTATTTCCTTGTCTGACTGAAAGAGTCCCTCACAAAGTATTCTGCAAAGACACCATCATTTGTACATAGCATCTGTAATGGAAATCCAAGTAGATGACAGGCACCTAGCAGCTTTGCCCCTGTCCCTCAGCCCCACCATGAGGAAAAAGCAAAGATAGCTACACCAAGCCAGATACATAGTCGGCCCAAGAGGATTTGAAATTATCAAGTTACTTCATCCACTGGTTTAACACTAATATGGTGAATCAATGTCGCCTCAGTTTATATTGTGCCTTGAGGTACTGGCTCATGAATACCTCAAGTCATTGCAATCAATATAACATTTAATCTGGCTCATACCTGTAATACTAGCTGCTCAGGAGGCTGAGATCTGAGGATCGTGGTTTGAAGCCAGCCTGGGTAGGACAGTCTGTGAGTCTCTTATGTCCAATAAAGCACCTAAATCGGAAGTGGAGTTATGGTTCAAGTGGTAGACGTGCTAGCCTTTAAGGAAAAATTAAAGGACAGAGTCCAAGCTCTGAGTTCAAATTCCAGTACTGATATGCAAAAAAATTGCTATTTCATCTTTATCTTATGTTTTAAATTATTTCATTTTTGTGTGATTTAATAATACATGCAGTGGTCTTCATTAAAGCACATATTTGTGGCCTATAAAAGGGTAATTAAATGCATCTATGCTGATAACATGCGCTCATTTACAAAAACTGATGGAGTATGTAGGTTGGAGACTCCTGATTTAGCCAGCACCCATCTCATTTTATGAAGGAGGAAACTTGTCAGCATGCTTGTGAGTTGTTTATCAAAACTGCAGCTTGAACTTGGTTCTTCTTGACGCCAGAGTCAGGCCTTTGAGGTCCATCAAAGATGTAGTAAGATGTGCACTTTGCCCTATTTTAGCATCATGGGACCTGGGATAACTTTGAGCAAGGCATCCTTATTTAGGAACAAAGTGTTTCAGCAGCTCAGACAAACGTGGAGCTTGAATTCAAGTATCAGCCAAATATTGGCTGGCTGTATGATCTGAGCCAAGTGATTTAACTTTTCTGATACATAGTTTCCTTAAATGTAATGTATAAATAATTAAAATTGTGTTATAGGGTTGTTCTATAAGAATAAACTTTAGAATACCATCAAAGCATAAATTATATGTGTCTTAACTGCAGTAGTAAGAGTTGATGTTTCTGCTATGGTTATGATAGCAGATGGATATTTGAAGTGAATGTTATTTGTATGCCTGGCCACATAGCCTAGAGGAGACAAGGGGGTACAGATGGTACCCCAGCCCAGAAAGCTCAGGAGTCATTCTTGTGGGTACAGATACAACTCTACCTCTTCCTTCTCCTCCTCCTCCTCCTCCTCCTCCTCCTCCTCCTCCTCCTCCTCCTCCTCCTCCTCCTTCTGCTTTGAGCTAATGAATGTAAGTGTCAGGCTGGGAAGGTGGCTCAGTGGTAGAGTGCTTGCCTTGCATGCATGAGGCCCTGGGTTCAATTCCTCAGCACCACATAAGCAGACAAAGCCAGAAATGGAGCTATGGCTGAAGTGGTAGAGCACTAGCCTTGAGCTGAAGAGCTGAAAAGCTGAGGGACAGCACCCAGGCCCAGAGTTCAGGCCCCATGACTGTCAAAAAAAAATTGTCAAGTTTAAATTTATGCAAATGAGAGCCTCTGCCATACATTTAAAGTATTTTTTGATTGATAGTTATCATCTGCTTATGACAAGTAATGCTAGTTTTTATTTATGCTAATGATATAATTTTTTTAAATCAAATTTTGAGTCAGAAAGTGAAAGCATTGGGGCTAGAAAGGTGGCTCAGTGGTAGAGCGCTTGCCTTGCATGCCTGAGGCCCTGGGTTCGATTCCTCAGCACCACACAAGCAGAAAAAAAAAGCCAGAAGTGGTGCTATGGCTCAAGTGGTAGTGTGTTAGCCTTGAGCTGAAGAGTTGAGGGACAGTGCCCAGGCCCAGAGTTCAGGCCCCACAACCGTACCCCTCTCCCCCCCCAAAAAAAAAAGAAAAAAAGAAAGTGAAAGCATTAACATTCCAATGTGTATGTGACCATGAAATAAAATCATGAGGTAAAATATCCAAATGACCAATGCTTAGTCTATCCCAGGAGAAGTCTGGCTTGGTTAGCTCAGTAATTTTGTGGTCTGAGTCTCCAGACAGCATCTCCTACAGGCCATGTGTGGAAGGCTTGGTCACTAGATTGTGGTACTACTGGGAGGTGGTGGAACCTTTAGAAGAGAGACTGTGAAGCTGGAGGCAGATGGGTGACCCTTGAAGGACATATTGGGATCCTTTCTCTCTCTTTGTTTCCCAGATGTCATGAGGAAAAGCTTTGCTCTTCCACATGTTCCCCACCATGTCACTCTGCCTCATCACAGGCTCCAAACAACGTGTCAACTGACTGTGGTCTTGAAACTTCTGAAACAGTGAGCTTGAACCAACCTTTGTTTCCTTACAAATTGATTTCCTCAAGGATTTCATCACAGAAGCAGAGGTTTGACAAGCACAGACACTGTCAAATAATTTGCTTGAATACTTTCAAAATATTTTAGAAAATTTTAAGTTCTCTTGCATAGTTTAAGGAAACATAAAGTTTTTTTTTCCATTATAATTTAGAGGATGGCAAGTTATATAATTCCTCTCCAACTTTTATAAGGTAAATTTCAAGTCTAAGGAAAAGGTGAAGAAATACTACAATGAATACTCAGGTAACTTCACCTACAGCCAACAATGGTGAACCTTTTGAATCCTTTCTCCAGCTCAGCTTTTTTCTTTCTCTTTTTAAAAATGTATGTGATGAATCACTTGAAAGCCAATTCCATTCTAATATCCATTCCTAATGTGTTGGCATGTATGGCTGAAAAGTAAATATATTCTGCCATCGGTAAATAGTAAACAAAATTATCAAAGGTAACTTCTGACATATTCTAAATATTAATATTTAAAATAAGTCTCTTACATTATCCTTTCAGTTTTACCCAGTGGCACATAAATACCATAAGGCTCTGAGATCTATCATTATGCATTTATAAATACATAAACAAGCTCTTCTTAAGCATTTGAAAAAGTTACATCTTTACTTTCTTTCTTTGAATTTACATATTGTTCTCCTTATTTAATCAAATCTTCTTATAATGTATAATTTTTTATGTATGAAAGTTTTTTTAATGAATCATACTAGTATGACCTAAAAGTGAACTGAGTAGAATGGAATTCTTTTTTTATATCCTATTATCATAAAACTTGGAATGATAAAGAATTCTTGTTTGAGTTATCATTATTATCAGTACACAAATATGCTATTAGTAGACTATTGATCATCATTATAACACCACAATATTGATGTTAGTTATAAAAGATAAAAAATGTTGTGAAAATGTATCTCTTAGATGACATGATTGTAAACTTGACAAATAATTCTTGTATCCATGGGTGAATGTTTCCTATTGCTTGGAAACAGCAGGGTACAGCATCAATTTGATTCCTATTTCTTGTATATTTAAATTGAAAAATCCATATACAGAGTAAATTGCAATAGAAAGAGGGTTATTATATTTTTATTAATTCCTTCGTGATTATAGACCACTAATCACATAATGATATATTTCAAAAATGTAAAAACTAATTTTAATAATAATATATGACAAGACGAAAGACTCAAGCCCTCCTTCTGTTTTACTGAAAACAATGAACTCACATTGCAAGAGATTTATTATCCAGCTGTTAAATTATTCACTTTAATTAAAAAAATTATGCTGAAAAGTTTTTGTCAACCTTTATTAATTTATTATTAATTCTACTTATTTTCTTCTTGAAACATCTTTTTTAACTTGGTATACTTGCACTTGAAAAAGTAAAAATATTGGTCCTTGGAAATGGCTTTCCAATGTAATATTTTATGGACTGCCAAAGCTTTAGAGGTAGTGAAATGAAATCATGGAGTTGTATTGTTTAACTGATAACAAAGCTCCACTCTGGTAAGCCCATCAACTAAGGCTATTTCCTTTCTGCCAGAAAGCATCCACATTTATTTTCCAATTCAAGTTTACGACTATTTACTTTTTTGTTACCCTTAAGTAGTTTACAAAGGGGCTTGAATTCAGCATGTCAGTTTATGAGTGCACTGCTTCTTGATCAATGTCACCACTTCTATTGTTCTCTCCCATTTCTCTCAACACCACCCATCACCTCAAATTTACCTAGTTGCATTTTTCACATATGTACATTAGATATTATGACTGCGTGTACACCTTTTATTCTAGCTTTGACTTTAAGAAAGATGAGAGCTAGCAGACCACAGCCTGTTTGTGAGCCTGGTTTCTGGGTGAAATAGTGTCTGGCTGACTTTTTGGAGTAAGCTGGGGAAAGAAGAGGAGAGGACATTAAGTAGAAAATCTGAGTAGACATTAAGTACAGTATTTGAATTCAGTACTTCCTTATGTGGCCCAATACCTTGTTTGTAACCATGCAGTCTAAGGAATGAGCTCAATTCTGAGAGGCAATTCCAGTCTGGACATGTACATTTCCCATGCCACCTTTGCTTAGGGGTTGGACCAACTGTGGGAAAAGGTGTGTGGTCAATAGGTTGGCCTTGGTTGTAAAGGAAAGCATGTGTGAGCCTCTAGTATTGAAGCTGGTCAGTGAGAATGGAAAAGGGACAGGGAAATCTGAAATTTGATTGTTTAAAAATAATTGATGGGGGGCTGGGAAGGTGGCTCAGTGGTAGAGTGCTTGCCTTGCATGCCTGAGGCCTGGGTTCAATTCCTCAGCACCACATAAGCAGAAAAATAGCTGGAAGTGGTGCTGTGGCTGAAGTGGTAGAGTGCTAGCCTTGAGTTGAAGAGCTGAGGGACAGTGCCCAGGCCCAGAGTTCAGGCCCCACAACTGAAAAAAAATTTAAATTGATGGGCCTGGCTTACTTCACTTAATATGATTTTTTCCAAGTCCTTCCATTTCCTTACAAATGGGGCAGTGTCATTCGTTCTGATGGAAGCATAGAATTCCATTGTGTGTGTGTGTGTGTGTGTGTGTGTGTGTGTGTGTGTGTGTGTGTGTGTGTGTGTATCTATCTATCTTACATTTTCTTGATCCATTCATCTACTGAGGAACACCTGGGTTGGTTCCATATCTTAGCTATGGTAAATAATGCTGCAATAAACATAGTTGTGCTGGTAGCTTTAGTGTGGCCTTATTTGTGATCATTCAGGTAAATGCCCAGAAGTCGAATTGCTGGTTCATAGGAGAGCTCTATGTGGAGTCTTTTGAGGAACCTCCATACTGCTTTTCAGAGTGGTTGAACAAGTTTACACTCCCACCAACAGTACAGTAGGCTTCCCTTCTGTCCACATCCCCTCCAGCATCTGTTGTTATTAGAGTTCTTGATTATAGCCATTCTAACTGGGGTGAGGTGGAATCTCAATGTTGTTTTATTTTATTTTATTTTTTATTGTGAAAATACCATACAGAGGGGTTACAATTACATGGGCAAGGTTATGAGTACATTTCTTATCAAGTATTGTTGCCTCCTCCTTTGTTTCCCCTTCAATGTTGTTTTGATTTGCATTTCTTTTATGGCCAGAGATGTTGAGCGTTTCTTCATGTGTCTATTGGCCATTCTTATTTCCTCTTCAGAGAAGTCAGACCAAAAGAAACATAGGTCCCATAGTCTCCCTTATTTGTAATAATTAGAATACATATAGGATAATCTTTTTTTTCTTGGTGTTTCCATTTTATTTTATTTTTTTAAATTTTTTATTGTAAAGATACTATACAGAGGGTTACAGTTACATGAGCAAAGTAATGAGTACATTTCCTATTGAGCATTGTTACCCCCTCCATTGTTTTCCCCTACCATCCCTTCCCTCCCTGTAGGATAATGAGCAGAATAGCTCAATAGCTACGCACATATGACCATATAAAATGATGCTAAGTGAAATGAACTCCAAGACATGGACACAGGAAGTTTTTCTTTGTTGTTGTTGTTGTTCTCAATGTACTACATGTTTTCTTTTTTCTTTTGTGTTCCCCCCCCATAGTTTATCTCTTGTTGTCACTGTATTTGATTTTGGTACCCTGGGTGTATATACATTTATTGGAACTAGGGAAGGGAAGGGGAACCACAAAATGGTGAGACAAAGGACAAAGGGGAACCTATGTAACAGCAATACTCACAAGACAAAATGATCTGTACAACTTGGGGGGGGTTGGGAGGAAGGGAGGGAGAAAAATGAGGGAAGGGGTAACAAGTTCGACAAGAAATGTAATCATTACCTTACTTAGGTAACTGTAACCCCTTTGTACATTACCTTGACAATAAAATTAAAATAAAAAATTGATGGTTCCAATCCCAGTGTCTAGTTCTACCAGAATGCTTGTACTCAAAGTCTGCTGGATCAGTGACCTGACTTTGCTCACATCTAAGTTGATGGTGAGGCTGACTGGCAGGGTGGAGTGAATTGAGCTATGCTGGTCTTGGTTGACTCAGCTCTAGCTAATGAGGAGAGGCCTTGGATCCTACCATCTATCTGAGAAGCGTCCACATGGCCTCGTGAGGGCCAAAAGGCTCCTGATTGGTCTAATCAACTCTTTCCTAGTGTTTGGAGATGTCCTTTGTCCACTGAATCAAAGCTTTCGCTCTTCCATTTTCTCAGGAGGCCCTCAAGCAAGCCATTACAATTATAACTCAAAATATCTTCTCATATTATATATATATATATATATATATATATTTCTCAATGAAGAATTTTACTAATGAGCATTCAAGGCCTATATCAGGAAAATATATTTAGTTCTGGATTGAAGAACATGAACATAAATTGAAATAAAAAAAGATTGGCTAGTCATTTAACTCTGCCCAGTAAAAAAACACACACACACACACAAAATATCATTTCCTAGAGACTCAACCAAGGTTGCCTGGGGACAGTGGTTTTCACCAAATGTGTGTTGAGAAGTGCTTGAGTATTCCCCTCTGAGAAGGAAACCTGTGATGCTTGGGGAACTTGTGTGGTCATCTATAATAAACCTTCCTGAAATGGCTTCAGTGACTTGTTTGGCTTTTTAGGCCAGGCCAGGCCACAGAAGTCTGCTCCTCAATCTCTTCTGTGCAGGGCCACCCAGAAGATGAAGGAGATATTTTCCAACGTGTGTTCTCCCTCATTGTAGACATTCTTAGGGAGTGTAGCTGGAGGACAGGTCTGGAACCTGTTATTTAACTAGTTTGGGTAGTAAGGGATAATCATTATCAAACTAATACTTACCATTTCTTGCCAGGTGTTCTGGCTCAGGCCTGTAATGCTAGCATTTGGGAGGCTGAGACAGGAGGATTTCAGTTTCTTGGACAGTCTGAGCTATATAATGAGAAAAACAAACCATAAGCAAGCAAACAAGAATAACAACATCAGTCAGTTTACTCCCCTGCCCCCGGCTCCACTGTCAACTTCAGCTTTGTTTTTAAGGCTACTGTCACATATAGCAAAGTCATTGGCCTCTTCTGTCCTGTGTGTGTGTGTGTGTGTGTGTGTGTGTGTGTGTGTGTGTGTTTGTGAGAGAGAGAGAGAGAGAGAGAGAGACAGAGACAGAGACAGAGACAGAGACAGAGACAGAGACAGACAGAGACAGACAGACAGACAGACAGAGACAGAAAGACAGAGAGAGACAGAGAGAGTCTATACCGAGCTCAGTGCTTGGGCACTGTCCCTTAGCCTTTTCTCTCAAAGCTGGTACTCTACCACTTGAGTCATACTTCCTCCACTTCTTTTTGGTGGTTAAT
This sequence comes from Dipodomys merriami, assembly GCF_024711535.1. Classification (NCBI taxonomy): domain Eukaryota; kingdom Metazoa; phylum Chordata; class Mammalia; order Rodentia; family Heteromyidae; genus Dipodomys; species Dipodomys merriami. The sequence goes on along the minus strand of NW_027202270.1, from coordinate 75,907,302 downwards.
TGGAGATAAGGCTCTCATGGTGTTTTCTTCCTGGGCTGGCTAAGATGATAGGTGTAAGCCATCAGTGACCTGCCTCTGTTGTCTTCAGATGGTGGCAAGAGGTCTCTGGTTTACCATCACCTTCACTCCCTTCCTGAAGTTTTCTACAGAAATTTGCACTTGTGACCTCTAGAAGTGGGTTTATTAAAGCAGTTTATTCCTTTTCCCAGTAAACATCAAGCACTGAAAATGACTAGTAATATTCACAAAAATATGTGACTAAATGGAGCTTATATTCCAGACAGACTGTAAACAAATAAGCAAATTACAGATCACTGAAAAGTGCCTGCCCTGTGGAGAAACCAAGGCACCTGTGGAGGGGTGCATTTTATTTTATTTTTGGGTCCAGTTGTGGGGCCTGAACTCTGGGCCTGGGCGCTGTCCCTCAGCTCTTCAGCTCAAGGCTAACACTCTACCACTTGAGCCACAGAGCCACTTCCGGCTTTCTTCTTTTTGCTTGTGTAGTGCTGAGGAATTGAACCCAGGGCCTCAGGCATGCAAGGCCAAGTGCTCTACCACTGAGCCACCGTCCCAGTCCCGGAGGGGTGCATTTTAAAATAGGACATGCAGGGAATGAATCATTAACAAATTTAAAGGGGATGAAAGAATGTGGCACAGTGATATGACTTGGGAAGAGCATTCCAGACTAAAGGAATAACAGGGGTAAAGCGCCCGAGGCTGTGGAAAATTGGGGCAGTGGGACAGACGTAGAGAGAACTAAGTCAAATCGCCCTCCCTAAACTTTACCTTCATATGAACATGAGGGTTTGTGCTAGTTACAAGAGTTCCTAGGTCCCATTCACCTCTAACCTTTAGTGATTCTAAGCCAAAAGTTCTTCCCTTAGCAAAAGAGGAAGCTGTTTGCCAAGGTGGAAGTAATAATGTTCTTCCTCCGAAGAGAATGGCACCTGCTGGGGTTTAACACAGGTGCATGTTCTCTGAGGGTGAGTTTCCTGTGTTCCTGGCGTGGGTGGGGGACAAACCAGAGTCAGCAGCAGTGATTGCTATTCATCTTCTTTCTGGTCTCCCTAGCTGTGGCAGATGACAACAGATTGCACGGCCAAGAGTAGATTGTTTCTTATCTGATCGTTTCTTTGTGTGTATTGAAGTGGCAGATGATATTTAATCTTGAAAAAAAAAGAAAACCCAAACAGCATGCTTTGTTTCATCCACCATCAGCTTAGCCAGTTCCTTCTTGTCTTGCTCCTTTGAACTTTCTAGTTCTGTAAAAAGAACATCCACTGATAACAGTTTGGCCTGATAAAGGAGGACAATAAGAGTGGGAGATAAGTACACATTTTCCTCCACGGCTCTTGGGTCCCTTCTGGGGACTCTTACATTTGACACTCAGTCTCTTTTTCTGGGCCTAATGTGGAGAGAGTCTGTGAGAAGCATCAGGCACTGTGCACAAGGGCAAGCCACGGTTCACACACCGTCGGCCAAGTGCCTGGAAGGCTGCTTTCTTAAAAACACACAGGAACATTGGGAGATTTTCCTGAGTTAGTTGGAAGTATCAAAAATACCTTTTATTCAGGGAATGGTAGGGAGCTAATGTTTATATATATGGGTCCCGTGTTTATATGTAGGAAGTGGAATGAGGTGGGACCAGGAAGTACTGATAGAAATTGTTACCACCACTGAGAAGGTCTATCTTATCATACCGTATCTGCAAGTCCTCGTGCTAACTAACTGAACATGGATGCCGATGGACTCCTCCTGGATCAGAAAAAGAACTTTATTATCCCCCACAATAAAGCCGCCAGAGCTTCTGCATTTAGGCCCCATTTTCATGGGGTGTGTGTAAGCCCAGGTGTAGATGGGTGGGTTGTGTTATAGGAGAGTACCTTAAGCTTAGGGGTACTCTTCTCTTCTCTCCTCTTCTCTCCTCTCCTCTCCTCTCCTCTCCTCTCCTCTCCTCTCCTCTCCTCTCCTCTCCTCTCCTCTCCTCTCCTCTCCCTTCCCCTCCCCTCCCCTCTCTTCCCCTTCCCTCCCCTCCCCTCCCTTCCCTTCCCCTCTTCTCTTCTCTTCTCTTCTCTTCTCTTCTCTTCTCTTCTCTTCTCTTCTCTTCTCTTCTCTTCTCTTCTCTTCTCTTCTCTTCTCTTCTCTTCTCTTCTCCCCTCTGCCTTCTCTGCTCCCCTCCCTTTCCCCTCTCTTCCCTTCTTTGCCTATTCCCTTCCTTCTCCTTCCCTTCTCCCTCCCTCTCTCCCCTTCCCTCTCCTTCAGTAGAAGGAACATATGCATCACATCCCATGCTTATCTTTTCTTTTTTGATACTGAGGAGATCAAACCCAGGACATTGCACTTGCTAGGCAAGTGCTTTGCCATGGAGCTACATCCCAACCCCTCCCATGCTTATCTTCTTCATGGCAAGAACACTTCACATCTACTTTCTTGACATTTTTCAAGATGCTCAACATCAAATCAGCGTCACCAAATCTGCAAGCTTTGCTTGAGGTTAGTATTTAGCAAAGGGAATGGAAGTCACTTTCAACAAAGTCATTTTGAGGGGTTTTCTTCACTGGATAGAAAACCTTTACCTCCCTCTTCCCCCCCACCCCCCAGCTTCCTTCCTTCCTGAACCATGGATTGGATGACTAGAACCATAGACACAACCTGATCATTGGAGGCACAGGAAAGGGAAATGTGATCAAAGATGGTTGGTACGCCAAAGGAGAGGCGAAGCCTTGGGCCATGTTATTGGAGCCACCACATTGGGCTGGAATACTTATTTCTGGACATCTTCAGTATGTGCACGAGGAAAAAACCCTCTCCCTTCCCTTCCCTTCTCTTGCCTTCCCTCCCCTCCCCCTTGTTCTTCCCCTCCCCTCCTTCCCTTTTTCTCAGAGCCTCATGCATGCTAGATTACCACTTGAACCCTTTCTACTTATTTTTACACTCTGTAAAATTTACCTTCAAATAGTTGTTCAAAGGTGTTTCAATTTACCGTGTTGATCTCTGTGTGCAGTGCATCTTGATCAGGGTCACTTCTCCCATTATTTTCTCTGATCACTGTGTTTTTGAGTAGTGTATGAACAGAACTCTTCCCCCCTCATTTCAATAAATAGTAAAATAATATTTTAATTGTTCAGAGAAGTTAAACCTTTGTTTTTTTTCCCTAAGGGTAACTAACCTCTTTTAGTCTGACTGTTTGTCTGTGAATGCCTCAGAGTCCTGTATAAGTTATCATGTCTAGTTATATTTTAGATCTAGATTCCACATATGAGAGAAAGCATGTGCCTGAACAGAACTCTTAATGGGCACTGACCACTTATTGATACCTTAAATTTTCAATCAATCTGGCTTAGTTCCTTGGTTGAAACTTTGATGATTTTTAGCAAAAAGTGGCTAAATATCTTTGAAGAAGGCTGTGTGACTATTAACAAAATTAAGGTGGTAGCTGAAGAAGTAGGCCTGGATCTAGAGGGCACTTGCTTGGTTCTAGAAGATCTTAGTAGCAAGCTGTGATCACTGACCCTTCCAGGGCCCTAAGAGGAAACAATGCATCCTATAATTGCCTGACAATCTTCATGTCGCTCTGTGAAGAGTCAGCAGCTCAGAGAAGCAAGCATCTAATGGCAGAGAGCCAAGGTCATATGACAGCTCTGACCAAAGGTTAGATGGTTGCCTTCTAACAAGATGAGAGGCGAGACAGCAGAAGGAACTTACTGGACATCCTTACCTTCTTCCACTATGGGAGGGCAGAGGCCTGAATTTATTGTCCCACAAGGGCTGGGTCTAGTGGGGGTAGAAGTCTGATTGCTGTTGGGAAACAGCACTGAGCTCAGATTTAAATAAAATGTTCAGTGAAGGGAGGGTTTGGTGCTCTCTGTGAGGAGGTGAATTAGTTAAGATGAAAGGCAAAGACTGTCGCAGGGGCGATCCATTCCTTACATATTTTCCTTTCTCAGAACACAGGCTTAGGATGAGAGCAGTGTCTCTGAGGAGGGCAAATGCTTCATGTCAAAGAGTTCTTTTAATCTTCTCAGACATATGTAGATGTGGGCGATATGTCACAGTGAAAATGCGCGCCCATCTATTTCTGTCTCTTCTTCTTCTTCCCTTAACCAGGCAGTATTTCCAGTCCACAGCCAGAGGCCTACCTGCAGCAGATGCAGGCTGCAGGGGTCGCTCCATGTGGGTAAGTAATCTCATCCCTATGTGGGGTAAATCGGAGCCCCGCAGAGATCAAGTGCAGCTCCCCAGGCCTTCCGTGTGATGGTCTGGTAAGGAAGCTAAAGCAAATTACAGTGCCCATGGCTAAGGTGGCCTCAGGGCACCAGCTAAGTAACAGCTGCCCAGAAAAGTGGGTTTAGTGAAACTTCAGGAGCAGAAAGGCAAATGTGATGCCATAGCCACAAAGTCTAACTTTACTTGGGATATTCATGAAACATCCAAAGGTGCAGGAGCTTGAACCCTTAGAGTACCAGACTCTAGTTTCTTGTGATGGCCATGGTCACTGGGGGAAAAGTCATCTGGAAAAGAAGGAAAGCTACAATCTCTTAACCCTTGCCACTGGCTTTCCAGAGCCCAGCACACATAGATCCAATGTCCTCATGTGGGCAGTGAGCTCTTTCATGATCTGACCTTGCCTTCCTCTTTCCCTTTGACTTCCCAGGTGGGCTCCTTGCAATTGCTGGAAGTTTGTTCCTGTCTTTGTACACTTGCTGCTTAGGGGTGCTCTGCTCTGCAACCATCCACAGCTCTCTGCCATGTTGGTCTCAAGCTGGAATTCATTGCTTCACCTCTATTCTTGTCCCTGTTCTTAAGCACTTTAGCACATGCCTCATTTTCCTTAGCTGTAAAAAGGGATCATGGTAGTCTGATCACATGGTGGTCTTATTATTATTTTTTAATAAGTTAAATATATTTGAATCCCTTAGGACAATGCCTCAGACACGCTTTATCACAGTTGCTTTGTCCCACATCCTGCCTTGTTTAGGTTATAGCAGTCATCACAGTTTGAAATGCTTGTGTTTGCTTATGTTTTCTTGATATTCTCTGGACTGTTAGCAGGTTGAGTAGTTGGGAGTACACAGGATGCCACATTTGTTCCTAAGATGGGCAGAGATGGAGTGAAATTCCATCATGACATCTCACGTGCCATCCTGGGCCTTGGTTTTCCCATCTGTGTGCTGAAGGATGACTTTGGTATATCAGAGTTGCTCTAAGGGCCTATTAAAACTCAAGATACAAACTAGGGCTGCCACAGGATCCAGCATTCCCCCTTCTGCATACATAATGCCAAAAGACCAAAGTAAGATTTCAAGGGATAAAATACATACCCAGCCAGATTCCCAAGAGCCAGGTGTTCACTGACAGATGAATGGACACGTACAATGTGGTGTATACATACAATGGCCTATTATCCAGTCAAAAAAAGGAATTCAATAAAGAAGAAGTTCAATCAATAAGGAAAGAAATCCTGCCACCTGCAATAATATAGATGAACCTTCAGGACAGTGCCAAGTGAAATAAACCAGTCACCAGATGAGAAATACGGTATGTTTTTATGAGGTTCCTAGAGTAGCCAAATTAATAGGAACAGAACGTAGAATGGTGGTTATCAAGAGTTGAGGGAAGCAAGAAGGGGAGCTGTTGTTCAAAAGACTTTCTAGTTCTGAGATCTGCTTCAGCATGATGTAAGCATACACTAGGAAACTGCACACCTGGAAAATGGCCAGGGAAATCACACGTTTCTATTGCTTTAAACCACAACAAAATCATTTGAAAAATGAAATCAAGAGGCCTAGATTCCAAAGATCCGACATCGATTCGAAGGGGTGTGGAGTTACCTTAAAAATACTCCCCTGGGAGTCTCTGATCGAATCCCAGCGTTTAAGATCTGGGCGATACCATTTTTAAAAGTGTCTTCCTTTTGGACTTGGGATATTTAAAATATTCCCAGTCTCTGATACAAAACCTCCACCACGGGAGGAGGAGAAGGCTCCCCGGATCCTCCTTACCGATGCTGTTAATGTGGCAGAAGGAGTCTGCTGCTTCTCTGCATACCACTTTCCCGGGTGGGTGGAGCCCCCCCACCAGGTGTTTTACTCGCAGCGTCCACAAGGTGGCAGGCCAGGCACTTGGATTCAGCGGCCGCAGCCGCTTGGACCACACAGAAAGGATGGGGAAGTGGGTCGCTGTGGGACACCCCGGTGGGGCATCCTGCACTTTCATATGGTTTGGGGAGCGCCTGGAGCAGAGGGTGGCGTTCTCTCCATGTCTGGGCTAGAACTGAAGTCAGTGGGTCAGTTTCCTTGGAGGAAGTGGGCACTGGTTCTCCAGGGCTGGGCTTGCTTGGCCCTGGCCCAGCCTGAGGCGCAGGCTACAGCATCTCTCCGAGGGATGAAGGCTGGCCGCGTGCACGGAGGAGTAACATTAACAAGCTTGCCAGTCTTGTCTTTTTCGACTTTCTTAAAAAAAGAGCAATAGTTTGTTTTGCTACAACTTTCAAAATAGTTAAAAAGCCAGAGGCACAATGGAAAAGGTTTTATTTGAAAACTCCTAAGTGATGATGAGGTGAAGAGCTTTCAGGGCTGATTCCGGCTAGGATACATCAAGCCGGAGTCTGGGGCACAGTGTGTCAGTAAATCGTGTTTTGATGACACACTGAGGTAAAGAGAGGAGGACTTTTTTTTTTCCTGTGCCTTCTTAGGGCTTGAACTCACAGCCTAGGCACTGTTCCTGAGCCTTGCCTTGCCTTGCCTTTCTTTTCCTTTCCCTTTCTTTCCCTTCCCCTTCCTCCCTCCTTTCCTTCCTTCCTTCCTTCCTTCCTTCCTTCCTTCCTTCCTTCCTTCCTTCCTTCCTTCCTTCCTTCCTTCCTTCCTTCCTCCCTTCCTCCCTCCCTCCCTCCCTCCCTCCCTCCCTTCCTTCCTTCTTTCTTTTCTTTTCTTTCTTTTTTTGCTCAAGGCTCTCACTCTACCACTATAACCACAGCTATACTTCCAGCTTTTTGATGATTAATTACAGGTAAGTGCCTTATGGACTTTCCTGTCTAGACTAATTTCAAACCTTGATCTTCAGATCTCAGCCTCCTCAGTAGCTAGGATTATAGGCATAAGCTACTGGCAGCCAGCCGAGGAGGACTTTTTTTACATGATTGGAAGATGCTGTTTGTTTCTTAAACTGGGGATATGATTTGGGGGCTTTGGAGTTTGGCACACATCTCTCCTCCAGTCTGAAGCTTAATTTCTTTGTATGGAGATAAGAGTGCAGCATTGTTGGGTCAGAGGTAGGGGTGAATCAAACACAGACTCATTCATTTACTTATTTGATATGTACATTCAAGGTGTGTATACCAGGAAAAAGCCAGGATTAGAATAAAGCCCTCCATAGTCCTGTGGGGGTATTTCCAGACAGGTGTTTTTTTGGGGGGTGTCTGTGGGCTGGGACACAGCCCACAAAAGGTGACAGCAGGGCAGAGAGAGGGAGAGCCAGAGGGACTGTTTACATCTGGGAATAGAGAACTAATACAGTAAACAAAGCAGCAGATTGGACTTGGGGTTCAGAGAAGTGTGCAGGATGATCTACCCAGCATTTAAAAATGGGGGGGTGTTCACACAGAATCCTTGGAAAATTTTAGGTCTGGCTATGTTTATAATAAGACAGTGGTCTGAAATGAAGACAACAGCTGCATTTTTCAGCCGATTGAATACCTGTCACCTGCTTTCCTCGGTCACATTCAGGCCCTGGCCCTGTGGGCAGAGGGCATGCACCCTCTGCTGACCTATGACTCGGCCTGGTGACCTGTGATTGAGAGCCTGAGATGGCCTGGTGGGCTACTTAGAAGAATAAAAGTCCCAGGGCAAAGCCAAGATCCATTCTACTGAACAGTCTTTCATTTTAGGTTTTTTTTTTTTTCCCTTGCATTTGGAGTGAGGATTTGGCCTGCGCTAAGGGCTCAGACAGTGACAGAGGGCTGGCTGAAGTTACTTTCTACACGGAGCTTTGATTCTCAGCCATGTTTGGCTCATTGTGGAGAACCACATGTAAATCCTTCTGCAAAGTACCATTTCCCCAGAAATAATAGAGATCTTTTGTTGGGGGAATGGTAAGCCTGGGGTTCTGTAATAATAGCATTTCCATGAAGAAAAATCACATCCCATTGTCAGCACAGTTGAGAATATGAAACCTACTATTGAGAGCTGGTGGTTAAAATAAAGCATTATCCCCTTCGATGAGCCTGCTCATGGGGGTGTGAGGGAAGCCAGGGGAGAGGGGTTTGCACGTCCCATTGGAAATGAATTGGCGAAAAACATCTGTCTGGCCAAGGATGATTAAGCCCAATCATGGCACTGTGGGGAAGCCTTGGCCTCACCTTCTAAGTAGGAGGAAAAAGTGATTAATTCACTGTGATGAAGGTGGGGGTGGGGGGAGGGAGAGGGTAGAAGTGAATGGGGAGGGAGGAAAGAGGTTTCATTGTGACGCTCAGACTCCTTGCTTGCAGTTTCAGGTGGAACAGTACCACTCTGTGGTTCCTTTTAGGAGTTCAAGGGTGATGACACCTATAGGTGACAGTAGGCCAACATGGGTGCGCCATCTAAGTGGGCCTCACCTTGATTTAGGAGCCAAGAGATGGGGACACAGCTGCTGGGCCCCAGACAGTTTAGAGGAAGAGCAGCAGGCCCTCTATCCTAGACAGTGTGTGTGTGTGTGTGTGTGTGTGTGTGTGCGCGTGTGTGCAAGTGCGCGCGTGGTGTGTGTGTGTGTGTGTGTGTGTGTGTAGAGAAGGAGCTGCCTTTGGCTCCTCCTCCTCTTTTCATTAAAAAGTCTCATTTTGCAAACTATGAAGGAAGTCAGGAAATATAGAGAATATAACACTCAATTCCTGTATATTAGAATCACTTGGGGGAACTTTAGAAACTTCCAAAACAGAGACATCTTCTCAGAAACATTAAATCGGCCTTTGGGGGTAAGTTGGGGGTATGGTGGGTGGGAAGCAGGCATCTTCTGTATTGTGGATGCTTCCTAGTTGGTTCCAGTGGGCAGACAGGACTGGGACCTGGAGTGGTAGGATCTATGTCCTGCATCCAGCTGTCATAAGAATCCTGAGGCCAGGCCCCTGACTGGGTAGCTTTTGTGTCCTTGATCTCCAGTTTTGCCACTGCCTACCCTTGGAGAGAAGGGGTTTATTGCGGGGGGGAGGGGGGGTATATTGGTGTGTGATTAGGGAGGCTGAAACATCTCTGGTTAGGCTGTCTGCAAACTGGAGACCCCAGGGCACCAGGAGTGCCCAGTCCAAGTCTGAAGTCAGAAGCTGATGGTGCATTATAAGTCCATGGCTGAGCCTCACGACCATTGATGCCCCTCCTGGAGTCCACAGGCCAGGGATGTTGGAAGGCTGATATCCTAGATAGGAGAGGAAGATCTCTCAGTGCCCTGAGCAGAGACACATTCACCTTCACTGTGATGTTTTCTTGTGACTTCTAGTTGATTGGATGGTGCCTGCCACACTGAAGGTAGATCTTCTCCACCCAGTTCCATCAGGCCCACATGCTAATCTCCACTGGGAGATTAATTAACCTCACAGATTCAGCTCCAGAGTCTCTGGAGTTATTAATCCCATCCACAGCATGCATGTCAACCACCTATGCACAAAACTTCCAAATTGTGCTTCTTGGGGAATCTGTGAACATTTGTTTTTTTTTCTCTTAAGCTGTTTTTACTACCACATCATGCAGGTTTCCAAGTGATATGACTAGCATAGCAGAATTAAATCTTCGGGGAGCACGGGCAGCCTGAATAGTTGAAATGCAAACACATGTTGTGTCTAAGCCTTATTCCAGCCACGAGGTCTCACCATCTCTTTCTATCGAATCCTTTCAGAGGAGTGTTAACATACAGCAGGAATTAATTGGCTTGAAGCTGACCTTCTTTTATTTCCTTTGCCTGCCCTCTAAGTGAACCACTTAGAAACAGCAATAAAATGTTCAGAATATAGCCAAGGGAGACAGTGGGGTCCCACTGACCCACAAATATTTCAGACTGTGTTTTGCTTATCACATGGAGAGGATTATTGCATGAAATTTGAAAAAAAATATGGAATGAAGAGATGGAGCAATGAAAATTATCCAGATTTTATCATCCAGACCCAGATGGTATGATCCACCAGAGACAAGTGACTATTTCGTAGATTTCCTTCTAGTCTTTTTTCCCCCAGCTCTAAATATAGGTTGTGTTTTATGGTCTAATTAGGTCTTGTGAATTCATTTAATTTAGATATGCTTAAGACTTTGTGCCTTTGTAAGCAATTTCGAATCTGTTTCCTTTCTTCTCCCATTTTACTTCTAGAAAGGCTGTAGTGAACATATTATTCTAATAGTCCGAGAGATAAATGAAGGGCCAGAAAGTTTAGGTGATTTTTCTTAAGGTGCAGGACTCCTCACTTGTGATCCAAGGGTCTTTCTATTTAATCCTGAGATACACTGCGTATGGACCAGGACTTGGGGTGTGGCTCAAGTGGTACAGTGCTTGCCTAGCAAGTATGAGATTTGAGTTCAATCTCCAGAACCATCAAAACAAAACAATGATAGCTGGGTTCTGGTAGCTCATACCTGTAATCATAGCTACTCAGGAGGCTGAGATATGAGGATCATAACTGGAAGCCAGCCCAGGCAAGAAAGTCTGTGGGACTTATCTCCAATAAACTACTCAGACAAAACCAGAAGTGGACCTGTGACTAAGTAGTAGAGCACTAGCCTTGAGCAAAAGCAGCTCAGGGACGGTGTCCAGGCCCTGAGTTCAAGCCCCAAGACCAGCAACAAAACAAAACAAAACGATCATTGGAGATAGCCTTAGTATTATTTTCAACCATGCAACCTATGGTTATTTTTTCCCCTCTATCTCTAGGAAGTTTGAATCATTGGGCAAAACTCCTTATTCCTTGGGGACAGAGATGTCAGAGGAAAGTATAGATCATAATGTGCCACTGTATACCGGACAATGTAATCCATATTCTGGATGCCTGATTAGGCGTTTATTGATTCTATCAAGTAGTATGACATTTGACCTTCAGATCTTTAGCCACGCACACGATTTCCTAAGGGAAGTGCCTGGCATAAGGATACCACCTCATCAGCCATGCTTGGTCCCTTTGCTCTACCTTACGGGCTCAAGTGTGTGGCTTGGTTCTCATTTAGGAATCTAGTATGATACAGTGAAAATTACTTACAAAGCATTCACACATCCTCAGCATTCACAGTAGATGATAACCTTGTAAAACGGTGAGTGGATTTACCAAGGATCTGTTGATCTCTCAGGCACCAAGACAGTCATGGCAACAGTGACCTAATTACTGCAATCATGAGTAGTAGAAAGTACAAATCTGTTGTCAGAGATAACAGGGAGAGGCAGCATGAAGGGGAGGAAAAGGGAAGTCAGATCCCAACACTTTTCTTTTTTCTTCTTTTATTGGTGCAGGGCCTAGGGTTTGAATTCAGGGCCTAGGTGCTATTCCTGAGCTTCTTTTGCTCAAGGCAAGTGCTTTACCCCTTGAGTCACAGCTCCACTTCAGCTTTTCGGTGGTTAACTGGAGATGAGAGTCTCACAGACTTTTCTGCCCAAGCATGCTTCAAACTGGGATCCTCAGAGCTCAGCCTCCTGAGTAGCTAGGATTACAGGTGTGGGCTACTGGCATCTTGTGTGATTTCTTATTTATAAACATGGAATTTAGTACCTTGTTTCTTTATCAGAGTTTTGCAATTTTCCCTGCTTGGGTCTTGTATATGTTTTGTTAGATATAATATAACACATAAGCATTTGATGCTTTTCTGAGTACTAATGTAAAAGTTGCTGTGTTTTCAATTTTGAATTCCACTTGTTCATTGCTACCATATAGGAAAGCTATTGATTTTTGTACATTAACCTTGTGTCCTGCAATCATACTTATTAATTCTAGGAGGTGTTTTGTCAGTTATTTTGGGTTTTTGGTGTTGATGCTTATTCCATAAAATAATCATAAAAGCAGTTTCATTTCCTCCTTTTCATTCTCTGCATATTTTATTTCCCTATTATTCCTTTCTTTGTTAACTTGGCTTCCAAATGGATATTAAAAAGCAGGAGTTAGAAAAGGTATACACCTATCTTACTAGGAAAACTTCCTATTTCCCATCACTAATTTTTTTCAACAAAAATTTTTTGAGTGCCAGTTTTCTACCAGGTATTATTGTATATGCTGGGAATATAACACAAATATTCCATTACTCCTGGAGCTTAAGTTTTACAGGGTTGTAAAGTTCATGTATTAGCTTGCTGGATCCAAAATAACAAAGTGCCGAAGACTATGTGACATAAACAAACCCCAGAAATGCATTGTAATCTAGTCCTGGAAGTTAGAAGTCTAAGATGAAAGTGTTCAGGGAGTTGGTCTTTTTTTAAGGCCTCTTGACTTATGTCTTCACATGGTCCTTTCTTCATTCATGCCTGTGTACAAGTTCCCTCTTCTTATAAGGACACTAGTTATATTGGGTTAGGACTACCCTGATAACCTTATTTTAATTGAATTACTAGGGTCACATGCTTTCTCTCATACGTGCAAGTTAGATCTAAATTATGATGTATATAAATACACACAGGGTCATATCCTATATATATGTATATATACATAAACTTTAACTAAAATATGATATATGCATGGGGGGGTTTCAGTGGTGTAACTTCTTTGAACAACTACTTGAAGTTTAACAAAATGAATACAGGAAGCTGGAATAGGTGTTGTGGAGAGGGGACAAGGTCAAAGACAAACAGAGAGGAAGGGTGGGCAAACAGTCATAATATTCAATGTATACATATGAAAATGGGACTAGGTAAATTGAAGGGATGGGTAAGTTTGGGAGAGAGGGAGGAGGAGGAGGATGAAAAGGGTGAACATTAATCAAAATGGATTAGACTCATAAATGGACATATTGAATAGAAACCCCTTTGGACAACACTTAAAGATAATAATAATAAAATAATAATAATAATAGACCCTAGAAACATGTAGTTACATCTCAGGTACAGGAGTGTTAGGATATTGTTGAGATATGAATAATCCACCATAATAGAGCATGAATATAAAAGCTTTGATGCATGATAACTCACTACATTTAGATCATAAAATGTAATGTATAGGTTTTTTTTTTCAAATTGGAGACAATTTCTTGTCTACTCATAACACCAATGGCTGGCAGTGGGAAAGCTGGCTTTGATCTCCAGAATGGTCTGGGGGTCTGTGCTGAGCATTTCATTCAGTGAAATTATGCAGGCCACATGACTGACCCGTGGCTTAATTAATATAATTATCTTAACAGGCCTAGGCCTCATGTATATTTTGAGCATAGCATAGTTTGCTAGAAACAAGTGAATTATTTTCATAAACAATGGCTCAGCCATTCCATGCAAGAACATTCAGGCTGTTTGTTTTTTCCCTTTAATCACCTCCTATTTTGTTAATGGGATTAGAGTGTATGTGGTTCCTGCTGTTTTATATACTTTGTCGCTGTGTGGCTCATTGGTTTCTCTTTTCATTTATGCTTTTGTGGTTTTACTAAGCAAAAAGACTTTCTGTGCCCTAATGAGTTCTGGGGTCTCGACTTGGCAAGCATAAATCCACCAGATCGGAAACCCCAGTGGAAGTTTCAGAATGGCTTCTGAAGTAAAGATAAAGATGCTAAAATAGTTGTTCAAGTACGTGGGAAGGAGTCTTATGCCCCTCTAGAGTCATGAACACAGATTGGCCTAGAGTGAGTTGTACATAGACTTGGTCTAGAAAAGAGCCTTCTTCCTGCCAGTTCCACACCTAGGATTTCCTTAGTGAAGGGCTTTCCAAGGCTCTTCATCACTGGGAGTGTAACAAGTGCTAAGCAGGCTGCAGGGCCTATATCAGCTTTTTGTCAAGAGCACTTGATTGAATAACAAAAGGCTTAGATAAATCAAGGGTAGCAGTTGATTTGACCAGAGGTGTAAGGTTAGGAAGGGAATCTTTCTTTTGTTCTCACGATGCTCTTCTTTTATTGGCTTAAACATTTTTATTGGGTATGCCCCCCATGTTCACTGATTGAGTCCTTCATCTTGGAATTCCTTTATTAACTGAATGTCTACCTGATACTATGGACTGTGTTACTATCTGGATCCTTGCTTCAAAAAGAATCTGTGTCAGTCTAGAAGCAGATGAGAAGACAGGCTTACGTGTGCAAGATTTTATTAGTGGAAATGCTTCAACCTCTCAGGACATAGGGGAGACACTTAAGCATTCTTTTTTAACTCATCTTTCTTTGTCACTCACAAAAATACCATCCTTGAGCTGGGTATGGTGGCTGGTGCTTGAAATCCCAGTACCCAGGAGGCTAGGGCAGGAGGATCTCAACTTTGATGCCAGCCTTTACTATATAGCAAGATTCTGTCTAATGCCAACCCTTCCTGACACCAAAATCCTCTCCTGTTCCCAAGTTGAAAAATACCTTATAATTCTAGATGTGTCTTTCCAGTCTTTCCTAACCATTCCCTTGAAATCTCCACATTTAAAATGTTCTTTTCCTTACCTGGGTGGTTGTAATGGCTTCATAATTGGTTTCTTCATCTTGAGTATCTTGTCTACCCAGTTTGAGGTCCCAGCCAGGCTTATCTTCCTCAGATGCACTTGGGATCTGCTTCCTTTCCTCTCAGAATCTGGTCAGCCCTTCCCATGGGCTAGATTGCATTTCTCAGCTGGGCAATCACACTGTCATCCTGGCTGACCTCACACTGTGTTCCAGCTTCACCTGTCTGCACATTCTATATTCTAGTCAGCATTTTTGTGAAATCTTTGTTGTCTCATCAGAATTAGTCATCCTTTCTTCCTATACTCAGTAGTGTTTACACTCTTTCTACTACTCTCTATACTATAAGATTGAATGCTGTGAATGCCATATAGTGTTTGTCTTTGTAGCCTAGGGCTGAGCATAGTTATATGCATGCATTCGTTGTTCAGTCGATGTTCTCTGGTTGAATGACAGTGATCAGTCTATGGGATTTGTCCCCAGGCAGGTTATACCATCAGGTTTAAGCTCAACATATCCAAAGCTGGTTTCATGAGTTCTACTCATCTTCAAACTGGAGCTCCTTCCCAACTTCCCTCGTTAGAGCCATTGCAATTAAGTCACCAGAGCATGAAAACTCAACCATACTTGATTGCTTCTTCTTTACCTCATTGCACTCAGCTAATCCCTGGGCCTTAGAGATACTTTAAAGAGATACATCTATCTCTTCTGTCTGTGGTCAACTTGGTGCTTACCATTTCCTGTTCAGTTTTTCTTAGTGGAACTTTAACTTGTCTCACTCAAGTTTCATTTTCATAGTTTCATTTTCTACCTAGAGAACAAAAGACATGGAACAAAGATTTCTGAGGACCAAGAACCATGTCTGTATTTTAGGCAGGATCTCACAATATGAAAAGTAATTTTACAGCTTTTTAGCATATCACAAAGCAATACGGATTCACTATAGAATATTATAAAAACACCAATAGAAAAAAATCAAAGTAAAAAGGGTGTATAATACACTGCACACATTGGCATATCTCCTCCCTACTTTTTTGTAGTGTATGTTTGCATGTACATGTGCATGCACAGCATGTTAAGATTGCATTTGGCTCTAAGTGACAAAAAAACCAAACAGTGTCTTAAGCAACCACTTATATTTTTCCTCACCAAGATATTTGAAGGCCTTAGTAGGCCTTAGTATGCAGGTAATGCTACCCAAGATTTCAATTCTGAATTTTATACAGTCTTCTTGGCCATTTGCTCAAGAACTGAAGCTGGACACTGCAGTTGTAGCAGTTTTACCTTATCATCTTCTGGCTCCTGGCCTTCTTTATTGGTCAAAACTGTGTCAAACAGCCAGCCACAGCTGTAAGGAAAGCAGAGAATGAACACTGAACTTTCTTACTTTCACTGAACAGCTAGTAAGAAGGAGAGACCTGGAACTGGTGTTGGTACATTGAATTGCAGTACCTCCCAAGTAGACAGTGATGTACTCTATATCCTTCTTGTTAAATATTTATGTGTCATTTTGATTTTTTTATTTTAGGGTAACTTGTAGACATGAAATTTATGGGTCAAAAATGTATGCTGAAAAAAAATTACTTTTATACTTTGTTGATAGCAACAATGATTTTGTTGCATGAGGAACAACCTTGATTTTAAGAATATAAACAAATATAACTTCATCTTTATTTTGATTACCTGGTGAAATTTCATTGAATGGTACTATGACTTGCATATTCATCAAAAACTTAACGTTGAAATTTAATTGCCACTGTGAAAGTGGCATTTTTTTTCTCTCCCTGCCTCCCTGTCTCCCTCCCTCCCTGCTTCCCTTCCTTTCTCCCTCTCTCCTTCCCTCTTTCTCTCCTTCTGTCTTTTTATCTTCCTTTCTTGTTTTGGCAAAAGGTCTTACTATGTGGCAGAGACAGGCTGGCCTGGAATTTCTGTTCCTCCTACTTCAGACTCCTAATTCCTGGGATTACAAGCCAAGTACCACCAGGTTCTGCTTAGGAGACTTTAAAGAGGTGAGTCAGTGATCAAGGTTCCAACCTCATGAATGGATTAATGAGGTGATCACAGGCATCGGTGAGAGTGGGTGGCTGTAAAGGGAACGTGTGCTTTCTCTTCTGCAAGCACTTGCTTGCCTTCATCAGATATAGCCCCCATCTTGGACTTGCCAAGTCTTTGAGTTAAAATAAGTTGCTGTTCATTATAAATTATCCAGACTGTGGCATTCTGTTGTAGAGACAGAAAACAGATTGAGACTAAGGAAGGGTAGGCCACGGAATGAATTTCCCTTGCCTGTGCTGAAGACTGAGATAGGTACATGGTTTTTCTGGTCACTCACAAGCAGCTGACAATCCAGTGGTTTTTGTTAGTTTCAAACACAGTTCAGAAATTACACGGTCTAGTCTCAACAAATAATTGATGAACCTAATTAGCATAAAATTCTGTGCCTGCTGCAGGTGGCCCCTCACTGTAGCGGACCCCTTGCTAGGGTAGAGGCATCTCACTTGCTTTTTCTGCTTTTTTTTTCTCTGTATTTTCTAAGCTGTTGTCCAGAGGTGGAGAGAGGAAGGGCACAGAGGAAGATGGGACAAGACAGCTCTTGCTAGAATTGGCGTCTGCATCATACTCCCAGGTCTGGAAGATATTTTTAGGGACCCCCTTACTGTTGGGTCTGGGATGGGTTTCCTGTATGGTCCACACCTTGTCTGGTTGATTGTGGCACTACAGATGAGTACCAGCAGGGCCTGTCTCTTGCTGTTTGTCACATGCTGCTTAGTTTTCCCAACATGGCATGGTGTCCCCTAACTACTGGGTGAGTCTTCATGCTGCTTGACCTAGAGAAAGGTAGAGCATGGTCTCTCTCTTCCTGGGAAGGTTGGGATGTGACTCACAGCGTAAAACAGTTCTGTTCAAAGTAGCTTCAAAAATTCTACCTTTTCTCACAGGAAAGTAAACAAAGTAAACAAAGTCTGCTGGGCAAGGAATTAAAGAATTAAAAAACTGGTTCCTAGCCATTTTCTCTAAACTCTGTATTGGAGGGTGTTTCATACTGTCTCTCCAATCTATCTATCTATCTATCTATCTATCTATCTATCTATCTATCTATCTATCTATCTATCTATCTATCTATCTATCTATCTATCTATCTATCTATCTATCTATCTATCTATCTGTCTATCTGTCTATCTGTCTATCTATCTGTCTACCTACCTACCTATCTACCTATCTACCTATCTACCTATCTATCTATCTATCTATCTATCTATCTATCTATCTATCTATCTATCTACTATCTCTGTTTATCATCTGCCTACCTATCCTCTACTTACTTACCTACCGACCTACCTATCTACCTATCTACCTACCTAGTTAGTTACATCTCTTTATTTGTTTTGGAGACAGGGTTTCACTTTATAGCCTAGACTGATTTCAAACTCTAGATCCTCTTACCTCAGTCTCCCAAGTACTGGGATTACAGGTAGGAGCCTTCATATCTGGTCATCAAATTCACACTTATATTTGATACAGGAGCTACTGACTTCTCAATAGGAGCAGACATGAAGCATACAGTTAGCATCTCTTCCCAGATGAATGCAAAGCTGTACAGACAATGCCCCCTCAGTTATAGTGGAGTGCTTATTCCCTTCCAATTCATTTGTCAAACCTAATCCCCAATGCAACAAGAGATGTGTGAGTTGGGGTTGGTGGGGAATGTGATCAGGTTGTGATGATTGCCATCCCATGAGCGTTGTTGGTGCCTTTGGGAATGACTTTCCATGTGAGGGCACTAGGAGAAGACAGTCATTTGGGAACCAGGATGTAGGCCTTTGCCAGACACCGAATTTGATGTCACCCAGATTGCAGAACTGTAAGAAATAGTTTCTCTTGATCGTATTGTACCCAGTGCACAAAATGTTATTGTAACAGCCTGAGGAGAGCAAAACACCCCCCCACCCCGTCAAGACTGCTGTAAAGTTCAGACAAAGAAGGCGCCCGCTCTCCTTGGCACTGACAAAATGAAAAGCCAAGCAATTGTTCTGCTTGTGACAAGTCTTTGTAGTCATTTACATAATCCAAATGGCTGTGAGAACTGAACACTGGCTCATACAAGCGACCAGGCAAATCCCTGCTAAGGAGTATATTGCAGTAAACTGTCATTGTCTGTTTAAACTTCACAGGAAATGCCTCAAGGAAGAGGCAGCTGAATTGATGTGCTCTTCCAAAGACTAGCGCTTAATAGCTTCTCACACTTAGGTGTTGTCCAAAATGCAAATTTAGTGGTGGCTGCCTGGTACGGGAGGCTATGCTGAGAGTCTAGTAGTGGGTTTCTGTATCATAAAGGAAGATGTGATCTGCCTACGAGATCAGGGGCCCTGACTCATGCTCTGCCGACAGCTCCCACAGAGTTCCGTTTGCTGATTTGGGGGGCATCACTATACTGGGCCAAATGCTGCCTACAAGACTCTGTGGCTTGAAGTAGGGAAAGCCTTTGAAGTGGAGGGCTGATGTTGTCTTTCTGGATGTTAGCTCATATCCTGCTCCCTTCCACTTGCTTTCCTCCTTCATTCATATAGTTAACTGTTTTCTGGGTCTTAGGCTTAGCTCCCCTCTTCCATTCATCTCCCCTCCCCCACCACCATATCACTTGCCTGGAAGTTGGGTTGCCTAGAGGTCCATGGATAGCTCTACAGTTTCCTTTCAGCATTGTTCCTGTGGTGCCCGTGCCCGGAGATGGGGCCTCTGTTGTTTCTTTATGTGCCATTTGGGAGAAGCTGAAATCCCATGGGGAAGATGAAAGCCCCAGTGATCTCCAATTAGGCACAAGTGGTAAGAAGTCACAGTGGGGTTAGGACCTGCTGCTTTGAGCCTGTGAAATGATTAAAGTCACCTCAGTCTGTCAAGTAAAGTAGCCATCTTAGCCATTGATCTCTTCATGTCTGTACCTTCAAGACATTAATTGTACACTAACTACCTGTTAGGCTGCAAGTTGGGCCCTGGATCTATTTTTCTTTTCTTTTCTTTTTTTTTTTTTTTGATCCAGTCGTGGAGCCTGAACTCGGCCTGTCCCTCAGCTCTTCAGCTCAAGGCTAGCACTCTACCACTTGAGCCACAGCACCACTCCTGGATTTTTTCTTTTTGCTTATGGGGTGCTGAGGAATTGAACACAGGACCTCATGCATGCAAGGCAAGCGCTCTCCCACTGAGCCACCTTCCCAGCCCCTAATTTTCTTTCTTTCTTTCCTTTTTTTTTTTTTGGTTCTGGTACTGGGGCTTGAACTCAAGACCTGGGTGTTGTCTCTTAACTTTTTCGTCCCAAGTTGTTACTCTACCACTTGAGCCACAGCTCTACTTCTGGCTTTTTGGTGGCTAATTGGAGATGAGTTAATGGACTTTTCTGCCTGGGCTGGCTTTGAACCAAGATCCTCAGATCTCAGCCTCTTGAGTAGCTAGGATTATAGGTGTGAGCCTCTAAAGCACACTTTAGAAGATTTATACTATTTACTCCTTTAAGGACTACGTTTTGAAGGTCATCCTGGCATCTGAGAAGATGTAGCAAGGTGGGGCCTTCTTTACCAGTTCTGGGAGCCATTTTTTTTTTTTTCTGACAAAGAGGAGCATCAGAAGTCAAGACAGGCTGTATCTTTCTAGGGAATGTGTGTGGCCCAGAGCAGATTTCTGGGGCAGAGGAGGCTGGGTGCTGGGAACAGGGAACACAGAAAGGAGGGGGAAAGAGAGGAGAATTCTGGCAGCTGCTGAGTATAGGAAGCTTTGAGGAGAGGCACAGGTGTCTAAGGAGGATTTTAATGATGCGTTTCCACAGATTGTGTGGTATAATCCCTACTTGCCCTTGTCAGTGTCCTTTAAGGAAAAGTTGGTGGATTTGGGAACTGACTGGGCTCAGAACATGTCATAATGGTGACAGGAGGTGAAGTTGACCTGGGCAGCTCACCTTGGCAGTAATTTCTATATTACAGATAGCATTTCTTGTATTACCCCTTGGCTATAATGTGCTTTTAGCAAAATTTATGCATCCTAAATGATTTTGCATCACTATTTAATGTATTTAATATGGTACATTACCTCTTATTTACTTTAGTCTTTTTATCTGTGGTTTTGATTGTAGTATCTGTCTTTTATGATGTGATCTTACTGCATGTTTTATCTTGACTATCTTTTCTAGCCCTAACATTTTGAGTGTGTACTATTTGCCCCATCACATATACTTTCCAGCATTTAAAAATTTTATTTGTTTTTCATTCCTGTATGCTTCAAGCTAATGTTTACATATGCCTTTTATTTTTCTTACATTTTATTCTTTTTCAAAACTGGTTTTGTCCGTTTAGCTTTTTCATCTGGGCTGGTTACTAATCGTTGTGTGGATGTCTAGCTTGTTCCTGTCATGTTATCTTCTCTGAGCCCCTGGCAGAATGGTGGCCCTAAATCTTTACAGGGAGAGATCCAAAGCATGATTCATTCATATCAAGTTGGTCACTGGCTTCTGGACAAGCCCTGGAAGTCCATCTCTTCACACCCTTGCCATTGCTGTGTGGGTACAGTTACCACCAGCCTGGGTCCCCACCCTGACCTCCTGATGACTTTGGTCCCCTCCCTTCTTCGGTTCAGTTTACTTTCCACTTACAACAAAGGGATAGTTTTTGAAACAGAAACAAAAAAAAATCCAAACACTCTAGCATTTATTTTTAGCTACTGCATTAGCATATAGAACATTTTTAAAAAATTACATGAATTTAACATAAACTCTTCAGGTCTTATTTTGTATTATTCATATTGTTTTTTTTAAAAATTCTTTTACTATAGAAATCTCAAAAACCTACATGGAAGTACATAATATTTTGAACCCCACATACATCTCTGCCTTCAGCCATTATCCACCGTTTGCTGAAAAACTGTTGTTTTTTTTTCCCCATTCAGGTCTTCCTTTAAAGTTCTTTTATTTTGCTTGAATGGCCCATTGTTATATTTTGCAATGTGGTTGGTATTTCAGTGAATCATTCTTTTTTCTTTTTTCTTTTGCTGGTCTTAGACTTTAACGTAGTGCCTGGGCACTATCCCTGAGCTTTTTTTCAGCTTGAGGCTAGTGTTCTACTACTTGAGCCACAGCTCCACTTCTGGCTTTGTGATTAATTGGAGAGAAGAGGCTCATGGGCATTTTTACACAAGCTGCCTTCAAACCATGATCCTCAGATCTCAGCCTCCTGAGTAGCTAGGATTATAGGCATGAGCCACCGCTGCCCAGTTAGTAAGAACACTTTTAAACCTTCCAGAGAACTTTCTGTGTGTCCCTCCAACCCCACCAGATCAGGTCTGAACACTACCTGGGCTTGGATGGCCTCAGCTTTGCAATCCCCTGCTGCCCTCAGAGGTCTATAACCTCTCAGTTTTCCTATGCCCTGTCCTTAGGTACCTGACTTCTCCTCCAGCTGCTGCCATTTCTCTGTCTGCAGCCTTTGAACCTAATAACTATTGCCTGATGTTTGGTCTCTTCCCCTCAACCTTACTTCTAGTTTCCTTCTGATATTTGAAATCTGGCTTTTGACATCCTGGGTTCTGGGAAGCCTTGTCTGATTCCTTTCCTACTCCTTTTCCATGATGTATTTTAGATGTCTCTTGCCAAAGGGAATAAACATTACACTCTTGTAAATGCCTGTTTCCATGTTTATTCTCTTCTTGGACTTGGAGGATCTTGAGCTTGGGATGTTAATCCCCTCTCTCACTGACAAGTATTGGGAAGTAAATGAGTGATGAGGTTGCTGATAGTGACCTTAGGCTGTTCTGCTGTTTGGGATTGCTCCTGACTCATAATGTACACCACTCTACTATCATGAACATGTCTGTTCTTCGTACTCAGCCTAGGTGAGAGGATGGGAAAACCAAAAGCCTCCATGGACTCATCTCTCCACTTTGCTGTCGGGTTGTGGACTGTGTGTGGCAGGAGAGTCCTATGAAGTCCTTAGAATCTGAGATCTGGAGGCTTGGGTGAGGTCTGCATATGATCAACAGGATGGTAGAGACACAGGCTGGACACAAGGTGTCCAAGGCTGTCCTCTGGAAGTTAGGCAGCAGATCTGACTAACTCTCCATGGTCCTGGTTTTTGCGAGAGGCTTGAACATGGACCACTCCTGGCTTTTGTGTAAGAACAGAGCTGACTTCTTCCATGGAGCCCTGTGTCTTATCCCTTTGTGTCACACACATTTATATATCTGGAGTGGCCAGAGGAGTCCAGTAGATGGTCTCTCTGCTTCTTAAAGATAGGGCAGAGTTTTTCCACTTGTACATTATCTCTTTGCTAACAATTGTCTCCAAACTAGGTCATCTATTGTGAAGGAAATTAGGTAGTAATTAAATCTAACTGGAAGTTACAATATTGTTGGTCTCATTTTGGAGAGAGCACAGCTCTCTAATTACTTTATTGCTACAGTTACCTTGGCTATTTTTATTTGTGTGTGTGGAGGGGCAAGGATAAGGGTCTGTGGAGGAAAGGTCACATTTAATAAATTAGATGATTCATTCTGGACTTGAAGTTTTAATTGGCAGATGACTTTTCTTTGTGCCCTCTTCCAGGTCTACTCGATTGAAGCCAGCCCAGTTTCCCACCAAAGCCATTCAGCTCACAGATAGCCAGCTATCGTTTGGCAAAGAGCCATGTAAGCAGAAAAGACCAGGCCAGACAGAGAAAAGCAGCTGATTCTGGTGTGTGAATCCCTGAACATAAGTGATCCCCGCTTCCTATTGTCCTCTTAGGCACCGAGGGGAGAGCTCTACTGAAGATCAGCTTGTCCAATGAGAACCCAAGTTAGACCATTGTCTGAATAGGCAATCTGTCACCACCAGAAGCTATGAAGAATTGAACCTGGATGGAAAATTGGAGTCAATATGCTTACAGAAGCAGCTGGACATAGAAGACTTGACCACCAGCTGGCACCAGCTGGATCTTTAGTGGGTTCTGTGGTCTTCTCATGTTTTGTTTTAGCTTTATTACATACTTGTGTCACCCAGCCCTGAGAGAGGAAGCCCCAGAATATTCAGGAGTCAACCACTGCTTCTCCACCTTGCTCCTTACCACATATGTGTTTGGCACAAGACCAACTTCCTCTCCTCCCTGCTGCTTATGTAGTCTAGAAAAATCCAAGTGAAGACCATGAAAGTTACTGTGGTGCCATTCCCCCATCTCCTGTGGCTTCCTCCCAGGGGACTTTATCCCTAATGTTTTACCATGAAACCCAGAGCTTTTCATGTTCTGTAAAAAATAGTAATTTAGTCCTTCTGAAGGTCCAGTGACCCTTTCCTAATAAGAACTTTTCATGCTGACTAAATTTTCCCTAATTAGGTGGTACAGGGTCCAGACAGCCAGTCTAGGGGAGCTGTTGTGTGTCTTGGTGTAGAAGTAACCCCATTGGCTAGCTTCTGATGGAAACCTTGCCTAATGAGGGGGGGACAGGGGTAATGCCAGGGTAGCTCCTTACAGCTCTGCCTTGGAATGGCAATCATAAGGTAAAACTGGAATATATATATATATATATATATATATATATATATATATATATATATATATATATATATATATGAGCAAAGAAAAAAATGAGACATGGCAAAATGAGAGCCCAGTTCTGGAGATTTCGTAAAGAAGCCAAGAAGGGTCCTATGGAACACATTTTAGCTGGTTAATAAGGAAGCCAAGTGCAATGGGCCCTGTATATAACCTGCTCCTACACTATATCAATGTATAATTACCACATATTTTCCAATCTGCCCCTGGGAGACGTGGCAGGTAAAATAGATTGAGAAGAAAATAATGGTGCTTGCCGCACAATATATTAGATTGATATCTGTTAATACTTGAACAGGCTCCTGGCAGGATGAATGGAAGGCCCTGGGAATGCTCCAGTGCAGTTGAAACAAAGTGGCTGTTTAAGCTCCTTTGCTCTTTTAATTCCTGGTACACAAGCCTGTGAGGGGAAAGTAGAGTATGTAAATTTATTAAGACTCCCTTGTGTTAGGGGTTGGAGGTCTGACTAGGCTTTATAGGAGAGGAGAAGTGCTATGCACTGTGTGGAAAAACTGATTTGTTTCCACTAAGGACAGCATCAGGGGCCTTTGTTCTTGGGGTTAGAGGGGGCCTGAGACATTGGCTCAGAGGTGCTGGAATTAGGGTCATGCAGCTACCTGCAACCAGACCCAAGTAGTCTGGAACCTCTGTTTCCTCTATTCTTTCTCATTAAAAAAAGTAAAAAGACTGGGGCTATGGTTCAAGTGGTAGAGCACTTGCCTAGCAAGCAGGAAGCACTGAGTTTAATCTAGTACCCCCAGGGAAAAGAAAATGAAACTCCCCCAAACAAAACACAATTGCCCCTTAAATTTTAATATGTACATAATATATATATATATATATACATATATATGTATGAATATATACATAAAAGTAAAAATAAAGCCATCTAGTTTCCTGTTTTTTTTTTCTTTAGAGACATTACCTTCTGTATTTTGTTCTTGAGAAAAATAATATGCACATATGCTTTTATAGTTAAAATTAGTATACACATACTTTTTCAGAATTCTGGTCTTTTCCCTACATATGTCCCATTTCCTCCATGTTTTACCCAGATCTCACACTACTTACTTTAAATTAAGTATGACTAATCGCTTATCACAATGATATATCAGATTTTAAGCAAGCACAGAGGAATCTATGAAGTGCCTGGCTCCTTAATTCTCATTTATTATTAATGCCCTTATTTGTTGATTCATTCACGGGCTGAATACCTACCAGTCTTTTTCTCTGCTAGACACAGAGGAGAGGGAGGATGAGACATAATTCCTGCCTTTATGGAACTCCCTGCTTGGTGACAGCTGAGTGAAGGGAGCAGGTTTGTTGATGATAGCACTGTTTCTACTCTGGTGGGTCAATGCTTTGTAGGACAGGGGTGGAGTCATCTTGTAGAGTCATTGGGGCAAAAGATCACCCTGCTTGTGTTGGCTCTGGAAGACAATGAGGACTCAGCAGTTGCAAGTAGGGGCAGTGAACGGGGAGGACAGAAGACAGGGTGGCTCATAGTGATTTGGTGGCTGTATATGTTGTTGCCCAGGTGGAGACACTCAGAGATGGAAGGACTATGGTATTAGTTATTACATGAGTCCCTGGCTATTTACCAAGCCTATTTTGTGCAAATCACTCATGTGGTCATTCTTAGTGGAATCTTCTCATCAGAACCCTGGGTGTATTAGCAAGTAGAAATGGGGTGGGTGTGTTTGTTAAGGCTGAGCTCTAAGTGTCTTTTCCTTCTCCAATAGGAGCAAAGTGGCCTGGGACTCTGCATTGTAGAAAGCACCAGGTGATTCTGATGCAGAATTTGCAGACTATTGTGCACACATGCACCAGTACTCCTTCCTTTGGATACATGTAGGTATCCCTTCCAAACTCCTCCCTCCTCACTCCCCCCATGAAATACTAGAGTCCATGGAGGCTCAAGTCTCTTTTTTTTTATTGTGAAAATACTGTACAGAGAGGTTACAATTACATGGGCAAGGTAATGAGTACATTTCTTATCAAGCATTGTTGCCTCCTCCTTTGTTTCCCTTCCTATCCCTTCCAATCCCCTCCCCACAAAGTTGTAAAGTTCGTTTTTTTTGACATAACGACTTGTACATCTCATTGTTGCAATGGGTCTACCTGTATCCCTATTTAAACGATTTGTTTTTGCCCTTCCTCTCCACAAATCTTATATAAAGAACTATAATGTTAGCATATCCTGTACTCATCTCCCTTCAGACTTAAAATTAACTCTAGATTATTTATAGAGCCTGATGCAATGTAAATACCAGTTAGTTATTATAATGTATTATGTGGGGAATAAGGTCAAGAAAACATCTGAACCTGTTCAATATAGATGCAATTTTTCCCTGTCCACAGTCAGTGGAATCTATGGAGTCAAAACTACCGGACACACAGGAATGACTGTATATAACTATGTGTCTGTGTATTCATTCATACTGTATAACAAGTATAAATGACTTTATTTATATTATCTTTTTAGTTTTGTTTTATTCTCAACTGACAAATAATAATTGAACATATCCATGAGGTACAATGAGAGGTACATATATACATTTTTAGGATTCAATCAGGATAATTGGCATATTCATTATCTCAAACTTGTATCATGTTTTTGTGATAAGAGTATTTAAAATTCTCTCTTTTGAAATATGCAATTTGTTATTAAGTATAGCCTTTGTACTACTGAGTGTGATCAATGTCTCCTCTTTCCTCTTCCCTCCCTCTCCCTCCAGCCTCTGGCAATTCTTTCTACAGTCTTTATCTATGAATTCAGGTTTAAATTATTTTTTTCCTTTAAGTGAGGCCATGTATTTGTATCTCAGTGCTGCCTTATTTCATTTAACACAATACCCATAATCTTCAGCTCTGTTGTCACCAATGACAGAATTTCCTATTTTTTATTTTTAAGAGCTCCAATAGTATTCCAGTATGGATATATCACAGTATTTAGTCCACTCATCTATTGATGGACATTCAGTTTATTTCTGTTTCTTGGCTATGAAAATCATGCAAAAGACATAGGATATATATATGGGTATAGTGCTCATTTAGCTCTAATCATTAACAACATACTTTTTTTCATCTGCTTATCTTCATATATATATATATATGTATATATATATAGTTTGAGGTATTTTTCAACAATTTCCCTATTCAGTGTACAATTTTTCTTTATATTAGCACTATACTTTTACCTACAAAGTTAACCATGATCCTTATAAACTTTCAGTACTCCATCATTATTCTAATTTCCCTAATAGTTTCAAAAATGTCTTAGAGTTGATTTGTCAAGGCTGAAGAAAGATACACACAATGTATTTGATTGATGTATCTCCTAAATTTCTTTTCACAAATCCTTTTCCACATGCTTATGGAAGAAATGTATCATGTACCTGGATGATTTCCTGGGCAGGAATTTGCTATGTTCTTGAACTTCCCAGTTTATAGATGTATGAGCCAATGATATCTATTCTTTATAAATGATTTGGTTTCAAGTATTTGCCAGTGTCTAAGGCAGACTAAAGCAATTGATTTTTGATTTGATACAATTTTAGTGTGCCAGTCCTGAGACTTGAACTCAGGGGTTGGGTGCTCTACCATTTGAGCCACAGCTACACTTTTGGCTACGTCTTCTTCCTATTCCTTTTCTGTCTTCCTCTTCCTCTACATCCCCCTCCTCCTCCTCTTTCTTTTTCTTCTACTTCTCCTTTTCCTCCTGCTACTGCTGCTGATTAGTTAAAGATAGTCTCATGGACTTTTCTGCCCAAGATAGCTTAGAACTATGATCTTCAGATCTCAACCTCCTCAGTATCTAGGATTTTAGGCATGAGCCACTGGCACCTGCCAGATTCTGAAACCATGTTATTTATGGTAAGTTAATCATATAGAGGTGAATAAGTAGAACTGATAATCTCCCTTCTACACTTGTTAAATCTTAATGATGGATGTTACTAGTTTTATTATATTTCTATTATCTTTAAGTAGCTATACAAAGGGGTTACCATTCAGCAAATCAGTTTATAAATATAGTACATCTTCATTAGTGTCACCTTTTCATCCTTCTCCCCAAATCCCTCTCAGCCTAACTCAGCCTAACCTTCAATTTTCCTCATTTGATTGGATGTGTATTGAATATTATGAAATATTTGTAGTTTAGTGAGTGTAAGTTCATACTTTTTAGTTGTACTGGGATTTGAACTCAGGGCTTTGTTTGTGGTAAGCAGATGCTCTACCATTTGAGCCATATCCTCCATCCTTTTTGCTTTGGATAGGGTTTTGTTGGCAAGGGTCGGCTATTTTTTGCCTGGGGGTGACCTCAGACTGCCAGCATTCTACCTCTATGTCTTCTGTGTAGCTGGGATTATAAATGTGAACATCACACCCAGCTTGTTTGTTCAGATGTGAATCTTGCTAACTATTTTCCCTGGTTCACCTTGAATCACAAATCTCTCAATATTTACTTCCTAAGAAAATTAAAGGCAGGAGTCAGTGTGTGTCCACATCTTTAAGACAAATGGTGTACGCTGAGCGTGTCTTCTGTAGGAGGGCAAGGCGGGTGAGGACTTTGCTAGGAGATGGTCTCTTGCCTAGGAAGAATTCCCTTTGTCCCAAGGGCAGCAGGAGTCACTGGAGGGCTAAGCTAGAGAAGCATGCTTGGATTTATGTTGAGATACATGTGGCCAAGTGTAGTCCAGGGCAGAGGAAGGACCTATGAATCTGCCAGCAGCTGTGAAATTACAAGATGTGACACTCATGACAAAGGGGTTAGGAGAGTCTTGTCCTCACTGAGAGCCTCTTGTCCCCGTTCCTGAGAAAGTGCCCTTTGCTGGACATCTCTGCTTCAAACACCAGTAATCTTCAAAGGCTTGCGATCGCTGCTCCACAGTGGGCTCTGTGTGGGGGCCTGGCCCAGCAGAACCCACGACTGTGAAGCAAATCCTGACTAAAGAGCAGAAGAGACAATGTCAGTCTGTGTGTGCTATTCCTGCCCTGCAGCCATGAAAGTGGTAGCCAGGAGGGCCCAGAAAGCTACAGATGCTGCTAGAGTTGAAGCAGCAGCAGCAGGGATAAGCATATGTGTTCTGGGGTTAGATCTATGTGAAAACCCAGCTTCCCATGGTGGGATCTTGAATGAGAGACTGAGTTTGGCTTACCTCCCCTTCTCCATCTGTGAAGTGGGCTCTATGGTGCCTTCCCTCCCCTGCTTTGAACACTTCACAGATGAGCACACAACACGGGCTGGGTGAGGTGGTTCTTATCGTCATAGTAAGACATTGTCTCATGTGTCTGTCCCAAGGCTGTGGGCCAGGGTGGCTTGGAGACCCCCAGGGCCCTTTGAGGTGGGGCTGCAGAGTTGCTGAAGAGTTGAGAGCAAGTGGTCAGCCAAGACTAGCTTCTGCCTGGTGCTGACTCCTCTGCCATTCTGTGGCCTCCTGTGACCATCCTTTCTTACCCCCAGGTGTCTGTGGTTCATTTTTCCTTCCCATCTGCTTTGAGAACTTTGATGTGTGTTTTAATGGGATTTCATTCAGAACAGGACTTGGCTATGAGGCTTGCATTTCATATTTATCTTCCTGTCAATCCATCAGCCCCTACAGCCACAAGCACCCACCATGCATCCCATTTAGCTCTGGGCTTTCCATGATCTGTGTCTTCACACCCAAAGGGAGACTATATTTATAGCATTCTATCTGTTTGTCTTCTGTCTTAACCTTGAAATGGTGGCTTTTAACTGATTTTGTTAACCCTGCCTGGGGAACAGATGCTGATTCTTACCATTCCTTTCTCATCCTATTCCATTTCTCCACAAATGGAACCCCTTTTATCTCCAGGGAAGAACTTTATCATTGCTTTTGTTTGCACTCTGATTGGAAACAGTGCCTGTGGGGGTGGTAGGCTGTCTGGAAGTAGAATGTGCCAGAAGTTCTGGTCTGCTTTTCCTGAATCACTTGCTTGTGCATAGAACTGGGGAGAGGAGGAAATGCTAAAGAGACATCTTTTTCCTTGGGGTGGAGAGCATCAGCCTGGCTAATAGTAACTCACTTTGATGTAGCTTCTTGTCTGACACTTTCTGGCAGCCAAAACCCTGGCTCCAGAATTTTGGGAGATTAAATCAAAACCATTGTTAGACTTGGCCAGTTGTGTGCTAAGATTTGCTGGGACGGTATTTAGAGGCCAAGATGGCTGAGAGAGAGAGAGAGATTTGTAGGAGATGTACAACACATTTTCCACTGACCTCTGTCTTATAACTTATTTGGAGCTAATTATTGGCATGATAGTGGGTAGGGATAAGCTAAAAAAAAAAAAAAACCTTTAGAGAACAGTGTGAAATAAGCCAGTGAACATAAATGGGCAGATAGGTAGATGAGGAAGGAAGGTAGATCATGAGGAAACAACTTTAATATGATAATTCTCCCCACCAACCAAGGGCATGGGTGTAACTCTTGGTGTATGCCTATACCTTTGCAGGTACCTGTTTTTCATGGCGGTCTTTTATCCACGTGCTTTTTAAAGCATTGAGACACAGAAAATTCTTTTGTCTTTTGTTTCACAGAAACTTTTTACAACCAACGGTAGAAGATCTAGCTTTAAATTTCAACAGCATTTTATGGCCATGAACCATTGGGGGTAATTTGTTATACAACCCTAGATAATATATATACCTGTCTATTGAGTATGAAGTAGAGTTTTAGTCTTAGCTACACTGATCAGAAAGAGTAGCCTCTAGTCTTTGCTCTAGCTCAGGTCAACAATGTAAACTCTCTCCTTCTTCAAAGTGAGCTTTCCCTGGGGGTTGGTAGTCATGATTAGTCAGTATAGGTTAGGTTATGCTGTGGCAACGAAAAGCTTCCAAACTTCACTGGCTTAATTCAACAAAGCCTTATTTCTGTTTTTCTTTTTCTTTGCTGGTACTGAGGCTTGAACTCAGGGCATTATACTTATTTGACTTGCTTACTTGGCTAGCTGTGCTCTATCACTTGACCAAGCCACTAGCCTGACTTTTCTGATGGACTTTCTGTTCAGGCTTGCTTTGCAATTTGTTGCTCTTGGTCTTAGCCTGCTTAGCCTGGTTATAGGAGTGAGCCACTAGCACCTGGCCAAAGGCTTATTTCTAATTTGTATTTATCTTCCAGGATCTTCACAGGCTATACGTGTGCTTGCTTTTACTGTAAGTACTCCCTCCAAACTGAGTGAGAAGCTACCACATGGAACACTGCTGGTTACTGTACTGTGAGAAAGAGCTCTGCTTGGGATTTGTGTGGGTAATGAAGGGACTCAATCTAGAGATGGAGAGAATTGAAATATGCCACTCTAAAATATACTACTTTAGCATAAAAATTATTTTAGAAAAATAAACCAACAGATAGGAGGAAGACTCTGCCTTCCACTTTCTGATTAGAAGCAGGATATGACTTGAATGGTAGAGAATTAGTTGTGAGCAAGCAAACTGGGTGAGCCTGAGGCTTTAAGTTCAAGACCAAGACTGACAACAACAAAAAGAATGGGAGAAAGAAAACAAAGAAGGAAGGAAGAAAAAGGAATGCTTCAGCCTAGGCAGAAAAGTACTTGACACTCCTTTTCCAATTAAACATAAAAATAAAGGGCCAGGTGAGAGGTGGGTCTTAAGTGGTAAAACACTAAGTGGTAAAGCAAACGAATTGAGTGTGTTCAAGGCCCTGAACTAGAAAACAAAACAAAACAACAATAAAACCCAGCAAGGAATTAATTTCCATTTGTGAAGGGATCCTGCCTCACCTCTGACATCCTGGGAAGAGAACAAGTCTTAATCAACAGAGATAATTAATCCTTGGAGAAGTACTGGCCTTTGATCACACAACAAGTGTAGTCAAAATAGCCCTTATCTTTTACTGATAAATATATATCAAAGATTGGTAAATATGGCAGAACATTGCCCTTAGAAATCTCTTTTGTCTTGTCACGTCTCTACCATTTATTTTCCTCTGTTAAGATGGAATACGTAAGGTATATTAAATAGGTAGGTTTCATTAGGTAGCTGATGAAGAGAACACCACGTGCTATTCAGGCAGGAGAAGAAGTTTATTTACCAAACTGCTGCCCCCCGCCTAGCATGGTGGAGAAGCAAGGCTGAAAAGGAAAGGGGCAACCCATCCCTGGGCCAGGACTTATCTAGGCCAGGGACAGGAAGAGGTGTGGTCAGGTGGGGGAAAGGTGTGGCCACACTGGATCTGGACATGACCTCAGGGTCTGGGACCCTCCTAAGGTCAGATGGGAGGCATGTGACCAGAGGTGGCCCAGGCTGTGACCTAGCAGGAGGGGAAGGTGACTGCTTCCGGGTCTGCCAGTTACCTAGGTAACAGATACTGGGTAGAAACTTAGCCAAGAGGGAAGGAGGTGTCCCTGTGTAGACCTTACAGTATATAAACTCTCCGGGCTTGGTTTCTTTTCTGTGAAGCTCCTGAGTACATGTAAAATAAGCCTTCTTTTTGTCAGTTTAATTTTAGCCTCCAGCAGAGAACATAGGAGGACAGAGGAAACCACTGTCCCCCTCCTTCTTACAGAAGTGACATGGCATCCTAGACTGGAGCTCATCAGTCCTGAAGTTGGAGAGACAGAAGTACACCAAATAGCATTCCTAGGTCCTTTACTGCTCTTTCCTGCCCATTGACTAAGGTACTAGAGATCACACTTTATTAAATGTTTATTTTATGTCAGCCACTATGCCAACTGCATAGCATACATAGTCTCATTGATCTTCCCAATATCCTTCTGAGTAGATACTGTAAGGTCCACCCTGGGAAGGCCAAGTAGACTCCTCCCTCCTCTTGGTTGTCCCTGCCCAGTCCCTACATCACCTAGGTAACGGGCACACCTGGAGGCAGTCCCTCCCCCTTCCTTGAGGTCACCTCTGCATCTGGTGAGCCCACACCTTCTTCCCGCCCCTGGCCTTGATAAATCCTTGATAAATCCACACCCTGGCCTGGGTGTGGTTCAACTCTTTTTGTCCCGGTGCCTGGGCTTCCAACTTGACTAGTCTGCCTTCGGCTCAAAAATAAACCTTTCCCCTGCCTAAATATCATGTGCTACTCCTTCTTTTCTCGGCTGCCAATTTAATTTACCTAACAGATATTAGTTCATTTCTCTATTAAACAAAGGGAGAAACTGAGGCTTAAAGAGGCTAAGTGACTTACACTGGGTCAGATAGTAAATGCTTGGATCTAGATTCAACCTTTTCCAACAGTGGTCTTCAGAACACCATGCTCCCGCTGCCATGATTTGCTTAGTCTCTCATCTGAGTCAGAGCCATCAAAATCATTACAGATATTTTAGAAACATTGACAGAAACATGGGTCAGTGACTTGATAAGTCACTGACAAGTGACTTACTTTCTTTGCAATTTTCTGAATTTCTAATCAGAGGCCCATAGCTTTCAAGTAAAGGGAATATACAGTTGTTGTTGCTGGAGTGATAGTTCTCAAGACCAAAGAAGACTTCATGTTACTGAAATGAAACAACAATCATACCATGTTATATATCTATATATCATATACCAACATAGGTTATTATACATGATATATAATCATGAACATATAATATATAATGAACATATATAACATAATATATAATTAACATATATTATATTACACATAACATATAATATATAATTATTAAATAATATATATTATATAATTACCTGCTTATCTATCTATCTATCCATATATACATACATATCAAGGTATGTTTGGGGAATATCCAGGCTGCAGGTTGTATAATGTCCATGAAACCATTTGTTACATGAAGGGGCAGGCTTATGTTTCTCACGTGCTTCTTCTTGGCTGCATATGTTTGTATTGATAATTTTGTATGACCCAAGAATGATGTTATAAATATCCTAATGGCTATTGGAAGAGAAAAGGAGGTTCCTCACCCCCAAAAGCATTACAGACTCATTGTAAGTCCATTCTATTTATTGAAACTTAGTAACACTCATATAAAATATAGACACTATTGTAACTGTAATTCTAGCTCAGAGGCCCAACTCTATAAGTTTTGACATATCAGGTCTACATCTGGGCTCCAACAAACCAACCTAGTGTGCTTCCTTTTGTCCCTTCCCTGTTCCCTTACATATATGAGGCTCTCACCCTACTCTGAGTCTCTGAAACTTTTTTCCTCATTGAGGCCCAGGCTAGCCTTTCTAGCATCATCATCATGCTTCATCTTCCCAGGTGTTGGAATTACAGGTGTGCACTACACAGACAACATACCATCTGAGGCTTTTAATATATTTTTAAAAACTCAACTTCTTTATTGATACTACTAATATAATTTACTTTTATACTGGTTTAGGCAGGGTACATAAACATTCCCATTTTAGCACAAAGCATACAAATTCTCCTAAAATAACGTCTTCTGTGTTGTCATATGAAAATCCAATTCCCAGAGTATCTGCCTACAAGCATGAAGCCCTGAGTTCAATTCCATACTATGAAGAAAGAGAGAAATAGAAAGAGAGAGAGAGAGAGAGAAAGAAAGAAGGAAGGGAAGAAGAAAGAAAGAAAAAAAGAAAAAAGAAAGAAAAAAGACAGAAAGAAAAGAATTGGGGTCCTAAAAACATTCCAAATATTTTTTCCTGCTGAAAGATTAGAGTAATGGGGTAGAATAGAAGCATTTTTTTTCTCTTGATTTCTGAGAATTCTTGACTTTTAAATCCACGTATTGCTAAAGCTCTTGTTTGAATTCTTCATGTCTTAGTTGGATTGTACCTGTGTGTTTCATGAATGTTTCTCTCTCACTCCCTTCACTAATATCTCTGATGTATATCCTGAGGGCTTTTCCCTTCTCCTAACCCTCTGATCTATGATCTCAGACAATCATTTCAGAGTCTAAGATGCAAAGAGAGAAGCTTCTTATATAAGTGTCAGATGAAAGTCAACTGCAAGATTTGGGAGCAGGCTGCAGAATGAACCTGTTTCTGTAACCTATAGGTATCTCAAATGAGAGGAGGGAAATTTTGGGGGATGGAAGGAAGATGAGAGAGGGAGAGTTCTCTTGCCTAGGCAATGGCTTAGGGTGATGGGCTAAACATTTAGTCCTGAGCTCCAGAGGATCCTGTGTAGGTCACTCAGCTGTTGGCCACAATCAGTGGTCACCTATTAGCTGTGAGCATCTGAATGTAGATGATATTTGTCTGGGTGGTGGAGATTCTGTCTCTCTGTCCTAATTATAGCTTGAAGCTGATCTCAGACCATTGTAAGGTCATAGGGATAGGAACTGGGGAAAGTATACACTTTGTGGGAGTGAGTGGTGCTGAGTTTGTCTTCTGATTAGGATAGGGCTAAGTGAGGACTGGATAGAACAAGCGGGTAACTGTCTCTTGGGCCAGGCTAATGGGAAAGAGTCTAATCTCTGTTCGAGTTATTGTTATTATACTACCCGTATATGAAATTAAAATACCAGGATGCAGTGGTATAGTATGCAAAGCAAAACCCAGTTTTGTAATGTCATAAACACATCTTAATTGATACTAAAATATGTGGTTTATTTAGAAGTTGATACTATTAAAAGAAGCATATTGGGGCTGGGAAGGTGGCTCAGTGGTAGAGCGCTTGCCTTGCATTCATGAAGTCCTAGGTTTGATTCCACAGCACCACATAAGCAGAAAAAGCCGGAAGTGGCACTGTGGCCCAAATGATAGACCACTAGCCTTGAGCTGAAGAGCTGAGGGACAGCGCCCAGGCCCAGGGTTCAGGCCCCTTGGCTGACAAAAAAAAAAGCATAGAATAGAAATATTTCTATCTGACTCCTCTTTCTTCCTATTTATTTATTAGAGTTAAAATATTGATTGCATTTATTACAGTGTGTCTCCTTCTTCCACCCCTATCTGGCCAGCCGTGCTACTGTTATGGACAGGATCCACAGCATATATAATTGTTACATTTTAATTAAATAAAACATCAAGATTCAATATATGATGCTCATTGTTACTATTAAAGGATCCTTAGGAAAGGCTATGGATGATAGATTAAGATGCAGTGTACACATAAACTGCCTTTTTAAAAGGCAAAAAAAATCAATACATAACCTAAAATTCAGGTAAGTAAGAGGAGGGATGGATTGGGAGGGATGGGTGAGAATGTTGAAAGGGGTGACAGTGATTAAAATGCATTTTATTCATAGGCTGCTTTGGTGAATGACAACTCCTTTGTACAACTACTTAAAGATAATAAGGACAAGGGAAGAAGCCATGCAACTGTGAGATACACAAGACAATATGTTGGAAACGATCTGTACAACTGGGGGTGGGATGAGAAAGAGGGAAAGTGGGAGAAAATTGAGGGAAGGGGTAACAAGGTTGACAAGAAATATAGTCATTACCTTAGTAACTCAACCCTCTCTGTACATCACCTTGACAATAAAAAAAGATAATAAAAACATTCAAAAAAGAAAAGAGAAGAAAAGGATATGGAATATATTGCTTAGCTTTATCCACTTAAGGGAAGTTGCTCCCAGCTTCAAGGTCAAATGGATGCTTTTCACTGTTATTCATATTTGGAATATAACTTTCTAGAAACACATAATTGCTTTACTGAAAGTTTATAGCTGCATTTCTTATTCAAAATTGTAGTTATCTTCAAATGATTGTACAGCAGGGGTGCAACTTAACATATTCATCTATGTGTCCAGTGCCATCTTGATCAGAATCACCCCTTTCCCCACTGTCCCCTTTCCCCAATCTCTTCCCTGAACAGTCACATCAAGTTTTTCACTTCCCTTTTCCTATATGTACATGGAGTCTTATGACTGAATTTGTCCACAGCTCCCTTTTCCATTCATTGACTCACCTTCTACTAGCCCCCTCTCCTACATTCAAAACATGTTTTATCTTCCTGATATTTATTTTGCTAAACTTTTAAAAGCAAAGGGCTTGCTGACTTCCCTTTGTCAGTTCAAACTCAAGGTCTCATATTTGCTAGACAGGTACTCTACTCTGAGTCACATTCCCAGTCCATGCATACCCTGTACTTATAGGATCTCAATTTGTAGTTTTTTTTGCATTGTATTTTGACTTGATCACACTGTTTTGGGGATCCTATACCTTACTTTTATTTAATTATTAGTTTTTTTCTACTTTGCTTTAGTGCTTACTCTTAGTTTTCCCCCAGAAAGTGTGGAAGAAAGTAAACTTTCTGAGTTAATGCATGTCTGAGAAGGTTTTGTATTTTGCCCTTGAACATGATCGATAGTTTGGCTCAGTGTGGACCTCTATGCTCACAATCATTTTTCTTTCTGAACTTTGAAAGCGTTGACTCATTGTTTCCTAATTTCTAATATACCTGTAAAATATTGTCAATTTTTAATTATAAGGTTGCTATTTCCTCTCATTCCAGGTCTTCTTGTACTTTGAATGTTCTTAACTTTTGGGAGAGTTATGAGGATTTGAGTAAGCCATCAGTTTGGGAGAAGATTTCTTTGATTATTTCTGTGGTTTAGTTATGCCTCCCAAGGTCTCAAGCTTTCATTGGAAGTCCCTTCCAATACATCTATTGATGTATTGACTCTTTCTTTTCTTAAACTTTTGATATTATTCAATTAAATTAACAGCATTATTAATTGTACAAAGTGAGAAGTTGTAGTATTTCCATACATGCATATAATACACCTTGAGTACATGCAACCATCTCTTACTTCTGTCTTGTCTTTCACTTCAAAGTATTTTAAAAGTGAGAGGGGAAAAACTGGGAGAAAATTAGGGAGGGGGTGAAGTGTCCAAAAAGAAATGTACTGATCACCTGACTTTTGTAACTGCAATCCCTCTGTACATCACCTTTAAAATAAAATTTAAGGTAGATAAAAGTGTGTGTGTGTGTGTGGTGGGGGGGTTCTGGGAATGTGGCTCAGTGGTAGCATGCACGAGGCCCTGGGTTTGATTCCTCAGTACCATATAAGCAGAAAAAGCTGGAAGTGGCACAATGGCTCAAGTGGTAGAGTGCTAGCCTTGAGCTGAAGAGCTGAGGGACAGCACCCAGGCCCAGAGTTCAGGGTCATGACCACCACCAACACCAACAAAGTGAGATTTATTATGATATTTTCATATGTGCATACAGTATTCTTGGATCATATTCGCTCCCCAGTCACCTTCTTTTACAATTCTCTCCTCAATTTACATTCATATCCCCCACTTTCTTTTTTTCAGATTTAGATTCTTAACCTGAGGAAAACATGTTATATGTATCTTTCTGAGTCTTGTTTATTCTGCTTAATATGATCATCTTCCAGTTCTACCCATTTTCTTATTCTTCTTTGTGGCTAAATAATCTTACATTTGGTATATATACCTCAGTTTCTTTATTAATTTATCAGTTAGCGAGCATTTAGGCTGATTTCATGACTTGACTATTATAAAATGTGCTACAATAAACATGGGCATGCAGGGAGCTCTATTGTACACTGACTTTTATACTAAGTCTCTTTTAGCTGCTTCCTTTCTTCTCTAAAGTCTTAACATAGTTTTTTTTCTCAATATTTTCTTCAAGTCATTCTACTGAACAGCGCACTTCACTATACTACACTCACATGTGTGCAGGTACAAACTCCAGGGATTGAACCCTGGGTCTCATGTGTGCTAAGCACAGTTCTTACCCCTAGAAGTACCCTTAGAAGCAATCGTATGTTATTTTCATTAATTCTATTCTTTAATGATTTTC
Organism: Dipodomys merriami; assembly: GCF_024711535.1. Taxonomy (NCBI): domain Eukaryota; kingdom Metazoa; phylum Chordata; class Mammalia; order Rodentia; family Heteromyidae; genus Dipodomys; species Dipodomys merriami. The sequence goes on along the minus strand of NW_027202270.1, from coordinate 75,868,491 downwards.
TTTTCACAACTATGGTTTTATATGGAAATAATATCTTCTCTGACACTAATTATGCATTTTTAATCCTTTAAAATTTTCCATTGGAAAAAAATTTTCTTGAATTAATAGATCCTTCAAATCTTTTTTTCCCCTCAAATACTTGGTAATTCTTGTTTTTCCACTCAAATCTACAGTGGTAGACTGCTGATTCATGGGTAGTTCGGTAGATTTCCTGTTAGAAAGAGCTGAATGAAAGCCAGGATGCACTCTGCTTTAATATGGGCAGGGATTGTCTTCCTTCCTTTAAGGATGTGAAAGTAGAGACCAGAGAGTTCTATTCTACCACAATCAAATCACTTAGTTTCTTCAAAAAGTATCTCTAGGCTTCAGTCTAAGGACAAATGCAAACTCATAGGCCTCTCATCAATGCCCTCAACATCTGACCATCATCTCACGCCTGTTGTAGGTGCTTGCTAACTTGACAGAATTTTTCCAGGAAGAAAGTCTCAGTTCCATCTCAGCCCTCTGTGGAAGAAGTTCCAAGCATAGTTTTTCTCCCGAAGTTCTCCCAGATTGACTTCCTCCACCTTGGCTGGGCACCAGGCTCACGCCTGCAACCTTAACTACTTGGGAGGCTGATATCTGAGAATGGTGGCTCAAAGCCAGCTTGGGCAAGAAAGCCTGTGAGATTCTTATTTCCAAAAAATACAGAAGTGGAGCTCAAGCTCAAGTGGTAAAACACTGACCTTGAGCCCAGGCCCTGAGTTCAAGCCCTAGGACCAGCACTTTCTCTCTTTCTGAAACATTCTACTGCCACCTTTGCTTATAAGGATTAGTCCTTCCTCCCTCCCTCCCTCCATTCCCTTCATCTCTCCTTCCCTCCTTCTTTCCTTCCTTCCTTCCTTCCTTCCTTCCTTCCTTCCTTCCTTCTTTCCCTTTTTCCTTCTTTCCTCTTTCCTTCCTTCCCTCCCTCCCTCCCTCCCTCCCTCCCTCCCTCCCTCCCTCTCCCGCCTTCCTTCCTTCCTCCCTCCCTTCCTTCCTTCCTTCCTTCCTTCCTTCCTTCCTTCCTTCCTTCCTTCCTTCCTTCCTTCCTTCCTTCTTTCCTTCCCTTTTTCCTTCTTTCCTCTTTCCCTCCTTCCCTCCCTTCATCCCTCCCTACCTCTCCCGCCTTCCTTCCTTCCTTCCTTCCTTCTTTCCTTCCTTCCTTCCTTCCTTCTTTCCTTCCTTCCTTCCTTCCTTCCTTCCTTCCTTCCTTCCTTCCTTCCTTCCTTCCTTCCTTCCTTCCTACCTTCCCTCCCTGCTTTTTCCTCCTTTCTTCCCTCCTTTCCTCCCTCTCTTCTCTTTATTTCCCCCTTTGGATCCCCTTCCTACCACTACCAATCTGTTTTAGGACTAGGAGGAGAAATTTAAACTCTACATGACATTTTAAAATAGAAAGTTATTTAGTTTCATGGAAGCTTGAAATAATTCTCTAAAAATTTCAGCTATATAGAGATTTTAGTACATAAAAGTCAGTATTTTCTGAACAAGATTCATTGTATACATAGATGGATACATTAAAAATGAATCTCTTTTGTACAACTAATCCATACTAAGAAAAATTAAAAAATGTTCTTTGTTTTCAGATAAGCAAATATTCTTGGTTGGGTCTAAAGTTCTTGCCCTAAAATTATCCTCCAAATTAAGGGCCAACTGGTATGGTACTACATGTATGTAATTCTAGCACATGGAATGCAGAGACAGGAGACTGTGAGTTTGAATTGGAGGTCACCATCCTGTGCTACACAGCAAGATTCTGTCTCAAAAATATATTAAAATGTGTGCTTCTATATCCAGTTGCAGTAGGAGATTTGAAACTAGTCTAAATGTTTTTCTTTGCAGGCAGTACCTTTCCACATCTGTGTTATTGCTTTAGTACATGTGAGATTTTAAACCTGTTTTGACTACTAAAAACTTTAGGATGTTGAGCTGAGTGCTGGTGGCTGTAATCCTAGCTACTTGGGAGGCCGAGATCTGAGAACTGCAGTTCAAACCCAGCCCAAACAGGAAAGTCTGTGAGACTCATGTATCCAATTAACCACCAAAAAGCCAGCAGTGGAGTTGTGGCTCAGTTGGTAGAACATTAGCCTTGAGTATAGAAGCTCCAGGACAGTGCTTAGGCCCTGAGTTCAAGCTATAGGACCAGCACCACCCAGATTTTTTTTTAACATGTTGAGATGGGCATTGGTCTTAAAAAATGATTTTTCCTGAAATGTAATTACATTCAGCTATGAAACTTGACATATACTAGGCATTCATTAAGATTATGTGGACAGGGGCTGGGACTGTGGCTCCACTGAGTGCTTGCCTTGCATGCATGAGGACCTGGATTCGATTCCTCAGCACTACATAAGCAGAAAAAGCTGGAAGTGGCATTGTGGCTCAAGTGGTAGAGTGCTAGCCTTGAGCTGAAGAGCTGAGGGACAGCACCCAGGCCCAGAAAAAAAAAAAAGATCATGTAGACAAATGACTAAACCATTGAAATTTGAAATCTCAGTTTCTATTTTCTATTCTGTTTAGGGAATGTCTTTTTTTTCCAGCAAGAACTTTATTACTGCTGTGAGGTTACCGACAATCTGTCCCAGGCACTAACATACACTATACAGGTTAATTCAGGCATAAGTAATATTACATCACCTCACAGAAGACAAAAATGATTTACAAAATCATGTAGTGACCCAGTTTTCTCACCGAACATCAGGTATTTAGTGAAACCATCTCAGCAATTTTTGTTTTCCAGCTTTTGTAGGTCCCAAATCAAACAAGTTATGCAAGAGTGTTTTAAGACTGTCTGTATTCCACGAACACCTCATCTTCACAGCATAATGCAAAGAAGCCACTTTAAATGGCACAATATTGGAAAACGAAAATCAATTCTTACTCCCTTGCCCACTTAAACTAAACTATTCTCTCTTTCGGTTACAGATAAAAACCCATCTTATTTAACAGATAGTTCTCATAAGCTAGCTAATATGTGAACATTATTCCATGTGAGTGATTGATCAGTCTGAATTAACATTGTTTTAGATACTCATTAAAACCCCAAATTAAATCCAAATAGATCTAGGAACACAACCTAAAGTTTTAAAAGCACAGTAAGATTTTAATTCAGTAAGCAAACTTTCAAAAATAATTCTAAGAAAAAAATGTAGGTGGGGCTTTTATAATGCCTTCAATATTCCTTCTTTTCAGTTATTTGAGTTTCTTTCTGATGAGCTGCTATAGTCCATGGTTTGTTCTCTTTGGTTTTGATTTGATTTCACCCATTGCACTTCTGTTATTTATGTCCTCCACTGTGGATTAAATTCCTTGACTGCTTTGTCTTGTCCTGGATAGACATCTATCCTCGGAATTATTTCTACTCATTCTGATACCCTCACATCTTGGCTTTTCTTCTCAGGGACTGCTGTCCTAACCCAGGCTATGTATGTCTCTAGGTATTCTAATAAGGATGTCATTTGTAGTAATTTTCAACAGTTTAATAGTTGTCTAATTGTGTGTGTGTGTGCATGTGTATGCATGCATGTGCATGTGTGTGTGTTTGTGTATGTGTGTGTGGGGAGATCCCTATAACAAAACACCACAGCTTGGGTAATAACAGATTATTTTCTCTCTCACAGTTCTGGAACTGTGAGACTAAGGTACAGTAGACTCTGTCTGGATTGATGTTCTATGCTTTTCCTCCCCCTGGGCTCCAGGGGGAGGAATTCTGTCCATCCCTTGTAACAGCAAGGATGGAAGGACACCAAGGACCTACTCATGCCCTCTAGCCTTTTTATAAGGTTGCTGACCACATTTACTGAAGTCTCTGTCTTAGTCATTTCCTTAGGTCCTTCCCACTTAGAACTGTCACACTGCTAATTACATTTCAGCATATGATTTGAGGGGACAGAAGTGGTGACCCACTTATAGAGGGGCCTATTTTCTCTCAAAGGCTTTGACTTCTTGCTCTGTAGCAATTTTTCATGGAGTCCATATTTTACCCTTCTATGACTTTTCCCTCAAGTAAAAAGGAGTATCTGTCCACACAGAGATCAGATCATAACTCACAGTCTGTCTACTTTTTGGTGGGATTCAAGTCTTCTCAGTGGGGGGGGGGTGTGTATGTACACAGTCCCTACCCCTAACCTTGGTATTCTCAGATTTTCCTCTGTGACACGTTTCCTGGCTCAGGTGAGATTCTTTTCTTCCCTTCTCTGCCCTGACCCAACAGTCACCTGAGGAGACTCTCAGTGGTTTCTTTTCTTGTCTAACATGTCTTTATAAAGCTTTTTACTTGAGATTTTTGCAGCTCCCAGAATGTCACCTGGTAAAGATACTTTCCTATCCTGAATTACTGTAACTTCCTAGTAGCAAATTATTTGGGAGCTGTAGCCTTCAAATTTGCATATAAATTCATCATTAGGTTTGGCCCTTGGCATACACATGTCATCCTAGCTACTTCTACCAATATGCTCATGTTTGTCATCTCAGGCTGAGATCTAAGGATCTGAGGATCCTTGTTCCCATGATAATGATATTAGGCTATCATGACCAGAGCCTGGGCTGGCCTCAGGCAATCTGCCTTCAGAACAGCTAGAATTACTGTGTGAGCTATTAGTACCTGGCCTCATGTCATTCTTCAAAAAATGTATGTATGTATGTATGTATGTATGTATGTATGTATGTATGTATGTATGTATGTATGTATGTATGTACCAGTATTTGAGTTTGAACTCTGGGCCTGGTGCTGTCTCTTAGCTTTTTCACTCAAGGCAGTGGTCTAACACTTGAGCCACAGTTCCACTTATAGCTTTTTTGGTGGTTGATTGGAGATAAGAGTCTCCTACCTGGTCTGGCTTTGAACCAAGATGTCAGATTTCAGCTTCCCGAATAGCTAGAATTGTAGGCATAAAGCCACAAGTGCCCAGCTCCCCCTCCCCTTTTAAAGTTTGAGATTCTGAATACAAAAATGTGATAATATCTTTCTTAGTTTGGCTTATTTTGCTTACCATGATGAGCTCCAGTTCCATCCATTTTCCTTCAAAAGACATGATTTCCTGAATAGCACTTAGGTTCTTGTTCTGTTTTGTTTTTTAAATATATCCATTCATCAGTTTATGGATACCTAGGTTGATCCCATAGTTTGGCTATTGTGAATAGTGCCGCAATTAACATGGTGGGCCAGACGCTTTTTAAAATTTGTCTCAGTACTGGAATTTTAACTCAGGACTTGGGGGCTGTTCCTGAGCTTTTTCCCTTCAAGACTACTGTTGTATTACTTGAGCCACAGCTCCAGATGATTAATTGGAAATTGTCTCTTAGATTTTCCTGCTTGGTCTGGCTTTGAGCTTGGATCCTCAGATCTCAGCCTCATGAGTAACTAGAATTACAGGTGTGAGCTACCAGTACCTGGCCAGATTCTTAATTTACACTTAGATGACAGGGACGTTCTATGTCAGCCTCAGGTAATGGTACTCAGGCATCAAAGTCCTGCCTGGAATGGGTCATGTGTTGGAAAAGCAGGGAGTGCATAGGACGGAAGGAGGAAAGAGCCAAGAGCTCCACTTTTAAGTATCAGTGAGCCAACTTCTAACTATGAACTCCTTTTGTTATGTGCGTGCTGGTCACAGAGCCTGGGTATTGTCCCTGAGCTTCTTTTACTCAAACCTAGCACTCTATCGTTTGAGCCACAGCTCCACTTTTGGCCTTGTTGATAGTTTATTGGAGATCACAGTTTCATAGCCTTTTTTACCCAGGTTGGCTTTGAAACATGATCCCCATTTCTCAACCTGCTGAGTAGCTAGGATTACAGGCATGAGTCACTAGCTAGCTGGATTGCTCATTTTTAATAAAATATCTCTTATTTGGGGTTTTGGCTTTAGTGTTGAGAATCTTATCTATTGGTGATATGTGCCTTCAAAGACATTTCAATGAAAACATGAGAGGGGCCATTTTTACTAGAAACTGCATTTATTGATCTTTTAATGATTTATGGTAGCCATATACAATATTTAACTTTGGAACAATTTTGGAAATGTATTGAGGTATGAAATAGATTAGGACTCTCTCCTGCTTTTATACAGGTTATCTGCAAACACATTTAACCTTTACCTGCCAGGTAAACTGAGGAAACCCAGCATTGTTATTTCTGATTCTTGCTAGTGTTTCTGGGATGCACTGTGGAGAGACACAGGTAAAAAAGAAGCCATACTGGGAACTGTGCTCTTTCCTGCTCTGGAGAAAATAGCTTTATACACAATCTTTGGCAAGCACCTCACTTCCAAAAATGAGTTTTCTCATTTCTAAAATGTGCATAGTGATGAGGGCATGAGGGCTGGAATCATTACTTTTCTTAGAAAGTTGCTGTAAATAATATACAGATAAGTAAATTTACTGTACAATAGGTGCTCATCTAATGTCATTTTCCTTTCCCTTAAAAAGCGAGATTGAACAATGTAAAAGCTAGAACTCGAAGCAAACATTTCAATAGGACTAGAAAACAGTATCTTTCTTCTAGCAAGAAAAGATTCTGAAATGAAGTCATAGCTGTAACTGTGGTTGAGTGAATTTTGCTGTGGATTCTTGCTTATTGAGTACATTGTTGATCATTTCTAAATCAGTAAGGAAACATTTATTTTTTTCACCTATAAATAGATTATAGTACTTATTTAATAAACTATCTGTCTACCATATTTAAAATATAGTACCAATTATCTACGTTACATTTACAGAGTATGCATATTCTATGCATACACAGTTTTTATGCTTTGCTGATTCAAAGGCTTATACAAATTTTTGCCATAATCTTTATCATTTTGCTTTCCAAAAATAACAAAATGTTGCAAAATGTTTGACTATGCACAGACTGCTGTGGTCTCTTTGGTAAGAATGATAAACTGCTTATGCAGGAAATTGGAATAATGGTTCAACTTTTTATTGGCCCTTCATGACCTTTCCCCTGAGTGGAATACCTTTTGGCATGTTTCCATACCTTCCTATACCTAATACTTCACTCCTACATTTCTAGATTGTATTTAACTAGTTATTGTCTGTATCTTCTTCGCAGAGATTGTGGACTCCTGGATGTCAAGGAGTGTTCTGTGCATTTCTGAATCTGTGCCATCCTGCAAATACCTGATCATAGTAGGAGTTTTCTGTAAAGATTTATTGAACTAAATTTCACTTGGCCAGCACATTGAATAAATGATCTCAATAGTCTTCTTTTTCTTGATGTTAAAAAGAATGACCAATAGTCTCTACAAATAAAGCTAAAATTATGAGTTAGAGACTACTGAACCTGAATCAAATAGCTTATGTAAATTTGGAGGTAGTGGAATATTTCTTCTTCAATCATCAGAAACATTATTTAGAAGTTCCAAATATCATTGAGTCTGATGACATTTGTTCACTCTCAGTTTCCTTGGAAGAACTAGTGAGCAGATTGATTTATCTTATCTCCAGAAGATCACATTTCAGAGCATCTAGATTATTATGTTGGCATGGTCTATCCCATGGAATAAGCTCAGGAAGGATGGAAACATCAGCCTTTTCTGTAATGAAATCCCATAGCAAATAGTGCATGCAGCATCATGTCATCTCCATTTCTATCCTTATTATCAGTTTGATGGAGAGAATACAGAATCTAATACCAAGGAAGACTGGGGAGGGCGAGACTCCCTTTTCTCCACTCTTCCCCTTGTTGGATAGGCAGGGTATTCACCAGGATGAACACAAGATAATGTTTGGTGATAGAACAATGAGAAATGATTTCTAAGTTTTTGGACTTGGATAGGTTGAGATTAGGATCTGTTATTTTTGGCAGAGGAGCTAAGATTGTAAGACGCCATCAATAAAAAAACAATTTCCCATTATTATTTTTTGTAACATGAAGTAAATACTAAACCCACAGAGCTGAGTAAGAACAAACAAGAACCAACACACAAATCTCTCAGTATTTCATGTTATGAATTCATGAAAGTAAGATGTAGTGGTGTGTGATGTTGGCAAAGAAACCTCTTCTTTTGTCAACATCTGCTGTTAGAAGAGCCAACAAAAAATCAGATCCAATTTTGCAGTTTCTGTTGGATGTGTCAGAGTTTAGGACTGAATTGTAGATAGGAAACTTCCAGTCTTCCCAGACTTTTTGAACTCATATTGATGAACTAGATTCAACTCAGAAAAATGAGGAGTTCCTTCTGAGATTGCATCAATGACATCACAATTGACTGAGAAGAAAAAAAAACCCTCTATCAACAACTTAAATAAAGATGCAGGAAATGATAATGACACAACAGAAAAGGAAATAATGCTTTCCCAAGGCTACTGGGATTTAATAAATGACAAGCATGAAAGACCATGTCTGTTGTAACATAGGGAGAGTAAGTTGAAGAGTGAGATAGTTCCAGAACTTTGTAAGACAAGCACTAAAACCTTTCCTTATGGTGGTACACTCAGACATATTTTTAATGTATTTATAATGTACTATGTGACTTTTTTGTTTCTTTGATATGTTTTTTCCCCTCATGGTATAACCCCTGTTTTCACTGTATTTGATTCTGGTGGCCTGCATCTTGTATATACATTTTTCTAATTTGGGGAGGGGAAGGGAAATAACAAAATGCTTAAATAAGGATACAGGTTGACCCATTGTAATAATGAAATGTACAATACATTATGTTGAAAATGAACTTTACAACTTCAGTGGAGGGGAGGGGGGCAGGAGGAGTTGGGGAGGTGGGTAGGGAAGGGATGGTAGGGGAAAAACAAAGGAGGAGGAACAATGCTTGATAGGAAATGTACTCATTACCTTATTTATAACTGTAACCCCTCTGTACAATATTTTTACAATAAAAACAAATATTAAAAAAAGAACAAATATGAAGATACTAAAGCCAAGTACATAAAAAGTAATATTATTATCATTAAGTAGTTGTACAAAGGAGCTTCAATTCATCATGTTAACTCATGAGTACAATGCATCTCCATCAGTATCACCCAGAACATTATAGGTATCCTAAACAACAACAACCCAGAAAGTCTCACAAACAGAAGAGCACGTGATGGATGTAGACTCAAAGATGGATTAATGTGGCCAGAGAAGGTCTGCTGCCAGGAGAAGGGACTGTTGTCATTGGCTTTGGGAAAGGAGATTCAAGGATTTGGAATGTGAATGGTTTTCATGCTATGCAGGGGATAAATTCAGAGTATCTGGGGGAAACTGGAGCCATGCAGCCTTCTCAGTTCAGTGGGAAAAAGCTTTATGAACTCCTCCCTGGCCTGCTGGTGTCTTGAAGAATGATACATACCAGAAGTAGCTGGCTTCCTGAGACATCTACATTTATGAGATATAATTTATATCACCATGCCCATCAAACTATAATTTATAAATCACTTTCTATATATCATTGCTCATCATTATAACATCCTACTTTCAAGTACAGACTTTCATCTTGACTGTGGTTTTCTAAGTTTTAGCACATTGTATACTTTAACAAATTTTAAAGTATTATTATTAGTATTTATGAGCTGGTCTTAAGGCTTGAACTCAGGGCCTGAATGTTGTTCTGAGCTTTTGTGTTCAAGGCTGGTGCTAATTGGAGGTAAGAGTCTGATGGACTTTTCTGTGCTGGCTGGCTTTAAACTACAATTTTTAGATCTCAGCCTCCTGACTAGTTAGGATTACAGACATGAGCCACTAGCACTAGTATAGTTATTTTGTTTAAAATACTATGCAAAACTCCTTTGTGTGAACATTAGTTATCTCTTTAAAATATAATAAAAGTGATTAATTTGCCCATACTTTTAAACATATCAAGCATTCTGCATCATTGTGTTAGAAATCAAGTATGTAGACAGAGATGAGGATCCAGTGTGAGTGACAGACAGTTACAGTAGACTCTGGTAAGTGGATAGATGGAATAAGACCTAGAGTGCAGAGTGGAAAACAGTTTAGCTGAGATAGCAAGGAAGACTTCTCAGAAGAAGTGATCTGTATGATGGGGTCTGAAGAGCATATAAGAGTCAGATGAAGATGGATGGGGGAATACTTTGTGTGAGCCACTCATATTAATTGAACCACTAACCACTGAATAAGTATTATTGACCATCTACTCTTCTAACACTAGAGACAAAAAATACAATTGACATTTTGGTTGGGGGGTAGGGATGAGAAGACAATAAACATTAAAAGCAATAATTGTTGCAATTTTACATAAAGGTTGTATTATTTAATTTTATGCTTAATTAGGCTAAGAGATGCCCAAATAGCTGGTAAGACATTATGTCTCTACATACATGTGGGGGTGATATAACATTGAGAAAATTGACTGACAGTGAAGAAGATCCATGCTCACCAGTGTGATTGGGCATCAGTTAGTCATTAAGGGCCCAGATAGAACAAAGACCATGAAGCAAGGATGTGTTCTTTTTCTCTTCTTGTGACATTCAGATTCTCTATCCTTTGAACCTAGGATGTTATACCAAGGTTGCCTTTGTTATTCAGGCCTTCGGCTTGGACTAAACTCCTTCTCAGGTTTCCTAGTTTTCAATAGCAGAATGTGGCATTTCTCAGCTTCTAATTGGCTCCATTTTGTGTGAACTAATGAATTTCCTCATATCTGTCTTCTATGGGTTTTTCTGAAAAGCCTTAATTAGTACAAAGTTACCATAAAAATGAACTATATCATAGAATGAAGAATGTCTTGATTGAGAATGACATGGATGGGAGCTGGCATTTTAGGCATGATAGGCAGTCTATCATGGAATGACCCTTGGATGAAAAGACCCTTCCTTCCTTCTTCTTCATCCTTCCTTCCTTCCTTCCTTCCTTCCTTCCTTCCTTCCTTCCTTCCTTCGTTTCTTTCTTTCTTTCTTTCTTTCTTTCTTTCTTTCTTTCTTTCTTTCTTTCTTTCTTTCTTTCCTTCTTTCCTTCTTTCCTTCTTTCTTTCTTTCTTTCTTTCTTTCTTTCTTTCTTTCTTTCTTTCTTTCGTTCTTTCTTCCTTTCTTTGTTTTTGTCAGTGGTGGGGCTTGAACTCTGGGCCTGGGAACTGTCCTTGAGTTCTTCAGCTCAAGGAAAATGCTCTACCACTTAAGCCACAGTAACACTAACAGTTTTCTGGTGGTTAATTGGAGATAGGAGTCTCATAAAACTAGGTAGGAAGATGGTGGAGGAGAAGCTGGAAGCTAAACAAGCTCTTGCATAGAAAGCAGTTTTAGTGTTCCAGTGAACAGTCCTAGGCTAAGGAATCACACCAAGTGTGTCATCACAGTACAGAGAGTTTGGCCAGAGAGGAAAAATCCAGGCAGCTTGGTCAAGGAGACAGATCTGAGCACTTGCCAGTGTCTGTAGTGGCAACAGCAGCTGCTGCTGCCGCAGTTGCCATATCAACAGAGAGAGCCCAGGACAAAGGAGCCACACATGGTGTGTGAGCAGATTCTACTCACCACCAGCAAGAACTGACAAGGAGCAGAAATCTTCATCCTGCTGATCACAAACCAGGGATGGCCCAGAAACCAAGAGGCTTGCGAAAGTACCCTCAAGACATCCTCACTCCTTCTCATGGAGCAGCAGTGGGAAGGTAGCCCCTCCCCCACCACCAGAGAAGAACTCCATCTTTGATAATGACAAAGGCCCAGCCAGAGCAGCTAGCTCCAACTCAGGCCTTGGAAGAAAACAATAAGAGCCAGGTCACAGGAGCCTGATCTGACCTGCCAGACTCAGCTCCACCCAGGGGAAAGTCACCCCGCCCAGGCAAAGGAATCTCTGTCCTTGAAGGAGTGACTTTCTTCACTGGGTAAACAGAGACAGAGGCTGCCTGGGCAGCATGCCTAGCAGTGGGAGGGGTAAAAGACAAACAATTGGAACTCAGTAAACATAAATTTGGAGAATGGTTCCAGGCTGGGTGAGTATCTCAGGAGCTAGCCCCTCAGGGAAAAGCTACTGATTGTTGATAGGCCTCAACCCTACCTAGAACCTAGCCTCATCACAGCAACTCCAAGCTAGAGGAAACAGCCATCTCTCTCTTTTGTGATACTCAAAGCAGATCTCCCTCCCATGGAACTAGACTCCCAGAAGGATCCCTAAGTCTTGGGTAAGGCAGAGCATTTTTCTGCTTGCTCAAACAAACTGACTTAAGAAACCAATCAAGCCACAGGAAAACCAAACACCACAAGCAAGCCAGAGATTCCACCAAGAGACTGGTTATGGACACAGGGGGGATACAAGATCTCCCCATGCAAAAAAATCAAATAACTCATCTTTCTACCTATTTTTTATTTTTTAAAAAATTGTTTTCTTTTTGTTTTTTGGGGTAGGGTCGTGGGGCCTGAACTCTGGGCCTGGGCGCTGTCCCTCAGCTCTTCAGCTCAAGGCTAGCGCTCTACCACTTGAGCCACAGCGCCACTTCCGGCTTTTTTCTTTTTGCTTATGTGGTGCTGAGGAATCGAACTCAGGGCCTCGAGCATGCAAGGCAAGCACTCTACCACTGAGCCACCTTCCCAGCCCTTTTTTTTTTCTATCATAATTTTAATTTTAGGGTTGTGTGTATGTGTGTGTGTGTGTGTGTGTGTGTATGTGTGTGTGTGTGTGTGTGTGTGTGTGTGTGTGTGTGTATTTTGCATGACTTAATTGCTGTTCTGCTCATCCCCAGATATAAACCCATTGTCGATTATTAGATCTTATCCTTCATTGTGTGCAAACTTAATTCAGAAATTTATTACTCAATTCACAACCTATTGGCTTAACTTCTTTAAAAGTAGTACTATTTATACCTATATAATTTTTAAGTATTCCATTTTTAAAGTTTTTATTTTTTATTTTTTCATTTTCCTTTTTAATCTCTTTCCTCCTCTCATCCTATACTTTTTTTCTGTCAGTATTATTATTATTATTATTTTTTGGTCCAGTCGTGGGCCTGAACTCTGGGCCTGGGTGCTGTCCCTTAACTCTTCAGCTCAAGGCTAGCACTCTACCACTTGAACCACAGTGCCACTTCCAGCTTTTTTTTCTGCTTATGTGGTGCTGAGGAATCGAACCCAGGGCCTCATGCATGCAAGGCAAGCGCTCTACCACTGAGCCACCTTCTCAGCCCTATTATTTCTTTTTTTATTTTATTTTGTTTATTTTTTTTTTATTTTGAACATACCTACAGAGGGGTTACAATTACATCAGCAAGGTACTGAGTACATTTCTTATCAAACATTGTTGCCTCCTCCTTTGTTTCCCCTTTGCATCAATTGCCATCTTCCCCCTCCCCTCCTCCTCCCCCTTTCCTTCCCCCCTCCCCCCTCCCGCACCAAAGTTGTGAAGTTCATTTTTGGACATAATATTTCTTTATACTTTCATAATTTTAAGTGTTTCATTTTTTAAATTCAATTTTTTTCATTTTTCTTGTTTCTTTATCTCTCTTCTTTCATTCTGTTCTATCCATTTCCTCTCTGAGATTAGGATTTGATTAAATTCACTCTTTCCTTTTACCACTCCACATCTCTCTAATCCTATTTCCCCCCACAATTCTTCCTAAACCTATTAATTTCTGGTCTGCTGAATCACTCTTTGATGTTCTTAGGCCATTAATACATACTTGTTTGACGTTAAATAGATTGTATCTGTTGAACTAAGTTGTATCTGCAGCCATTTTGATTGTGCAACTACAAGACTCTTGTTGATGCTTGCCATAAAATAGTGTTCTAGCATGAATTTGGTGTTACTTTCATAACAAATGGGCAGAACCAGCCAGAGAAACACAAGAAAAATGGCAAGTCCAGGTATCTCAACTCCCACTCATGATAATCAGGTGACAGAACAGTTAATGAATATCCAGAGGAGAGTTCCCCAAAAACTCTACGAACAACAGTGAATGAAACATGGTGAATGAAAAGATTGAAAGCCTACAAAGGACTCAGTGTGAGCGTGATAGGGAGCAAGACCAGGCTAATCAAAGATTAATACAGGAACTTTGTGAGCATGATGAGGCTAACCAAAAATTAATACAGGAATCTCGTGAGTGAGAAAAAGATAATCAAAGATTAATATAGGAATTGCATGAGCAGGCTGAGAACAGTCAAAGAGAAACACAGAAATTGCATTGGTGTGGGGAAGCTAATCAAAGAATAATACAGGAATTGTGTGAGAGGGGCAAGACTAGACAAAGATCAATAGAGGAATTCATGGAATCCATAAACAGACAGCTGAAGGAATCCAGGGATACCACAAAGGGAAAGCTGAATGGAGCCCACCAGAAGAAAAGGGAATACAATGAAACCATAACTAAGCAACTAAGGGATTTGAGAATAAACACTGAACGCCAAATTAAGGAAGTAAAGAAGTCAATACAGATCTAAAACAAAGCTCCAACAAAGAATGTGAAACCATTAAAGCAGGTCAATTAGAAGGAAAGAAATAAAAAACAAGGTAGAAAGTCTTGACAGTAGATTAGACCATGCAGAAGATCAAATATCTGGGACTGAAGACAGCCTAGATATTATAGAGAAAGAACATACAACTATCCAAGACAAAGCCAAGAAATATGATAGAACTATTCAACATTTAGAATACACTGTCAGAAGGCCTAATCTGAGGATAATGGGTGTAGAGGAGCACCTAGAGACAGAAGTTAATGGCCTAGGAAATTTATTGAACAGGATCCTAGCAGAGAACTTACCAAGCATACAAAAAGATAGGCCTATTCAGATACAAGAAGCTTTTAAGACCCCAAATAGACCAGACCAGAACAGGACATCACATCATCACATTATAATCCCCACAGGACCAATTCAGATCAAGGAAAGGATCCTTAAAGCTGTCAAGGAGAAAAAAAAATCAATCACCTATAAAGGAAAACCAATTAGAATCACCTCAGATTTATCAGCAGAGACAATTAAAGCAAGAAGAGCCTGTACTGTTGTATGCCACGCCTTAAAGACAAATAAGTATCAACCAAGAATACTGTACCCAGATAAACTCTTCTTCACAACAGAAGGTCAAATAAAAACCTTCCATAGCAAAGAAAAACTGAAACAATGTAGCTTCACCAAAACATCCATACAAAAAATACTTAAAGATGTCCTACACATAGAAAAACCAACAAGAGCACAATAAAGGCCAAGAAACTGCACCCAACTGAGAATCCAAGAACCATAAGAAGAACCCAGTTGTCACAGCCTCCAAGAAGGTGGATAACATGGCAGGAACTACCAAACACCTCTCAGTCCTAACTCTCAACATTAATGGACTTAACTCTCCAATTAAGAGAATGTCTAGTTGGATTAAAAAGCAAGATCCTTCTATCTGTTGCCTTCAAGAGTCACATCTTGCCCATAAAAACAAACATTCTGAAGGTGAAAGGCTGGAATAAAATCTACTAAGCACAGGGCCCCCATAAACAGGGGGGAGTTGCAATACTAATATCAGATAAAATAGACTTCAAATTAAAATTAGTGATAAGAGATAAAGAAGGTTGCTGGATACTAATTAGGGGATCTCTCTTTCAGGAGGATATTACAATTCTAAATATCTATTCATCAAACAACGGAGCACCCAAATTTATCCAAGAAACACTATTTTCCCTCAAATCTCACATAGATCCAAAGACATTAATTGTTGGGTCTTTAACACACCACTATCCCCACTAGATAGATCAACACCGCAAAAACTCAACAGAGATACCGCAGATCTAAACAGCTTCATAGATCAACTAGATTTAACAGACATCTACTGAATATTTCACCCAGTAACATCAGAATACACATTTTTCTCAGTAGCAAATGGAACATTTTCCAAAATAGACCACATTTTAGGTCACAAAGCAAACTTGTTCAAATTCAGAAACAATGAAGTTATGCCATGCATGCTCTCAGACCACAAGAGAATAAAATTAGAACTCAACACCAAAAGCCACTAAAGAAAGTCTGGTAACATATGGAGGCTGAACAACACAATGTTGAATCACCAGTGGTTCATGGAAGAGATTAGAAAGGAAATTCAAATGTTCATGATATTTAACAAAAATGAACACACAAACTACCAGCTCCTCTGCGACACAGCAAAGGCAGCACTCATAGGCAAGTTCATAGCTCTGAGCTTCTAAATCTACAAACTGGAGAACAATTTAATGAGACATGTGAACTTCCTTGAAAAAGAGCAGCAAGCTAAACCCCAATCCAGTAGATGGAAAAAATAATTAAAATTAAATTAGAATTAAATGAATTAGAATTCAAAAAAACCATAGAAAGAATCAACAAAACAAAGAGTTGGTTCTTCAAGTAAATTAACGAAATTGACAGATCCTTAGCAAATCTTATCAGAAAAAGAAGAGAACACTCCAAATAAACAAACTCAGAGATGAGAATGGAAACATCACCACAGAAACAACCAAGATTCAGAACAATATAAGGGAATAATTCTCAAATCTTTATGCTAATAGGTTTGAGAATCTGGAAGAAATGGATGATTTCCTAGCAAATATCAACATGCTGCAACTAAACCAGGATGAGTTAAACCAACTTAACAGACCCATATCAAGCATTGAAATAGAAACAGCAATAAGAGACCTCCCATCTCAGAAAAGCCCAGGACTGGATGGACTTACAGCAGAACTCTACAAGGCCTTCAAAGCAGCGCTCACAACAATACTCCTTCAACTCTTAAATGAAATTGAAAGAGAAAGTTCACTATCGAACTCTTTCTATGAAGTCATTGTAACCCTCATCCCCAAACCAGGCAGGGACTCATCAAAGAAAGAGAACTATAGACCCATTTCTTTGATGAACACTGATGCAAAACTTCTCAACAAAATTTTGGCCAATCGATTTAAACAATTCATCAAAAAAAGCCATACTCTATGACCAAACAGGATTCATTTCAGGGATGCAAAGCTTGTTCAATATACACAAATCAATTAATATAATTCATCATATCAACAAGAGCAAGAATAAGAACCACATTGTTATCTCAATAGATGCAGAAAACACATTTGACAAGATCCAACACCACTTTGTGATGAAGACTTTGGAAAAACTAGGAATCCATGGACCATTCCTCAACACAAACAAGGCTGTATATGACTAACCTACAGCCAGCATTATACTTAATGGTGAAAAACTAAAGCCATTTCCTCTAAACTTAGGAATGAGACAAATTGTCCTCTCTCTCGACTTCTCTTCAATTTAGTGTTAAAATGCCTAGCTACAGCAATAAGACAAGATGCAAACATAAAAAGGATCCAAATAGGGAAAGATGAAGTAAAACTCTTCCTCCATGCAGATGACATCATCTTGTATTTAAAGAATCCCATGGACTCCACTCTCAAATTATTCAAGCTGATTCAAAACTTTGGCAATCTAGTAGGGTATAAAATTAACCCTCAAAAATCAATGTCTTTTCTGTATGCCAATAATGAGAAGAGCGTGGCTGAAATCAGGAAAACAACTACATTTGTAGTAGCACCATAAAAATTAAATACCTAGGAATTAACTAAAGAAGTGAAGGATCTCTATGATGAAAACTTTAAAAACCTGAAAAAGAAAATCAAAGCAGAACTTAGGAAGTAGAAAAACCTCCCATGCTCCTGGATTGGAAGGATCAACATTGTGAAAATGGCTATACTTCCCAAGGTTATCTTCAAATTCTATGCGATACCTAACAATATTCCAACCTCATTCTTCAATGAAATAGGAGAAGCAATCCAAAAATTCACATGGAACAATAAAAGACCCTGAATAGCAAAAACGATCCTTAACAGAAAGAATAGTGCTGGAGGAATATCAATACCAAATTTCAAACTCTACTACAAAGCTATAGTAATCAAAACAGCTTTGTACTGGCACAAGAACAGACCTAAGGACCAATGGAATAGAACTGAAAACCCAGAAATGGACCCACAGACCTAGCCACCTAATCTTTGATAAGAGAGCTGAAAAAATAGAATAGAAGAAAGGCATCCTCTTCAGTAAATTGTGCTGGCTAAATTGGTTAAGTACCTGTAGAAAACTAAAGTTAGATCCTTATATATTACCCTGCACCAGAATCAACTCCAAATGGATCAATAACCTCAACATGCAAGCAGACACCCTGAAAATATTACAGGATGGAACAGGAGAAACCTTAGGTCTCCTTGGCACCGGCTGAAATTTTCTTAATAGAGACCCAGAAACACAACAAATCAAAGAAAGGTTGGAAAAATGGGATTGCATGAAGTTGCAGAGCTTCTGCATGGCAAAGGACATAACTAGCAAGATCAATAGAAAGCCCACAGATTGGGAGATCTTCACTAGCCATACAACAGATAAGGGTCTCATATCTAAAATATACTTGGAACTCAAAAAATTAAGTCCCCCAATAACAAATTGTCAAAGAAATAACTGCCCGATAAATAAGTGGGCTAAAGACTTAAAAAGAAACTTCTCTGAAGAAGAAATAAGAAAATAGACATATGAAGAAATGCTCAACCTCTCTAGCTATAAAAGAAATGCAAATCCAAACAACATTGAGATTCCACCTCACCCCAGTTAGAATGGCTATAATCAAGAACTCTAATAACAATGGATGCTGGAGGGGATGTGTACAGAAGGGAACCATACTGCATTGTTGGTGGGAGTGTAAACTTGTTCAATCACTTTAGAAAGCAGTATGGAGGTTCCTCAAAAGACTTCACATAGAGCTCCCTCCCCTATGGCCCAGCAATCCCACTTTTGGGCATTTAACCAAATGATCACAAACAAGGCCATACTAAAGCTACCAACACAACTGTTTATTGCATTATTATTTCCCCTAGCTAAGATATGGAACCAACCCAGATGCCCCTCAGTATATGAATGGATCAAGAAAATGTGACACACACACACACACACACACACACACACACACACACACACACACACACACACACTGGAATTCTATGCCTCCATCAAAAAGAATGACATCCCCTCATTTGTTAGGAAATGGAAAGAGTTGGAAAAAATTATATTAAGTGAATAAGCCAGGCCCCCAAATCATATAGGTCTTATGGTTTCCGTTGTTTGCAATAACTAGTATACATCTGGGACAAACAGAAAAGGTCAAATGCTATGTACATATGACCAGATAAGATGATGTTAAGCGAAATTAACCCCATGATAGGGACACAAGTGGTGTTTTCTTTTTTTGCTATTGTTTCTAACATATTTATAATGTACCATCTGATTTTTTTGATTTTTTTTGTGTGTTGTATGTTCCTTTCCCATGGTATAACCCCCGTTTTCATTGTATTTGAAATCAGTGCTCTGCATCTTGTATATACACTTCTCTAGCTTGGGGCGGGGGAAGAGAAAATACAAAATGCTTAAATAGGGATGCAGGTTGACCCATGGTAACAATGAGATATACAAGACCCTATGTTGAAAAAGTAACTTTATGATTAAGGCGGGGTGTTGGGGAAGGGGGAGGGGGAGAGTGTAGTTGTGGAGGTGGGAGGGAAGTGATGGTAGGGGAAAAACGACAGAGAAGGTAACAATGCTTGATAGGAAATGTACTTATTACATTGCTCATGTAACTGTAACCCCACTGTACAGTATTTTTACAATAAAAACATATTTTTTAAAAAAGAGTCTCATAGACTTTCCAACCTGAGCTGGCTTTGAACTGTGATCCTCAGATCTCAGCCTCCTGAGTAGCTAGGATTACAGGTGTGAGCCACCAGCACCCATGAGCCATACTTTCATGTAAAGAGGAGACAGGAGGATGCAGTGGGTGCAACTACAGTGAACCAGAGGTTCCAGAAAGGGTAGAAGAGCTGAGGAAATGAGATCAAAGAGGGATCTGACTATAGTTGGTTGTATGGGTCCTGTATGGTTTTATTATCAAAACAGAGAAGATCTATGGAATGTTTACCTAGAGAAATGATATCACTCAGTTCATGCTTGAAGAAGCTCTCTCTGCCTTCTAGAGAAACAAAGTGTCAGGGACAAGAATGGAAGTGGAAAAGTCAGTTGGAAGGCCATGCTGAGGCCAGGTCAGCCTGTGATGGTTGCTTGGATTAGAATTAAGAAAGCGGAGGGAGGAATCATCTAGGTTCGGGATGCCTTATGGAAGAAGTAATAAAGAATAATAATAAAGAAGTCATAAAGCAATAGGTGATGGTTCAGTGCATTGGAGAGAGTAAAAATGGCAGTAATCATATGTGGGTCCTTGGGATATGGAAAAAATAGAGAATCAGGCAGAATCTGGAGGCATTGGGGACAGATAAACAGTGGAAATTAAGGACTGAAGATGTTAACTTTAGTATCAAACAATACACTAACCTCTACTTTGCTGCTTTCCAGCTGTGTGACTTTTGGACAAGAGAGGTACTCTCTCTGGTCACTGGTGTCTTTGCCCAGAGTATTTGTTCTTTCTCAAGATTGTTGTGGGTGTCCAACAAGCTAAAATATAAAGGATTTAATTGTATTGGGCATGTAGTAAATAGCTAAGAAATGGTACTTAAAATTTTCTATGCTTTGTCCTTCACAAAAGGCTTTTACATAAAAACACACATATAAGCATATCATACTCAAGTTGTCCAGTGTTCACAGGCACAGATATGCAGAAAGAGAAATCAGACCTTTAGACCTCTGTTCTAAGCGACCAATTATGGTTTTGCAATTGCATATTCCCCCTTTTTTCCCTGCTTTTTGAACCTTGCCCCATTCATGTCTTTGATTGGTAATGACTAATCTTACCTGGAGTTAAAATACTCATGTGTTGAATGCTCCTAGGTGTGTTCCTTTCATCTGTGGAGGTGGGAAACTGTTTTAAGCAACTCTCAACACTCCTGATGCTGAAGCTGCACCAAACAGTCAATTTTCTCTTTTGCACCGATGGCTGAGAAGTAACTTTTAAAGGCAGTGTGGTGAAGAGGGAGCAAAAGATTGGCAGCAGAGTGCAAGGCCCTGCTATTGGGCTGTTGGCAGGTTCTGTAAACACTCCTCTCTAGATAGTTGAAGGCAATAAATGCGAGCTTATGGTACATACGTACAATGTGAAAGGGTGAGTGCAGAATGGAAAAGATCAATTGGACTTGAAGGACTTTGCCAGAGTTGGGCAAGAATAGGGTAGGGCCGGGATAACAAAGGGAAAAGTACAGGCTCAGATGATGAGACAACCATCATCATCATCATCATCATCATCATCATTATCATCATCATCATCATCATCATGTATATATGTATAAAATCATCATATATATATAATTACATTTATATACATACACACACATACACAAACATATAGAGAGTGAGAGAGAGGGGGAGGGAGGGAGGGAGAGAATTCATTCCTACCTGATGGCCTCAGAAGCTGCTTTGAGCAGGTGACCTTTGAGCTGGACAAACAGGACAATGGCACATTGGCTGTGAGTCTGGTCTGAGCAGAGGTGTGAGATGGTTTCAGTTTTTTAATAACTAGGATGGCGACTGACAGATGGTGACCTTTCAGAAACGATTTCCCAAAGAAGTTACAAAGAAAGGTATATACAAAGAATGCCATACAGTCGGATGGGCCGGGGTGTGGTAAGAAGGGAGACCGTGTGCTGTCTGTCACTGTTCAGCTATGTCCTGCCTTGTGATGTTTCCATGAGCAGGACCCTGCAGGCTTGTGGGAGAGTGTTAAGCCAGTGTGTGTGTGTGTGTGTGTGTGTGTGTGTGTGCGCGTGTGCGTACGTGCGTTTGTGCGTGAGCGCGCATTTGTCAGGGATTGTGGCCTCTGTCTTCTTTATCTTCCTTTGTGTATTGTTATTCTTGTTCTTTTGGCTCAGAGAGAGAGCACCATTGCTTGCCATGTGCTCCTTATTGCTGCCACCTTGCACTCCCACCTGAAGCCCACCCAATATTCAACCTGAGTCCAAACAACCTGTGTTGTTGAATATGTCAGCTATTTCCAAAGTAATGTGAAGCTGACTCACACAGATCCTGTAAGATATCATCATATAGTGATGTAGCTGGGTTAGTTTGTGTAAGTACCCTTTACGACACTTGAAGAGCTGCGAGGTCACATAACAACACATTTTAAGAAAAAGGTATCTTTGTTGCTATGTAACTCATGACTGCAGTTGGATTTTTGCCTCCTGTGTGTACGTTTTACCACCACTGTTGTAAAAAATTTCTGCTTTATCCTTTCTGATTGATTCCATGACATTGTTATCTTCAAAATGTTGAGCAATTATCACCCCTACCAGTTTTCTGTACATTTTCAGCATCTCCCAAACAAAATTCTTTTTTTTTTTTTTGTCGGTTGTGGGGCTTGAACTCTGGGCCTGATCACTGTCCCTCAGCTCTTCAGCTCAAGGCTGGCACTCTACCACTTGAGCCACAGCTCCACTTCTGGCTTTCTTGTGGTTTATTGGAGATAAGAGTCTCATGGACTTTCCTCCCCGGGCTGGCTTTGAACTGCAATCCTCAGATCTCAGCATCCTGAATAGCTAGGATTACAGGCGTGAGCCACCGGTGCCCGGCCTAAACAAAATTCTTTAGCCATGGAACAATAACTTCCCATTTGATACTCCTTTCTAGATCTTGTCGGTATTCCACTATCCCACTTGAGATATTTCATATAAGTGAATCACATAATATTTATCTTCTTTTTTAAAAACTTTTTATTAACAACTAGAAATACGAGATAGTGTAGTTTCTGGTTTCACTTGGTTTTGGGCTATATTCAAGTCTTATTGGGCTATATTGTTTTGTGCCTGATTTCACTATTAAAAGTAATCTTTTATTAAAGGACAGTTTCACTGGGTGCCAGTGACTCATGCTTATAACCCTAGCTCTTCAGACGACTGAGATGTGAGGATTGCTGTTCAAAGCCAGCCTAGGCAGGAAAGAAAAGACTCATTTCTAACCACAAAAGAGACAGAAGTAAAAGTATGGCTTAAGTGGTGGAGGACCAATCTTGAGTGTAAAAGCTAAAGGACAGCATCCATACCCTGGGTTCAAGTCCCTGTACTGGCACAAAAACAAGCAAGCAAACAAACAAATAAGAAGCCAGTCTAACTTCTTCCACATTCACATTTGTACATGTCTCTTCTCTTGGACCCAGGGAACACAGATATTTTACATTTGTACACTGGATAGTTTTCATTCTCAGGTCTGTTTGCTAAATAGATACATAAGTCAACACAGGAAACACTAGAGATAAACAGCAGGGACTTAGAAGGACTGGTGCCCAGACCAAAGGTGTTTAAAGGTTTTGACTGATGAAAAACAATAAGCACTAGGGAAATATGTAGAACTCAAAAATGACAGGAAAGACACCAAGCCACGAAGTAATAAGACAATAATAAAAGCCCTCAACATGCTCTTGTGAGACAGAACACTGACAAGTGAGGTCAGTGAGGACCAATGTTAATGATGTGATGATTAGAATAGCAGCCAACCTTTCAGCGAGGGCTGCCACTGGTGTCAAACTTTCATGCATGTCTCTTTCCTTGTAGCAGCCCTGAGAGGTAGATAGTGTTTATCTGTCTCTTCAGTGAAGTTGAAGCTTGGAGAGACTGTGTTACCCAGTGCAACTCACGAGTGGCTAAAGGGAAGTTAGGGTTAAAGTGTGTCTGTCTCCCCAGGCCAGGTTTATGCCAGTAGGAGCAAAGCTGCCCCATATATTTGGAGTTTGGAGTAGAGGAGAGGGGAGAAAACATCTACTCCACAATAAAATTTGTAAAGCATCATATACTCATTTCTTGAAGACAAGAAGTACCCCCACAATGTCCCAAGAAACATTGGATACTATCATGGAAGTGACTAGGGAAAATGAACCAAAACAAAAATCTCATTTTTACCCACAGCAGAGCTAGACAAAGAAAAACAAACTCAGTATAAACACTGCATAGAGAAAACTGGCATAGGACCTACCCCTGCCTGTACCCTGTCATCATGCAGTTCAAAACCAAAACATTTTATTAAAAATAGTTCCAAAACGCAGGCTAGGTAGGCCCCTTTTCTTCCTTTTAGGTCACCCAGGCTAATGTAATAGCAAAGGAAAATTTGTCAGTTTGTTACAAAATGCACAACAGGCATTTACCCTCGGATACTTTAAAAAAAACAGAGATATTTATACTTCAGTCTATTGAGTCTATTAGTTGCTATAGAGTAATGTCTGCTAGGGATGTTTTTTTCCCATCAGGGGAATCAAAATTTCTTGTTGCTCTATCAGTCTACCACCATATCATTTTTAAAGGCAAGCCATAAAATGTTTTTCTGTACTGTGGCAGCAAGGAGAAAAACTTTATTAGGGAAGAAGTAATGTGGTTTGTAAAGAGTCCTGTAAAGTCAAAAATCTGTTTAGGGCACTTAATTCTGACTTTACTAGGCAACCATGTCTTTGCAAATAAACACTTGGGTCTCTCATGCACGCATCAGGCAGGAGAAGTACTAATGTGCATGGTTGGGCTGTTCCTAATTCATGTCATGGTAGGAAATGAAATGTGATGTCTGCCAACTCTTATGCTAGGTAAGGTGTAGAGTTAACAATGGGAACTTGAGTGGGATTAATTAATTAGAGGGACATTGTGTGTCTGGAGTAGATCTCTGTCTGTCTGTCTCTCTGCCCCCTTTTGTTTGCTCGCTTGCTTGCTCTGCTCTACTGACAACCTCATTTCAAATGTAACAAGTATTCTGGTAATTTCCAATAGTGATAATGACTTGCTCTACCTCCATCCACCAAACAACCACAAAATTATTCCCTACGTTTTTAAAGAGTAAATCCAGGCTCACTGTACAAAAACTTGGAAGATAAGAAGCGGAAGTATGGAAGAGAAACTTTAGTCACAGTCACTCAGAAAAGTAACTCACATGCTTTCTCTTATATGCAGATGTTAGACCTCAATTATAAACATATATGAAGACATATATTATGCCATATTTATATATACACAAATTGTCTTATGTGTAGTATAATTTAGTCATTCCAATGATGTGACTCCTTCAAACAACAAACTTAAAGCTTTACAAAATAAATACTAGGAAGCTGAATTTTTTTAAAAAAAATCTGGATTGGGGAGGTCAGGGAGAGGCAGACATAGATAGAGAAAGAAAGGATGGACGAATACAGTCATAATATTAAATGTACATATGTGAAAATGGAACCACATAATTTGAGGGGATGGTGGGGTTGGGAGAGAATCATGAAAAGGTGACATTGATCAAGATGCACTGTACTTGCAAACTGACATGTTGAATCGAAACCCCTTTGTACAACTACTTAAGGATAATAAAGGAAAAAGTAACTGGATTTAAAATTTTAAGTTATTGAATTATTTCACATATTAAATAATAATTATGATCACATCGTATATATAATCGTGTACATTTTAAACATCTATTTTTGTGGTAATGAGAGTGCTCTGTGTGCTTTGCAGAAAGCTCAAAAATGCAAAAGTATAAAGAAAAATAATTATATAGAATTTTACCATTCAGAGATAAATGCCATTGTTCTATTTTATTGTATCATAGTAGTCTTTTCTGTGCATTTAAACACATGTTTGTTGTGAAGCTTAAGATCTAGTGAATGTAGGGATGTTTGTGACTGTTAGGTGGAGAAGTGAAGGAAGAGGGATTGAAGAACACGATATCTGCTATGTACTAGATTTTTATATCATTTTTATAAATAAAAAATAAAATTGAGACTTAGGTCATTCAATATAAGTTTTAAAGTTGCAGAAGGTCATTACTTGAGTTCATTGGCAATGAAAATGGTTATTATGTTGCTATACTTTTATGGTAGAAGAAAGAAATACTCTACTGATTTTCCCAACACAGCATCTTAACCATGTAAATAGTTTAGCTATTATTAGAGCAAGTGTGGGAACAGAATAAGATAGATTATTTTAAGTGTTATTCAAATATGGCAAAAGCTTTCATCTGAATGAATTCCTGGATAAAAACAAGCTTAAAGAATGGGTATTTTAGTGGCGCAGAGGATGTTTAAAAGAAATAAAAACAACATGAGGAAAAAAAAAGAAGGGTGTTTTCTGGCATAGTAAGGGTAGTGTTGCAGTACTAACCTAGACCTAGGATGTAAAGTCCACCTGAGAACATGAAATCCAACAGCTGTTCTTCAGTTAGAGGCCAAAACTGTAAAGAAGATAGGCAATAGGCAAATTATTATTATTGTTATTATTATTATAATTATTATTATCATTTTGTGCCAGTCCTAGGGCTTGAACTCAGGGGCCTGGGCTCTGTCCCAGAACTTTTGTGTTTAAGGCTAGTGCTCTACCATTGGATACACAGCTCCATTTCTATTTTTTATTTTTTGGTAGTTAATTGGAAATGAAGAGCCTCAAAGGCTTTCTTGTTAGGACTAGCTTTGAACTACAATTCTCAGATCTCAGCCTCCCAAGTAGCTAGGATAACAGGCATTAGCTACTGGCACCAGGCTAGACAAATTGATACAGAAACTTTTTCTTTTTCTTCTTTAAAGAACAAATCTGGTTCTTCTTTGGGTTCCTGGGGGTACATTGTGACTTTTCTGCAGGAGAATATGTAGTTTCATATTGAAAAAAAGTTGAATGAATGTATAAACGATTTAAAAGCTCCTTCCAGCCCAAAGCTGGTGGCTCTTGCCTGTAATCCTATCTACTAAGGAGGCTGAGATCTGAGGATCACAGTTCAAAGCCAGCTCAGGCAGGAAAGTCCATGAGATTCTTATCTCCAGTTAACCACCAGAAAACCAGAAATGGCTCTGTGGCTCACGTGGTAGAGCACTTGCCTTGAGCTGAAGAGCTGAGGGACAGCACCCAGGCCCTGAGTTCAAGCCGCATGACTGACAAAAAAAAAAAGCTCCTTCCAAATAGTAATTACAAACAGATTCTTTTAAAAAGTAGACTTGTAATATTAATGTTTAAGATACTTAATTCTGGAAGTGGTACTGTGGCTCAAGTGTTAGAGAGCTAGCCTTGAGCTGAAGAATTGAGGGACAGTGCCCAGGCCCAGAGTTCAAGCCCCAGGACCAAAAAAAAAAAAAAAAAAAAACAACAACAACAACAAAAAACAAACAAACAAAAAAACCCCTTAATTCTGGGCTTTACTAGGCTTTATTTTGCTGTTCTTTTCCTTTTGAATTGATAGGTATTCCTGAACTGATAAAAAGGATTACAGCCCAACATCTACATCAGAAGTCAAAATTCCTTAGGAATAAATGCATTTAGTACATGTAACCTACTGCATATTCCAGGACTATTGACAAGGTCCATGGCAGAGTATCAGTTGTTGGTATTATCATGGTCAGTTGACTGGTTGGGAGCTGTGTCTGCTTGCCATCGCCCAGAATTGCAAGCAAGTTCCCCACACACTGTTAGCCAGGGAAAATGTAAATATATTTTAATTTGAAGTACAAGTTTTGTATATAATTTTCCAATCATCATAAAATAAAAAATACAATTTGAACCATTATAACTTTTGGAAAATCTGTATGCTTCTAAGGAGTTCCAAATCATTTCTTCTGATTCCAAAGAAAAATACTGACATTTTCTACATGGCTTCCAATATTTTATGCAATGGAGTTTGTTTCTGATGGTGCATAATTGTTAGGGTTATTTTTCTTTGTAAATTATTCCTTCCCCAGAGGAGGTGACCATCACCTCCATTTGACAGATATGGAGAAAGAGTGAATGATTTATGTGGGCTTTGTGAGCTATAGCAGCAGGTCAGGTGTTCATGTCTTCTTATGCTGACAAAGTTGATCAGTGTAAGCAATGGAAGAGGCCGCTCTTACCTGTCTGGTACCCAGTACCTCCACCGAGGAAACAGAACCTTTTATTTTCTATGGAATGTGAAAGTTTATTTTTTTAATTTAAAATTTAATAAAGTACATTCATATCTCAGAATCCAAAATTACAAGCAAGTAACTATTTTGAAGCAATTCCTAACCCTTTCTTTACCCTATTATACCACCTTCTCTGGGCAACTTAATATTTATACATTAAAAACAAATAAATTATGTATATTCCTTTATTGTATAAAATGATAATAATCTCTATAGTATGTTTTCATTTTTACTTACCTTAGCAACATATTTGAGAAGTCATTTGATACGAATTCTTTTATGACTTGGTTTTTTGAGACATTCTCTCCAAGTAGTCCAAGCTGGCCTCAAATTTACAATATTCCTTCCTTAATACTCTCTAGTACACTATTGTACCCATACAAAAATGTTGATTTTTCAGTATGGCTTTGTGGTTCTCCATTTTGTATCATAGGTTATTTAATCTCCAATCAGAGACATTAGGTTTCTATGCTTTGTTTTATTAAAAATGACAAAGCCATAACTGACATGCATAGGATATTTTCAAGGGTTTCATCACTGTATTATTATTATTATTATTCTCAAGTGGACTCTGGTTAGCTTTTCTCAACTCAGCTTTGTTTCCATCAGAGTTTAAGTAGACTCCTTTCTGATAATGATGTTCAGTTGGTATCAGTTTGGATTTCAGTATTTTTGTCTTTTTTCCTTCATAAGTATATGTAAATCTGTTTCTTCATGCACAATTTATTCTTTATAATACATTCTTGAAAATGTGTACAAAGTCTGAATGCGGGAAAGCCAGAAAATAGACTTGATACAAAGAAGGTAGAAATTCCATTCTCATAGCAATAAAAAGTGGTAAAATACCTAATTATACCTCATTTCTTTAAACACAATCATTTATGATTTATTGCCAACATGTGGTACGTGTTCTTTAATTGTGTTCTTTTCCTTCACAATTAATTGAACACACAATTGACCTGACTAAGGCCAATGAGAATCTGATTAAGAGGAAGATTCTCTTTCTTCAGGCTGCTTAGTGATTTTCATCTTTGTTTCAATTGCATTAAGTTTATATGACCCAAGCTTTTTATCACTTGTATCAACATTTTCATTTGTCTCTTTCCTACTCAGTGTTGTAGAAATACAAGAAACAGTCAATGATTGCACAAATATTGCTAGACTCAAACAGAATATATCCCTCAAGTGATACCTATAATGTTT
The DNA here is from genome assembly GCF_024711535.1 of Dipodomys merriami. Lineage (NCBI taxonomy): Eukaryota > Metazoa > Chordata > Mammalia > Rodentia > Heteromyidae > Dipodomys > Dipodomys merriami. Next base: position 75,839,522 of record NW_027202270.1, on the reverse strand, counting down.
ACATTGTTTGGCATTATAAATAATGTATGTATATATACATACATATGTAATGTATGTATATATATGAGAGAATATGCAAATACTATGGTATTTTATGTGAGAAACTTGAGCATCTAGGGATTTTGATATGGGATAGGGGTTCCTGGAACTAATTCCCCATAGATAATGAGGTATGACTAGGTAAAACAGGAGAGAGAGGTGATGATGTAGGGGCACAAAAGCAGCAGAATTACTGAGCAATTGAGCCCTGTGGCTGTTGTACCTTACTTGAGGGCCATTGGCTTTGTTATACTTGCATCAGTAAAGGGTTAGCTCACTTAGTTTCATTCCCTCATTGTCTTTGCCTGTTACACACTGAACACTGAAATTTTTTTTTTTTGGTGGGGGAGAGTCTACTATATAGCCCAGGCTACTCTCAAACTCCTCATTCTCCTGACTTAGCCACCCTGTAGCCAGGACTTGGCTAAAATGGTGATGCCATTGAACAATGATCTGAAAGGGCTCACCTGGTTATGATATGGTCTTCAAACTAAATCTAAGTTTTATGAAAATAATATGAAGAATTAAACAATATTCTTCAGTGAAAGGGCTCACCTGGTTATGATATGGTCCTCAAACTAAATCTAGGTTTTATGAAAATAATATGAAGAATATTCTTCAGTGCGTTAACTGAAACTTAGGTTATTTAATATGATTCAGTCAGTAGGATTCTGGTTTTATTTCTTACCCATTCCCTTAATAAGAAATAAATGAAAATCTTTAGGTATACCTAACAAAATAGGTTTTTTTTTTGCGACATTTTCTGTAACTATATAGTTACGGCATTTCCTTTTTAAATTTATAAGTACTTTGTGGGGAGAGACTGGCCCTGTGTAAATTTTACATTTCTCATCAAATTTTCCTTCCTTCATTTAGCACCCATTGGTGGAGTTTAGTCTCACTCTCTGCTTTGATACTTACAAAATTAAAAAATAAATCTATCTTTACAAATTTTATATTTCCTTCACTTTCTATTAGCATTTCGTTAAAAAGGACAACCTTCTGTACTTTTTATGCTTATGAATTTATTTAATTTCTTGACTTTTATTATTTGTATAGATTTATGGATTCTTATTTTATTTGATGGGAAATAGTTCCCTCTTCTCTTAATTTAGTTTTGATGTTCAAACGATCCCCAAATCAGCCTGTTGGAATCTTTACAAGCAGGCCTCTAACTTCTTTTACTAGTTCACCAGCATTCTTGAGTATATCCTCACTTCTTGGGTACAAGGTGTTCCATGATAGTCTAGTCATTTCCTTGCCATCCCTTGGAATCAACCTTCATCTAAGGAGCTCTGTCTCTTTCAGTAGAGGCAATGGCATTTGAAAACCAAAGCGTGTAGTAGTTTGCCCATTCCCCCCCATGATATGCATTCTCATGCATATTCAATTGGGAATTTTACCTCCCAAATCTGTCATAGGATGTCTGAGTCTGGGTCGTACAGAAGCTTACTGTGTGAAAAGCCATATTTTCAATCAAAGTAGGTTGCTTCGTTTCTGTCAATGTCATGAGAATTATTTTTCTTAAAAGTTGCTGCTTTGGAAAGAATAGTGCTAGAGGAATAACAATACCAGACTTCGAACTCTACTACAAAGCCATAGTAATCAAAACAGCTCGGTATGGGCACAAGAATAGACTTGAGGACCAGTAGAATAGAACCAAAGACCCAGAAATGAACTCACAGACCTATAATCACCTAATTTTCTATAAGGGAGCCACAAGAATAGAAGGTAAATGGTGCTGGAAAAATTGGTTAAACACCTGTAGGAAGCTAAAATTAGATCCTTATCTATCACCCTGCACCAGAATCAACTCCAAATGGATCAAAGACCTCGAAGTTCAAGCAGACACCCTGAAAACATTACAGGAAGGAACAGGAGAAAATTTAGGGCTCCTTGGCACAGGCTGTAATTTTTCTTACTAAAGATCCAGAAACACAACAAATCAAAGAAAGTTTGGACAAATGGGATTGCATGAAACTGCAGCGCTTCTGCATGGCAAAGGACATAGCTAGTAAGATCAATAGAAAGCCGACAGACTAGGAGAAGATCTTCACTAGCTATTCAACAGACAAGGGCCTCATATCTAAAATATACTTAGAACTCAAAAACTTGAGTCATCCACAAACAAATCCTCAAAGAAACAACCGCTTCACCAAAAAGAGGGCTAAAGGCTTAAAGAGAGACTTCTGTGAAGAGGAAATAAGAATGGCCAGTAGACAAATGAAGAAATGTTCAACTTCTTTGGCCATAAAAGAAATGCAAATCAAAACAACATTGAGGTTCTACCTCACCCAGTTAGAATGAGAATAATAAAAAAAATCTAATAATGACAGATGCTGGAGGGGATGTGGCCAAAAGGGAACCCTACTGAATTATTGGCGGGAGTGTAAACTTGTTCCGCTACTCTGGAAAGCAGTATGGAGGTTCCTCTAAAGACAACACATCTTAGAGCTCCCTTATGACCCAGCAATCCCACTTCTGGGCATTTACTCAAATCACCACAAACAATGCCATACTAAAGCTACCAGCACAATTATGTTTATTGCAGCATTATTCACCGTAGCTAAGATATGAAACCAATCCAGATGCCCCCCAGTAGATGAGTGGATCAAGAAAATGTGGTATATATACAATGGAATTCAATGCTTCCATCAGAACGAATGACACTGCCCCATTTGTTAGGAAATGGAAAGACTTGGAAAAAATCATATTAAGTGAAGTTACCCAGTCCCAAAGAAATTTAGGTCCCATGGTTTCCCTTATTTGCAATAATTGGTATACATATAGGATAATCTTATCAGATGAGCTGAAAAGCTCAAAAACCATGTACAAATGACCATATAAGATGATGTTAATATAATTTTTTCCAAGCCATTTTCTAACAAATGGGGTGTTGTCATTCTTTCTGATGGAGGCACAGAATTCCATTGTGTGTGTGTGTGTGTGTGTGTGTGTGTGTGTGTGTATCACATTTTCTTGATCCATTCATCTACTGAGGGGCATCTGGGTTGTTAAGTGAAGTAAGCCAGACTCAAAGAAACATAGGTCACATGGTTTCGCCTATCTGCAATAACTAGCATATGTCTAGGACAAGTGGAAGAGGTCAAAAGCTATGTACATATGACCATATAAGATGATGCTAAGCGAAATGAACCCCAAGATAGGGACACCTGAGGTTTTATCTTTGTTGCTGTTCATTCTAATGCACTTATAATGTACTATGTGATTTTTTTTTTGGTTTCCTTGTATGTTCTTCCACCATGTTGTTACTGTATTTGATTCTGGTGCCCTGCATCTTGTATTATACATTTTTCTAATTTGGGGAGGGGAAGGGAAATAACAAAATGCTGAAATAAGGATACAGGATGACCCATTGTAACAATGAGATGTACAAGACAGTATATTGAAAATGAACTTTACAACTTTGAGGGGGAGGGAGGTGGGAGAGGAGATGGAGGGGTTGAGGAAGTGGTAAGGAAAGGATGGTAGGGGAAAAATAAAGGAGGGTGTAACAATGCTCGATAGGAAATGGACTCATTACCTTTTCACATAACTGTAATCCCTCTGTACAGTATCTTTACAATAAAATATATATTAAAAAGATATTAAAAAGAAAATAGATGATGCTAAGTGAAATGAACCCCAAGATATGGACACAAGAGGTCTGTCTTTATTGTTATTGTTTTAAATGCATCATGTGATTTTATTTTTTGTTTCCTTTGTATGTTCTTTACCCTATGGCATATGCCCTGTTGTCACTGTACTCAATTTTGGTACCCTGCATCTTGTATATACATATGTCTAATCTGGGGAGGGGAAAGGGAATAACAAAACACTGAAACAAGGACACAGGATGACCCATTGCAACAAGGATACCCAAAGAACAGTATATTGGAAATGAACTTTACAACTTTGGTTGTGGGGAGGGGGATGGATGGGGAGGGGAAGAGCATGGGACACAGGGGAGGGAAGGAATAATGGGACAACAAAAGAAAGGGAAGGATTAACAATGATGGACAAGTAATGTATTCATTGCCTTACTCATGTAACTGTAACCCTTCTGTACAGCATCTTAACAATAAAAAAGTTCCTGGTTTGGCCTGGTGGCTTGGTTCTTGTTAATGATCATCCTGCCATGACAGTATCAGCAATAAAGGAAGTAGCTAAGGGTGTAATGAAGGCACACCTCAGGTTATTCTAGAAAGTAGTAGAATATATGAGCAATTAAGATTGTTAACCTTATCTCAAAGTCTTTTAACAGTCACTTTATGTAAATACTCTCTTCAAATTAGCCAATTGTGAACAGACTGTGAACCTGAGGTTGGCCAATTGGAGCAGCTGGGCAAAGCCTGCTGCATTAGAGATTAATAGGGAGCAGCATGTCTATTGTGTGTGCTAGCTTGCCAATGATACACCTTCTGTGCAGAAGTAAATTTTGCCTTGCTGAAACAATTCTTTGTTTTGCTGTCTTCATTTGTGATTCTGGTAGTCCTGGGGAACTTATTTATAAGACTACCATCACCAAGAATCCAAGGGCAAGCTACTGGTTGGGAGGACTAAGGATGCTGCTGGGTGAGACAGCAGTATGGCAGGAAGGGTGCTGTTGAGCTGCCTAGCACTGTGGGTTGCTTTGGAAAACTTGGTCAAAGCAAGAAAGCTGGTGTTTGTATACCACGTATCTCTCAGACATTGGTCCAGAAATACTCTATTTGGGTACTGGAGGCACAGGAGATAAGCAAGGTATACATTCATTCCCAGACCTCTCTGGTCTCAACGGCTGTGGAAATCAGGCTGGCTTTCTGAGACATGCCCAGAGGGTGTGGACACTGACATTATTGACCACAAGTACTTATATCACAGGAACTATGGTAAAGCTGACCGAGACTCTTTGGGCCCTCTGAAGAAAGGTGTGCTGAGAGGCTTGGAGGTTCCTGAGTTTGGGGAACATTTTATACAAGGAGCCCTCAGAAATTTATTAGCCCTGGCTTGCTCTACTACATTTTTTTCTCACCAGAGGAACTTCCTGTTTTTTCTCATCTATTCTTATTCTGTCTCATTTGGCAAAGGACTTCAAAATGGGAGTGTATGCTGAGGGTGGAGTTACTGAGATGGGTTACAAAATAGGAGGGAAGGGGAATAGGAGTTATCTTTGTTTTATATGTTCTCTGCTCACATCCAACACTTCAGCTAAGACAATTATATCCCAAATCTGGCCAGCTCTTACCATACCTGTTGCTCCACACTGATCCTGGTTGGTGTGATTATTCACATGGATCATTGTAATTGCCTCTTACCTGGTCCCTGCCTCCACTTCTGCCCTCTGTCCTCTGTTTATGGACTGCCACTACTACCTACCCTGTTTAGAATTTACAGTACCTTTCTTTTATACTGAAAGTGAATAAGGTCAGAGACCTTCCTGTGGCCAGCAAGCCATATAAACAAGCATCTGGCCTGTGGCTACCTCTTTAATTCCCTCTTCTTCATTTTCCTTCTTTTACTCTGCTGGTTGATTCTGGATGCCATGGGTGTTTTATATTCTGTGCTAACTTAGTGTTGCTGTTGTTTATTTGCAATGCTCTTCTATCAGAGTTATATAATTCCTTCCCTTTACCTCTTTCTGAGGATTTTGTTCTAATATCACCTCCTTCCCAACCTTTCCTTTTTGGGGCTGCTTGTTTCTCTGGACATTTTGGGCTAGGCCAACCACCATCTGGAGAAGATAGGGGAATGCTAAGGAGCCAGGGCACGAACTTAAATGTCTATGGAGCTTGATAGGTAAAAGAATAATCCTGTTTGGTTGGCTGGATTATAGTGAATATTTATCTTGTCAAAAGACAGTCATCTCTGCTCAGTAGTTGCAGATTTCTAATATGCCAGAGTGCAGCCTCCTGTTTACAGAATGTATGAGTTTTCAAGAGGTTGACACTGTGAAGTTTTGTACGCCTGCAATATTTAAATGTTTGCCCCTAATAAGCTACTAGGCATTGGAGAATGGACTAGAGTGGGGGAAAAGCAGAATGTTTCTGGGTCTTCACATAGTTCTTGGGTAATCAGGTGTGGCCTTTAGTCTAGGCTGAGTCCTCTTATATTTTTTGGATGTTTCCTTTCTTCTTGCTTTCCTTGATCTTTCCTAATATCAAGACCGAAGAAGAAAGCTGGTACAGGCCTCTAAGCTCCAACCATTAGGCAAACTGGGTCTCCACATACCAGCTGCCTTCTAAATGATTTTCTTTATTAGGAGTCATCTGTAGATTTGCGAAGGTGATTGCATGAGGCCGTTTTGGCATAGAGCTGATTGTAAGTGCAGCCGCAGGAGCCATCTCCCTGATTAGAACTGAGATTCTGAAGCCAGATGAATTAATAATGAGGTGATGGGCAACAGGAGAGACTCTGACAGTGACCCTGTTTATGTTAAGAGAACTTTAGGAGTGTTCACAAACACATAAAAAGATTATTTTCCTAAACTTTAAATCACAGATTGGTGCCTAGAGTAATTAAGCTCATTTTCTCACAGTAGAGCCCTTTAGGAAAGTCCTTTTCCTAAGCACTATTCATTATAGTTTGCACAGAATTAAAAAGTAAGACTTCTGGGTTATGTTGATTATGAAGTGTGAGAGAGGAAAAAAGAGTAGGGAATAGTTACTGGATCTTATTTTCAGAGTCATCTCTTAAAAGTTCAACAAAAAACTAAATTCAAAATGGTTTTCCCTCTTCCAATTCCAGGCAAACACCAAAATGCAAACTACCTAGGTTAGTATTATTTAAGGAGCTTTTATCCTTGATTAAATCTAAACACAACAAAAACTTTATCCTTTTTTTTTTCTTCTAGAAATGAGAGGTAACTATGGTTGTAAGCATAAGGCTAGCATTTTGCCAAATTTTGTGGTAGTAGCAAACCCCATACTTATCTGAAATTGCTTAAATTTTTACTCCCTACAGCCCTGATTGAGCTAATTAGAACCTACAGGGAATTATGTGGGTAATGGAGGGAACTGTAGAAGTATAAATATGCAATGCAATTAGCTCCTGCTCTTTGTGTGTATGTGTGCATGTGTGTGCGTGTGTGATATAATCTTGGGCTCACAGGCTTGCAAAAGGCATAGAACAATAGGAACCATTGATACTCAAGCTGCTAAGGGAGTCCATAATTATGATATATCTTGCCAGTCTCTTGCATGCATGAAGATAGAATGGAATATGAGTAAATAAAACCCAGTAATTTTCTCCATCCATAATTCTTTATATCAATAGCATATTTTCTCTGTTCTCTCTCATTTATATTTTTTTCTGAAAGAAAAAACCTGCTTGCTTGAACATTTTGTGTACTATAGAAGGAGTTCATCTCCATGGGAATAAATTTGGTTTGCAATTAGTTAAACCAAAGGTTTCCTTGGTGTTATTACAAATAGAAGAAAGCTGTTCTGCAATGCCCTCTGCTTATCATATGTGGATTTCCTTGACTTTGCTCTCTACTGTTATGTAAGTTCATGCCAGGAGATACTTGAATTTTGTTGCTTATTCCTTAATTTGTTAGGGCTATACACAGGCTCGTTTGATTTCATAGGCATGTGACCTTTCTAGTTCTCACTAGCATTCTACAATATAATGAATAATAAGATTCTTACTAATGATGTTAATATTTAAAATTTTGTTCCTTAGGATGTCATTAAGCATCAAAAGATGCTGACAAGAGGAGATCACAGCATACAGGAAAAAGCTTTATATTTTGGAAAGTTAATATTTTCCCCTCCCTTTTGAAGAAGGGGAACATGGAATTTGCATGCTGCCTGGATCACATAAATTATGTTGTTAACAGGAGCCAGAGAATCATCCCCTCATTCAACAGCCATGTACTGAATATGGAGTTTGTACAGGGCACAGGGCCAGGGGTAAAACATACAAACACTGAAGGTGCTGGGGTAAAATCCAAATATAATATGTTTTCCACCTCTATGTGGAAGTAGGTCTAAATGAAAAAAGCCCACATTAATAGGATTGAGTGCAAATGGGACACTGTTAGGGGGTTCAGTGAGGGCGGAGAGGAGAAAAAGAGAGAGTTGAGGGTATGGAAAGGATAGAAGTACATTACAAATATATGTACAGAGATAGAATGTTTTAAAAAGGGAAGAAGGAGAGAGGGGAGTTAAGGGAATAAAACCATCAAACAACCAGAAAAAGAATGAAGGAGCTGGGGTGGACCATGGGTTGAGCCTAGCATCTTGTGAGACAGGACATGGCTGTAAACCAGTACTTGCTGATGCTGAGTCTTTGGGAATTATGGGCCAAATTATGGGCCAAATCATTATGCCTGGTGCTGGGGAGAGTCAGGAAAGAATGATACTTCTGTTTGTATCTGTTTTTTGCATTTGTAAGACTTTCTACCATTAAAAAATTTAAATCATTTATTTGTAGTGAGAACACTTAATCTGTGAACAATTTTCACGTTTACAATACACTGTGATTAATGGGGTTGTGTATTTGCAGTAGGTCTATATGACACCCCTGAAGAAGCAATGATTTAGGAACAGAATTTCAAAGACTGGAGATTTTCTCATCTTTTTTCTTTAACTATATGGGTTATGAGGGATGCTTGGCATTTATATTTATTCAGATTTTATTCACATAATGACTGTATTCCGCCAACTACATGAGCTGATTTCAAATTCTATTCCACTCCATCCAGCCTTTGGATCTACCTCAACCCTCAGTCTGACTACTATTCCTTCTATCCTGTTACTGGTATTAGGAAATTAAGAAGTGATGCACTAAGTTGCAGGACATTGTATGTTTAGTTTCATAGCAAAACATATGGAAATGTTCTTTTAAAGAATGAACCCTGCCAGTGCATCTAAATGATCACTTGTTTTATAAAACCAGAATAAAACAAAAACCAGAAAAGCTTCTTCACTACTACTTTCTCACAGACTGGAGGATCTGGAATCTGAACCAGTCTTGTAAAGTGGACTGAGAATGACCTTAGGCCTCAGGGCTGTGTGGAACCTGAGTCTGTCTTGCATAGTCATAGGGTTTGGCAGCTGTAGTGAGCAACTTGAGCCTCAATATCCTCCTCTATAAATAGCCATCTGATTAACAGTGATATTGGGGGAGGGTTTAATGAACTAGAATTCTACAGCCCTAACATCTAGTAGGTGCTGGGTGAATGCTCCTTTCTTTTCTTTGGAAGATAAAGATTTTTTTCACCTTCTCTCCCTTCTTAAGGTTTTTACCATTGAAATTACTGACCTTATAGAAATGAACTATTTTATACCTCTGATACTTGAGAAATTTCTTTTGCCTTTAATTTTTTTATAGCATTGATAAACAGAGAAAAAGGTGATTCTTTAATTTCAATATTTTCTTCCTGTGCTCACTCTCTGGCCTGAAAATGTGGGGCATCACAGAGTTGAATGACGTTAGAATGGTAGGGTATTTTGGGAAGTGTAATAACAGCTTCATGTAGAGAGAGTTTTACTCTGGGCCAGGTGTTATTCTGAGCACTTTCTTTCTTTCTTTCTTTTATTGCGAGAATATCGTACAGAGGAGTTACACTTACTTGGGCAAGATAATGAGTACATTTCTTATCAAGCATTGTTGTCTCCTCTTTGTTTCCTCTTCCCATCCCTTCCCATACTCCCCCCCACCCCCCATCAAAGTTGTAAAGTTCGTTTTTTGACATAACGACTTGTACATCTCATTGTTGCAATGGGTCCACCTGCATCCCTAGTTCTCAGAGTCAAAGCAGCACTCTGAAAACATTACAGGATAGAATAGGAGAAACCCTAGGTCTCCTTGGCCCAAGCCAAAATTTTCTTAATAGAGACCCAGAAACACAACAAATCAAAGAAAGGTTGGACAAATGGGATTGCATGAAATTGCAGGGCTTCTGCATGGCAAAGGACATAGCTCGCAAGATCAATAGAAAGCCCACGGATTGGGAGAAGATCTTCACTAGCCATACAATGGACAAGGGTCTCATATCTAAAATATACCTGAAACTTGAAAAATTAAATCCCCAAAAACAAGTCTTCAAAAAACAATTGCCCAATAAATAAGTGGGCTAAAGACTTAAAGAGAAACTTCTCTGAAGAGGAAAGAAGGATGACCAATAGACACAAGAATAAATGCTCAACCTCCTTAGCCATAAGAGAAATGCAAATCAAAACAACATTGAGACACCACCTCACTGCAGCTAGAATGGCTATAATCAAGAACTCTAATAACAACAGATGCTGGATAGGATGTGGACAGAAAGGAACCTTACTGAATTGTTGGTGGGAGTGTAAACTTGTTCAACCACTTTGGAAAGCAGAATAGAGGTTCCTCAAAAGTCTCCACATAGAGCTCCCCTATGACCCAGCAATCCCACTTTTGGGCATTTACCCAAATGATCACAAACAAGACCACACTAAAGCTACCAGCACGACTATGTTTATTGCAGCATTATTTACCATAGCTAAGATAAGAAACCAATCCAGATGCCCCTCAGTAGATGAATGGATCAAGAAAATGTGGTATATATACACAATGGAATTCTATGCCTCCATCAGAAAGAATGACATTGCCCCATTTGTTAGGAAATGGAAAAACTTGGAAAAAGTTATATTAAGTGAAGTAAGCCAGGCCCAAAGAAGCATAGGTCCCATGGTTTCCCTTATTTGCAATATCTAGTGTATGTATGAGTCAAGTAGAAAAGGTCAGATAATGTGATGTTAGGAAAATGAACCCTTAGATATGTATTTTAATGTTTTTTTCTTTCATGCATTTGTTTCTTTGTTGCTTTGTATGTCCCTCCCCCACAGTATAACCCCTGCTTTCACTATATTTGATGTCAGTATAACTTGTAGAGGAGATGGGGAAAAACAAGTCATTTAAGGATACAGGTGGACCTGTTGCAACAATGAGAAGTACAAGTTGTCATGTCGAAAACGAGCTTTACAACATTGGTGGTGGGGGGGAGGGGGAGGCAGGGAGGGTTGGGTGGGAGGGTGGGGGGAAGCTGGGAAGGGATGTGAAGGGTAAACAAAGGAGGAGGCTGCAATGCTTGATAAGAAATGTACGCATTATCCTGCCCATGTAATTGTAACCCCTCTGTACAGTGTGTTCACAAAAAAATAAAAATAAAAATAAATAAAAAAAAAGAAAATGTGGTATATATATGCAATGGAATTCTATGCCTCCATCAGAAAGAATGACATTGCCCCATTTGTTAGGAAATGGAAAGACTTGGAAAAAATTATATTAAGTGTAGTAAGCCAGGCCTAAAGAACATAGATCCCATTGTTTCCCTTATTTGCAACAACTAGTATATGTCTGAGTTAAGCAGAAAAGGTCAGATAAGTTGATGTTAGGGGAATGAACCCCAAGATAAACATTCAGATGTTTTTTTCCTTTCATGCAATTGTTTCTAACATATTTATAAGATGATTTCTTTGTTGCTTTGTATGTCCCTCCCCCATGGTTTAACCCATGCTTTCACTGTATTTGATGTTGGTGTAATTTGTAGAGGGGAAGGAAAAAACAAATTGTTTAATTCTGAGCACTTTCTGTGTACTAACTTGGTGAACTCTTACAAGGAGTCTGTGGGGAAAGTTTGTAATTTTCTGCATTTCACAGAAGGAAACTCATGCACAGAGTTAACTGGTATTCATGGTCACCTTGGCTAGCCCAGCACCTGTACCCTAACTATGGTAAACTGCCTTAAATTATTATGTGTTCCCTACACCCAGTTTTACACAGGGTAATCTGAGATCCACAAAGACTAACTGGCTTGTCTAAGATCATCTAGTTGTTTATATGCATGGTCTGGATTGGTACCCTAGGACATTGACACCATTCCCAATTACTGGCAGGACAGACTCATGATAGGCTCAAGCTGGGAACCATTTGAATTAGATGACAATGTTTCTATTCTTATGTCTTTCATTAAAGATGCATGATTTTTGTAATTCTTTCCTTTAACAGTAATTGCTTTGTTTTGTCTTTCAGGAACCTGGGCAGGAGGAGATAAGCCAATATATCTGCCTGTTGAGCCTACAGTTAAAAATAATTATAAGTGAATTGGAGAGATGCTTCAGAAACTACTGGGCAGTGCAGCACTTTCAAATCAAGCTTTTTTTTTTTTTTTTTTTACCTTGCTCAATAGTAGTGTTAAGGAAATTCGCATTAGTGGAAGGAAAGAATGGGGAAAGATAAGCCACATGTTCTCTACTACTTCCTTTCATGGAAAATATCTGGTTGTTATTCCATCAAAGTTTATGTTGGTGAAATTTGGATCTATAGGTTGACCAACATTATGCGCTGATCATAGTCTCACTTTTTGAAAAATAATTTGACATGTACAATGAGATCAGCAAACCAGTAAGATAACCTATGTCTTTCTGAAAATAAGTAAAACGTAGGCCTTATTACTACCCCTAAGAGTCCTGGAGGCCTATTTGGGAAAGAAAGTGAGAAGTGTAAACTTCATCTAGCCCTGTTGTGGGTTCACATACAGAGACTTGCTCATGTGTCCTCTCCTTTTATAAATGGATGGCTTTTCCTTCAAAAGGTCATCTTGATGGCATGATAGGAAGAACAGGTCAAGAGAATCAGACACTTTGTGTTGCTTCCCAATTGCCTTTCTGCTAGAAGAAACTATGTGCACATCTCCTAGGGTTTCTGGTTACTTATCTTCAACGTGATCATTGGTGGCTAAGTCATTTATTAGTTCTAGTGCCTTTGTTGAGGGCTTCTCATGTGGTTGGCATTGTAGGCAGAGAAGTAAAATTCATGGAGTTTGGTGATTAAGAGCATGGTTTAGAAGTCAGCCCTCATGTGTACCAGTGGAGTGAGACATAATTGCTAAACCAGCACTACAAAGTTCTAGGAGTATGATTTGGTAATCTGGAAGAGTTGTATGACCAGGGGATTCAGAGAAAAGGGAAGGGAAGAGCTATTAGGTGCTGACTGTGTGCCAGGCACTGAATGAAGGAAGGTGCATGTATTTTCTCTTAGTCTTCAGCTACAATCCTGGAAAGAGGGTAGACATTATCTTCTCCATCTTACCGTGGAGAAAATGGATATTTTAGAGATATCCAAACTTGTTTCTTTTTATCCAGGACATGTTGGGTGTGTTAGAATCAAAGAAGAAGGGCTAAGCTAGATGATGGCTGAGTGCCATAAGTCATAGTGTGAGCAGTAGAATGGGTGGACCACTCTACTCTAAAATCCACACCTGCATGTTAAGTGTCTTGAGACAGATCCTCACATACCTTCCTTCCTGAGGCCTCCTTAGACTGAAAGGACTTCAGCAGGTCCCTCACTGGGCTGCTCATTTAGATTTTACTCATTGCTGTAGCAATAAGCTGGTATCAAAGTTTCACAGAGACATCTGATTATATACTTCATTCCTATACTTGAAAAGAAAAGCATATTTGAACATTAACACATAAATGTTTCAGCTTTGTGTTGTTAACCACACTTGCTACTGATAAAGCTTTCCTTAAAAGGAAAAAGAATGATGGTTTACCTTCACAGATTTCTGAAATCGATTATGTTTTTGTTAATTGGTTTGTTCCTCTTCTCTTGGCCTTCCCCTAACAGAAAATAAAATCTGGGGTTAGGTCTCTCCCACTGATGGATGGCACCTAGAGGCAATACAAGTATTTTTTCAGCAGTCTACTTTGTTTTCCTAGAAGGCTCTGAACAGCTATTCCATAAGTCTAAAGGACCCAGGGTCAACTTCTATTTATGTGACAGATTCCTCATGTTTGTTTATTTCACCTGAAAATCTAACCCACTGGAAATGTTTCAAGATGCTGACCTTTAAACACTATGGATAAAATTTTGCTTCTTTTCCATGCTTAACAGCAAAACAACCACCCCAATTATAACAAAAGCTGTTACTTGCTGAATGTTTAATACATGCCAGGCACCCTGTTTAGGTCCTTTCATACATAATCTTGCAATTTTCCAATAGCCCTGTGAGCTTGGTAGTGCTTTAATCTCTGTTTTCCAGTTAAGGAATACAAAGCAGTTTGGTGGAAATGAAAGCAGAGTTCAGTTCTTCTGCCTTTGGAATAAAGTCATTGAATATTCTTTAAGTTTAGCTCTAGCTGTGATGGATAATCTTGATTGTTGACTTGAACAAGAGAGTCCAGGAAATTGGTAAAGCACATTTCTGGGTTTTGTCTGTGAGGTTGGTTCCAGAGCTGATTGGCATGTGACTCAGCAAATTGAGTGGGGAAGATCCTAGCTGAATGTGGGTAACACCATCCAATTGGCAGGACAAAAAATGGAAGAAGGCAAAAGCAGTTAGGGATACAAGCTGAATTCTTCTTGACTGGGTGTGTTTATTGCTGCTGTCATTTCTGGCAGGGATGAAATGTCACATTCTTCAGCCCTTGAACATGAATTTGCACCAACATCAATCCTAGTAGCTTCCAGGACTTCAGCTTTGGATTGTGCTACATCACTCTCTTGTTCTGAGGCTTCCAACTTCTTGGACTTGGTAGCTACTGGTTTCCTGGCTCTTTGGCCTGCAAATGTCTATTGTGGGACTATCCAGTCTCTGATCTTGCAAATCAGCATATTAAATCCACTTTTATAATTGTATACACAGTCTGTTGTTTCTTCTGTTCCTATAGGGAACTTTGACTAATAAAGAGTCTTACTCTCTCAAACAACTCAGTAGTGTTTTTGATGTTTCCAAAACAAAGGAGACTGACTTGCCTCACCTCAGAGACTTTGAAACATTGTTGCCACCAGTGTCAGAATCTGAGGCAATACTGTCTTGATCTGCAAAAGAGCCAGCCAGGCTTAGAGCATTTAATGCTTCTCACAGCTGCAGATCACCTAGCATCATCAATTCCTATACACACTGCCTTCCCGTCCAGCAACCTTCTTCAGATACCATTGCCCCCAAGTAGAGTGATATTCAGATGCCTTCTTTTAGCCTGGATTTTCCCCATTCTGCCACTGAAGGAAGGCTCTCTTCCCAGGGGATTGTTTCTTACCCTACTTTAATTGTTCCAAGTGAGCTGTTTGGCTTTCTTCTCTTCACTTTCTGTCCAATGTACTGCTGTTACCTTTCCAGACCTCTTCTAGTATCAGGACTGTTGAAAGGACTGCCCTCTACAAAGACTCTTCTTGGATAAAGTATAGTCATGTTCCTCAGAACTCTCTTCTGTAAAAGACCTCATTTAGCCCACAAAGACTTAAACAATGCTAAATGTTATGATATATTCCTGTGATTTGATCAATTTTGAGGCTAAGGTGGGGAATGGTGAGTTCAAGGCCAGCTGAAGCTACTTGGTTAAGACTCTATATCAAAAAATACAATAGAAAAAAGAGAGACTTGAACAAACCCTAACAGTTTTCAACAGCTCAAGGCACACAGAATGACCCTAACACCTTTCAAAAATACCTCACTAAGAAAACTCAGTGCTGCCAAAAGAATTTGCTGTTTGTTCCAGCCAACACCTATAGATAAGGTCTTGTCTCTCAGCCACCATGGGAAGGCTGGAGCCCAACTTTAATAGTCAGCTAGAAATCCCAGGTGGATTTCACAGGGACCTAGTTCTTTTTCAGTTTTTTTTGTTATTCTTCACCCACTTGACTCTACTGATCCCTAGCTAAGCCTCTTGCTTATTTCTTCATTCTCCTTTTAAAATACCCAGCCACCTCTGCAAGCTGAAGTTAAGTATGCTGTGTGCTTCACTATTGCTGTTACTGATTACTGACTAAAATCTGTCCTTACTACTTAAACTACTTTCTGGCTTTGTTGATCTTTGACACCTTGTACATTCTATTTGTATTGACTCCAATGTCTGCTGTTCATTCCCCATACATACACACAGAATCTTGCCTTTAAGGTTCTGCCTAATCTCCATCATCCCACAGTGCCTGCTCTATCTTGTCCATTCCAGCTTTCAGTGGTCTTCCTCCTTTGGCCCTTGTATTTAGTGCGTCTCCTTAGGGAAGCAAGATATATCTTTGGCTTTTTATGCAGATACTATTTCTGCCTCTGGTTTGGCATCTTGGGGACTTAGTGCAGCTACAGTCTTAAGAAATCTTATACAAAGGAAACCAGCCAAGAGTATATGTTGTCTGTGAATGACTTAGATTAGATGACCATCCAGTCTTTGCATTTTCAAGCAATAGCTTTGATTTTAAGAGTCTTAATCCTAGGGAAGATACATACAGATATGCATATATAAAGATTTATCTTTGGGTGTTGCATATTGAAGCAGCTAAGAACATAGCTTCTGGAGTTGCCTTACTCTGGATTTCACCTTGAAAACAATCAGTTTTATTTCTCTTCTCTCATTTTTTTTTTTTTTTGGTCCAGTTGTGGGGCCTGAACTCTGGGCCCGAGTGCTGTCCCTCAGCTCTTCAGTTCAAGGCTAGCACTCTACCACTTGAGCCACAGCGCCACTTCCGGCTTTTTTTTTCTTTTTGCTTATATGGTACTGAGGAATCGAACCCAGGGCCTCAGGCATGCAAGGCAAGCGCTCTACCACTGAGCCAACTTCCCAGCCCTCTCTTCTCTCATTTTGTCGGCCATAAAACAAGTGTAACATGTTGTACCATGGGGATGATGGTCATGAAGATTAAGTGTCATAACTATACCTGTCACGCAGGAAATACCAGTAGGTGGAATCAATAAAAAAACACACAAACATCTATGCAACCATCAAAACATGACAAGAACAGTTAAACAAGTGAGAAAAAGAGGTTAAAAAAGAAAGAGCCAATGAAGCACTGGGTCAGAAGATGTTGGGGAAAATTCTAGAAAGGGGATGAGAAAAAGAGAAGTAAAATTATCTGTGTTTACTGTCTTGTATGTACTACATGTTTTGCATCATCCACATCATTGAGTTCTCAGAATGATGACACAATGTCATGTATCTGGTCCATGATTTATGGGCCAGATAGAGCTCATCATAGAGCTCATAAGTAGAAGAACTGAGAATGATTCAAGCCTATCTTAATCTAGGACCATGTTTTCTCCAAGTGGCTAACTTCCCTATCTTATTAATTACAATTTGTGTGTACAAATGAAGACACACTAAGAATCTGGAACTTTCTTTGAAGTGTCAAATTGTTGTTCTCTCTGGTAGCATTTAAAAAAATGAGTGGGGTGGGGTTAAGGCACTTTTCTTCTTTTAGAAAGCTCTTTTTGCTTTGAATATATTGACTTGTGCAAATATAGAATGTGTTTCATTGTAAGAAAGAGAATTCCCACCAAAAGTAGTTTAAACAGTGAAGAGATTTACTTTCCTTATGGGTTTATCTTTTCTTTCTTGTGATAGAGAATAGAAGTTAAAGAAGGCTGCAGATTTAGAATTAAGGTCCTTGAGCTTATGGCTCTGTTTCCCTTGGTTGCCCTTATCCAAGTGTGGCTTTGTCCTAAAGGGACTGTCCTCAAGTGTTTCAAGAAGGGCTGCCATTATCAGCTGGGACAATGTTTTTTAATTGGATACCTGAGATAAAAATCTTTCCTTCAAATATAGGCTAATATTAGTTATCTTCAGTATGATCAGGCCAGTTATATTTTTGGTCCAACCCTGGACCAATAGCAGACAGTAAGGGGAATGATCTATATTGATTGACTCAAGCCAGGATACCTAAGCCAATCACTGCCAAGAAGGATATTATTATTGCAGTTGGCTAATATTGATCAACACTCCTTTCTGAAGTCAAGACTGGTACATAGATTACATGCAGAAAGAGGCAGAATTCTAAAGATATCACATCCAATATGGTATATACACAACCAATCAAAAGGGTTACTAGTTGTGAACAACCAGTACTCTGTTTTGTACTAGCCTAATATTAAATAATTAACCACATTGTCTTCCTAAGAGAGAGAATAGATCCCAGATAGTGAGCCAATAGTAATGCTAAATCTTCTGTCAATGGTATGTTCGGGTTCATTGACAGCTAATGTAACCCCCAATCTCAGTTTTCTAGTTTGCTGTTTCACTGTCTGTATCCACAGTAATTAGGCAATCTTATTTTTTTTGTCAATAGTGGGGCTTGAACTTTGGGCCTTGACCCTGTCCCTGAGTTCTTCAGCTCAAAGCAAGCACTCTATCGCTTGAGCCACAGTGCCACTTCTGGTTTTCTGGGGGTTAATTGGAGATAAGAATCTCATGGATTTTTGAGCTGGTGTTGAACCTTGATCCTCAGCTCTCAGCCTCCTGAGTAGCTAGGCTTACAAGTGTGAACCACTGGCACCTGGCAGCAATCTTCATTTTTAACTTGCTTTTAATTAATCTCATCCAAAGAGTTGCAGTATTTCATCCACTCACCTTCTTCCTTTGTAAAACCTATTAGTAAGTCAATTCAAGTTGTTTCTATTTAATGCCAAGCAAAACAGAACTCTGCTTAACATATCAGTGAAGTGAGCAAATGTAGAACCTGCCTAGAGTGATCTCCCACCCCAAGTGAAACTATGAAGTCCCCAAGCAGTCCTTCCTCTGGTTTACACAGTCCTTACAAATCTCAACTAATGGGAGCCTTCGCAGCTTAAGTCAGTGGCAGGTCTGATTACAGAAGATTTTAAGAGATTGAAATTACATCGCTTGCAAATGCAGGTGGTAACTCAGATTACAAAAGGATGTCTTATACAGCCCCTAGTCTATAGAGATAAGAATGATTTATAATGAGCTTATCAATTATTTGTATTTAATTCTTTGCTTTGAAAGTGCTTATGGTAGCTGAACACTAGTATGTGCTGCCAATTACTTTAACCTTTCCTCCAGAAATCTTGTTTGCACTATTGATTTGGACTTTCAGTGCTGAGTCTGAAATAAATAAGGTTTTGGCCTATTCCTGATTGAAATCTCATGTGTTCATCAGGTCAGTGTTTTTCTCTTGGATATACAAAAGGACAAATAGTGTTTGAATGCTAGTTACTTGAGATGTAAGCTGGAAAGAAGAATTAGTTTTTGCTATTCTAATTATGTTAAGGGAAAATATACAGATGATCTTTAGGATACATATTAATTTTTAAATTAAAAAGTAAAAATCATGTGGAATATGTCATGTGATGTGATATTTTAATAAATGCATATATTATGGAACGACTAGATCAAGGTATTTAATATGCATTACCTTACATGCTTATCTTTTTGTGATGAGAACACTGAAAATATTCTCTTTGCAATTTAAAAAATTTTAATTTTATTGTCAAGGTGCTGTACAGAGAAGTGATGGTTACATATGTAAGGTAATGAGTACATTTTAAACTTTCAATCTATTTAATTCTCCTGTCTAATCAAAATCTTGTGTCATTTGATCCACATCTTCCCAGGTCCATGACCCTATGACAATCATTTTAATTTCTATTTCTATGAATTTGAGTTTTTTTATACACCACATAAATGTTTGTCTTTCTGCATCTGGTTTATTTCACATACATAATGGCCTCTGAGTTTGTTCATGTTGTAGCAAATGACAAGATTTTCTTCTTTTAAAGGCCAACTAGTATTACACTGTATATTTATATCCTATTTCCTTCCCATTCCTCCACAGATAAACACTTAGGTTAACTCTATCTGCTCACTGTTGTGAATAGTACTGCAATAAACATGGGGGAACAGATATATCATGGAGAGAATGATTTTATTTCTTTTGAGCAGATACTCAGTATTGAGATAGCTGGATCCCAGTTCTATTTTCATTTCCTTTGAGAACCTCCATACTGTTTTCTAGAATGACTGTACTAATTTAAACTCCCCCATTAAGTCAGGTTTCCCTATTCTCTGCATACTTGCTAATATGTCATTTTTTTTATCATTTTGATAAGAGCCATTTTAACAGCACTGAAATGATATCTCATCATGGTTTTGATTTTCATTTCCTTGATGATGATTATTTGTCTTACATTCCCCTGACACCAAACGTTTTTTCATATATCCGTTGCCTATTTTTTTTGTCGGTTGTGGGTCTTGAACTCTGGGCCTGGGCATTGTTCCTCAGCTCTTCAGCTCAAGGCTAGTGCTCTACCACTTGAGCCACACCACTTATGGTTTTCTAGTGGTTTATTGGAGATAAGAGTCTCACAGATGTTCTTGCCTGGGCTGGCTTTGAACTGAGATCTTCAGATCTCAGCCTCCTGAGTAGCTAGGATTATAGGCGTGGGCTACTGGCTCCTGGCTTATTGGCTATTCTTTTGAAAAATATCTACTGAGGCCCATTTGTTTTCTTGCTATTGAGTTGAGTTTCTTACATATTTTGGATTTAATTTCTCCTCAGGTGTATGTTTTGCAATTATATTCTTCTTTTTTTTTTTAAAGTCAATCTTTTCACTTTGTTGGTAGTTTCCCTTCCAGGAGCTTTTTAAACTTAATCCTGTTTATCTAGTTTTGCTTTTGTTGCTTGTGCATTTGGTGTCAACTCCAAAAACATCCTTGCCCAGACCTCTGTCATGGAGCTTACCTCTATCTCTAGGAGATAATAAATAGATTGCTGTACAGCCATTTGTCCAACATGAATGTGAAGTGCAAGTCAATCTATGGAATGAACATTCTTAAGGCTGCAGTGTTATCAAGTAAAAGGAATACAAGGAAACCTGGCTTCTGTTCCTTTCTCTACACTGGTTGGTTATGTGACAGCTCACTTAACTTTTTGGGCTTTAGCCATTCAGCTTTTCTTCTTCTGACTTCCTTCCTTCCCTCCCTCCCTCCCTCCTCCCTCCCTCCCTCCCTCCCTCCCTCTCTCCCTCCCTCCCTTTCTCTTTTCCTTTCTTCCTTCCTTCCTTCCTTCCTTCCTTCCTTCCTTCCTTCCTTCCTTCCTTCCTTTCTTTTTCTTTCTTCCTTTCTTCCTTCCCCCTTCCTTTCTCCCTCTTTCCCTCCCTCCTTCCTTTCTTCCTTCCTTTGGAGTGAACTTAGGGCTTCATGAATGCTGGACAAGCTCTTTACCACTGGGCCACCTATCCAGCACTGTGAAATCTTTGTTGTTAAATATTATCTGAAATAATAAATATATGTAGAGCAATACTTTTCCCCAAATGAGACTTTTCTCTGTACTAAGTGCTGCTTGGAGTTGTTAATTTGCAACCCTTAGACCAGGTGAACCAAGAAATCTGTTCCAGATACAGAACACCATGTCTTGTTTAGTTTAACATGGAAGGGCTCTTTGGAGTGATAGTATCTTAGGAAGGCCTCAGCAAGAGTCCAGCTTGCTTCTCACAAACTGCCCCTGATAATTGTCACCTATCTTCTGTTGCTGTGCCACAGAATAGAGTGCTCTGCTGCAGGGAAGGATTGGTTTGTGGCAGTTCTTTCTTGTTTTGAGAATCAGCCCTTCCCCTCTCAACTTTTCTTTGGTATGAATTCTGTCAGCTTGGATAACATGGAACCTACCTTTGTTTTCTCTGAGATTAAGACCTGGGTTAGACTGCTCTCAGCTCCCAACCATGCCACAGAGCAACAGCTCTCAGTTTCCTGAGAAGAGCTAAGGCTTGGAAAAGTCTTCTTAGAATCCAGATCCAGAGGTGAACCACAGAAGTTCTTTGAAAAGAAACTAAAGAGGCCTGCACATCATTGCTGTGTGTCATGGAAAGTATACAACTTTGGATGGCTCATGGCTGAGCCAAATTCCCCTTACTTTGGAGGAAAAGGATGGATGGCAGGTGTTCAGCTAGCCTATTGAGAAGTATGAGGGTGTGGGGCCCCAAGTCCCTCCTTCTGGGAGTCATCAGTGGGGGATCTTTGTCCTATAGAACCAAAAAGTATCATTTTGCTGCAGAAGAGTCACATTATGAGCTGTGTTCAAGTCTTACCTCATCTGATACAGCCTTAGGCTCTATTTTCTCCTGAAAGGAATGTGCCCGGCAGCCTTTTTGTCTCCCCATCTCCTTCCCAGGCTCTTTCATCAGCAACAGAAATAACATTTCCTCATGGATGGATGGAGATGAAGGAGGTTTCTACTGCTTGAAAGTTAACACATACAGTGTAGGGACCACTTGGTCTGTGCCCAATGTGAGGAATAAAGTCTTTAAGAGAAGCGGATAGGTTTTGCTCCTGTAAAGAGCTGTTCTGTGGGAGGTGAAATGCTTTTTTTTCTAAATGTGACTCTACATTACAGCAGATTCTTCATGACAAATCACAGGGATAATCTCTCACATGCTCTGTGATTCGACCCATAAGGCCAGAACAGGGAAATTAACTAGGTGTAATAAATAATATAGAATCTGGTGAATATTTAGGGTCTGGTAATGATGATAAATCAGATTTGAAATGTTCCTTGAGGAGACTGTGAGATTCTGAGAAATGAAGCTGGGAAGATTGATTAGACCCTATTGCCACTCAGAAAATCTACTGCAAAAAAAATGCAGGGTGGTATTGCTAGGCTAATAGGAAAGACGGATACAATCCACTTGGGCTCTAAAGCCCAAGTAAGTGTAATCAGCAAATGTCATTGCTCTTATGGCTGAGTGCATGGACAGCAAAAGACACTGCAAAGTTTCTCAGGGTTGTTGAATTGACCCCTGATAGTAAAAAACGAGTGGGGTAGGGTTTTTCTATGCTCTTCATTTCTGCATTCATTTGTTTGTTTGCTAATTATCAGCTCAGTTTTAAGAAGCAACCCCTATGGCAAAAAGTGGGAGTTTTAAATTTATTTTAATTAAAAACATTATTATTATTATTATTATTATTATTATTATTATTATTATTATTATTATTATTATTATTATTATTATTAGTTGTGTGTGTGTGTGTGTGTGTGTGTGTGTGTGTGTGTGTGTGTGTGAACTTAGGGCCCCATGCAACAGCTAGTGTTTTACCATCTGAGTTACACCTACACCACCATTTCCAACTGTGCTGATTAGTTGGAGAACAGAATCTCAAATTTGGGTGGTTTTAAATTGTGATTCTCAGATCTCAGCCTTCTGAATAGCTAGAACTATAGGCATTGCCACAGGTGTCCCACAAGGTTTGTGGCACTAGAATATGCTTCTTAAAAGATTTATATGAAGATTTATATCTTACATCTGCTACAGAAGATGCTAAATGCTTTAGTGCCAACTCCTTTTCCTCTCAAATCTGGCCCACTTTGATGATGAACTCAGTAGTACTGTAAAATATAAAAGATTTGGAAACGGTCTCACCTGAGAGTAACTTCAGTCTCTTAATATTAAATAAAGAAAAGCTGAAGACAAGCCTTGAGCATTTGTGACTAGAAGACGAAGAACAAAAAAATCAAGACTGGAAGAACTGTCAGGGATACATTTGTGATGGAGCAGGGGCTCTAAGGGACCTGAGTCTACAATTAACTGTGTGATCATGAAATGTCATTTGACTTTTCCAAGACTGTTTCTGCCTGGATTCTATGGAGAAAATACATTTTGAACTTGTGGATAAAGGAGATTATATGCATCAGGGCTCAGCATTGAGTGTAGTCCATAATGGCTCCCTTCTTCCTGCCTTGTGGCCTTCTGTCTCTACATATGTTTCTGGGATGATTAATTGTACACACTAACTTGTCTGGACCATGGGATTATCAGACATTTGATCAAACATTTTCTAGATGTTACTGTGAAGGAGTTTTTGGATCTAATTAACATTTGAATTTACAAAGCCAGAAGGAGATTGCTCTCTCTAATGTAGTGAGTCCCATCCAATCAGTTGAAGGTCTGAATATAATAGAAAAACCTATCCCTTCACCAAGTAAAATAATTTTCCTTACCTGCTGGTCTCCAAAGTGGGACATCAACTTGTTTTTCCTAGGTTTGGAAGTTGAACTAGGGTAGGAACTTACCCCGAATCTCCAGTACAGGCTTTAGGACTACAATGACACTATTAGCAATCCTGGTTCTCAGGCGTTTGGACTTAGTTTGGAACAAAACTTCAACTCTCCAGGGTCTCTATAGCTTTCCAACTCACCCTGAATATCTTTTTTTTTTTTTTTTGGTTGGTCATGGGGCTTGAACTATGGGCTTGGGTGCTGTCCCTCAGTTCTTCAGCTCAAGGTGAGTGCTCTACTGCTTGAGCCACAGTGCCACTTCCTGTTTTCTAGTGGTTTATTGGAGATAAGAGTCTCACAGAGTTTCTTGCCTGGGCTGGCTTTGAACGTGATCCTCAGATCTCAACCTCCTGAGTAGCCAGGATTACAGGTGTGAGCCACTGGTGCCCAGCTTCACCCTGCAAATTTATAAATGTTTACATTTCATAATCTTGTGTGTGTGTGTTTGTATGTGTGTTGGTTGGTTGTGGGGCTTGAACTCAGGGTCTGGGCACTTTCCTGAGCCTTTTCACTCCAAGCTAGTGCTTTACCACTTAGAGCCACAGTGCTACTTCTATCTCCATAATTTTATAAGCCAATTCCTTATAATAAATCTCTTTAATGTACATATAAATAAAATGTATGCACTAGTTCTGTTTCTCCAGAGGACTAGTCAATCTCATTCAGTCTCTTAAGCACAAAAGGCATTGAATACTTGTTGGCTGATGTACAGTTAGAGAGTTATAGAGGATTCTGCTGGATTGTGATGGTGGATGCCTGCCTCAGTGTTGCCCTCTGACCTTTTCTTCACTTAGCATCTTTCTTGTGAGATTAGCTAAACATCATGTTGTGGGGAGGTTGTGTGGTGGGAGATGCTTCACTCTTCTACCACAAGAGGTGTACACATGTAGGCATAGCATGCCAGACAGAGCTAAGCTTATGTATATTCCAAAACCTTTCGCATCCTCTGCCCAATTTCCCAAAGGAGAAAGGTAGGTCAGGGTTCGAATTAAAGACTAGCAAAATGAGAAATTGTTCTCCATTTTTAAAGTGACATATGAATAGAAGTGCTGATTCAATGCAAACAAATTACTTGATTATACAGGACATCAGTGTGCTCAGTGTTTAGGATTGCCAAAACATATGAGGCAAGCTTGTAATGGCTTTTCTAATTTACTGGAGAATAAATAATGCAGCAAACTCACCAGTTAGATTTGAATGGATTAGATCCCTAAAGCTAGGGAACTGATGATGAAGGAGAAAAAATATATTGCTGTGAAGCTGGTTTTCTTCTTGAGAAATCAAGGGTCGTGTTAAAGTTGCATCATAGATCTGTCTAAAGCCAAAAAAGAAAATTGAAAGTTAAAGAGAAACTTCTCTCTAAGCCTTAGTTCTATTAATCAGCTTCCATACTGGGCAGTGTGTTGAAAGAGCAGCCTGTGAAGACTATTGTGCATTAATGAGGCCCTTCTCCAATGGGCCATCCTGTTGTGTGCCTGTGCTGGTTGACAGGAAGTGATTATCCTAAGAAGGAATCTCATATGTGAACAGTGGTGTGTCACTGTAAGAGCGTTTCTAAAAATATTCATGCAGTGTTCAATTGGCTGCAAATTGTAGCTGATTAAAAGCACCAGGGATATCTTATGATAGACAAATACACACTTAAGATGCCCTCCGCCCCTGAGGGTGGATGGAATGGACAACTACCTTTGGAATTTGTTTTATCTGCAGATATTTTTCTTGATTCATTCATCCTGTCACAGCCATGGACTACTTCTTTGGGGTGTAAAGGAGATAAAACCACAAATTTCTATGAAGATTATTGATAAGGTTATCTCTGTTATTAGGTGGGGCTGATGGGAATGGGTAGATGGAAGATCATTGCAATATCCTAGTAGCCTTCTCCCTCCTCCCTCCTTCTTTCCTTCTTCCCTTTCCTTTTCCCTTCTTTGCCCTCTTCCTCTCCTTTCTTTTCCCTTTTCTCCTTCTTTGTTCCCCTTTCCCTCTCATTTCCTTTCTTTCATTTCCTTCCCTTCCCTTCCCTCCCTTCCTCTCCTTCCTTCCTTCCTTCTTTCCTTCCTTCCATGTGCCAAGAAAGCTCTTGTCTCTGGAAAAACAGTAATTAACACAAAAGAAAAAATCCTTTCCTTTATGTTAGGCTGCTTGCATTCTTCTTTGTTCTTGTGTGCACATGTGCACATGCACATGTATGTCCATGTGTGTGTGGATAGGAAGACAGACAGTAAAACTTGTTTTCTGCTTTTCTGTATATTTAATTATTTAATGTACATATTGATCTTTTGCCACTTATGATTCTATGATCAATTAGATATTAGAAACATTAGAGATATTTGATCAATTAGATGTTCAGAGCATTTGAGACCTCAAAGATTTTTCCAGGGGCTTAATCATTTCAAAGAGTGGTAAAAGGGGCAAACATCTGTTATTTGTTTCCCAAATATATGGCCCTGTTTAACTTTTAGGTAGAGGAGTAGAAAGGAAGTTTAGGGGACAAAAGACATTTGTTCAAATTCTAAAATACTCCTGAAGAAGAAAACTTCATAAAGGATAGATAGGGTGAGTTCTTTCATATCTAAAAGACTGGGAGGTTTAGCCTAAGCTTATTTTCAATCCGTAGTCCAGGGTAGGGCTCACAACTTCAAGTGTCTACTGGTATGTTGGGTTATCTGTTGTGTAAATGTGAGACAGCAGGCTATTGTTATGTGACAAATCTCCACAAAGCTTGTAGCTAAATTTTCTGTGGTTCTGGATCATGATCTTGACTCATTAGGATCCTTTGCTTTGTTTCTCCTGAGCCTGGCTAGTAGTCTCAGCTGGACATTCCACTGTGTTGGAATTCACTTCTAAACACTTCAGTTTGTTGACAACTTGATATTCTTGTGAAATCTGGGCTGAAGGTCATGACATCTTTCTGCTTAGAGGCTGTAAGTCACCGGAATTTTCTAGAGGTCATCTGCAGGGTTTTTTTTTGTTTTGTTTTGTCACAGGGCTTTTTCAACATGACTCCTTTCTTTATCAAACCAGGAAAGTGTCTGTATTGGGAGTTTTCTAAAATCTCATATGGAGTTTTGTTGTAAGGTGAATCATCCCAGAAGCCACATTTTGAAATATGGAATATTGGAGTTTTTATTATACAGTTAGCAGGCTGCAGGCCGCCAGTTGTTACAAAGGCCTGCAGCCCCCAAATACACATAAACAGCTAGGAAGCAGGCTAGAGAGGAGGAAAAAACAAAAACAATACCAACAAAGCCAATTCAGCTCTGATGGAGAACTGAATTGGGACACCATGATGACCGGAGATAAGCCAGGAGACAGGACCCAGGACACCATCACAGAGATATGTGGCATGGTGTCCCGGTAGCTAGACTGGTCCAGGCCTAAATAGGTCTGCTAAGTGGGCAGATCCACAGGAAATTCCCAGTCCCAGGCACTGGACTGACAGATTCAGTAACCTATCAGACAAGTGCAGCCCCTGCCTCCAGGGATCAGGGCATGCCCATTACCTGGGAGGAAGTTGATGGTCAGGGGTTTCTTTCTCCCAACATGAAGACAAGATGTCAGCTCTTAACATCCACCATGTGGCCAATATGGCGCTGGCCAGACCTGACCTCCTTACTTCAGTTTGAGATAACATAGCCTAATTATACCAACAAGATTCCATGACATGCTGGGCACTGGTGGCTCACGCCTGTAATCCTAGCTAGTCAGGAGGCTGAGATCTGAGAAGCGCGGATCAAAGCCACCCCTTGCAGGAAAGCCCTAGAGACACTTATCCCCAACAAACCACTCAGAAACCCAGAAGTGGTGCTGTGGCTCAAGCAGTAGAGCACTAGTCTTGAGGTGAAGAGCTGAGGGACAGTGCCCAGGCCAAGAGTTCAAGCCCCATGATCAAACCCCCCCCAAAACCCCCAAACAAACAAGCCAAAACAAAACAAAAAAGATTCCCACTAACACTTAAAGAGGATTACACAAAAGTGGGAACACCAGGAGGGGAAAATCAAGAGAGGGACCTTACAGAATAGAATATACCACATCTATTTTTCTTGTTTAAATGCAAGTTCCTTGGATCACCTGACCTGAATCTGGATGTCTGGGATGAGGTTCAGTGGTCTTTTCCAGGGGCTTCCTGTGCATATTATAGATTGAGGAATAGATGAACCTTTGTTGACTTGAAATCCCTCTGAAAACAGTAGGATATTTGATGTTCCTTTCTGTCCTTTCTGCTGAGGGTCTCCCAAGCCAGTCCCAGTGCAAACCAGTGGCCATGTGGTGACAGAATGTGAAGTCCAAAGAGTTGTCAATTTTCTCAGTATTTAAGGTATGGAAGTGTGTCATCTTGACAGCTTATCCATGAAGAGCATTCTTGATATTTAATGGATATATAAAATGGGGTCTACATGGTCTTCAAATTCAGTATTTAAAAACCTGTGTGCAGGGCTGGGAAGGTGGCTCAGTGGTAGAGTGCTTGCCTTGCATGCATGAGGCCCTGAGTTCGATTCCTCAGCACCACATAAACAGAAAAAGAAAGCTGAAAGTGGAAATCCTGGGTGCAGCCTTCTTGGAAGGAAAGACATGATGGTGGATTACAAGGATCCTCCATTTTGCTTTCATGAATAAGAAAATTCAGACAACAAATAAGAATCTACATTCTAATGACACAAAGAATGGAAGAGCATCAGAAATCATAAAAGAAATGGCAGGACAGGATACAAAAATTGAAAGATGAAAGAGAAAAGCTGTAAGCAGTCCTGTGACCCATTCCTGACTCCTTGGATTGGAGGGAGGACAGAAACAATTGAAGAAATAATCACCAGGTAAGCCAGACAGCTTTGCTGACAGACAGGCAATTCTAACTATCTCCTATAAGCCTGAAACCCAGTGTAGGTATTTGGTGAGACAGTGACTACTTTGATTCATAAGGCTAACCTCAGTGACAAAAGACATTTTATAACTTACTTCAGAGAGTTATGGCAATATGCCATCTTAGAAGAGGGCCTAGAGTTTGAGATTGAGATACACTAGGGATTAAAAACAAAAACTGATCATGACTCAGGGAGTTTTGTGAAGCCTTCCCACAGGTCAAGATATTCAAAGGTCTCAACCTCCCTGATGGGGAGCAAGTCCCATAGTCTGAGGGCCACAGCACCACACTTTTGCTGAGGATCAAGCAGAGTGCCCAGAGCATTCGAGCAAATGCTCAGCTACCCTAGTCCAAGGGTGAGAAATAGCACCTGAACCCTGTCACAACACTGTCTTGCTTGAACACTGAGACTACTTCAACCACCAGAAGAGTATAAATGAGCAAAACTTACAACAAATGACTTGGCCTCAGATGCTCAAATACCAATGCAGAAATTGGAGAAATATAAAAAACAAGGCAGCAGGCCTCCTCTGAAATTCAACAACTCCACAGGAGAAAAAAATCACTAAGGAAAATGAAGTGGGTAAAATCTCAGACATAAAGTTCAAAAATGATTATTAGATTGATCAATGAAATTATGACACAAATAAGTGCTTAAATGACTTTGAAAGCAAATGCAAATAAAGAGGTGAAAGAAAATGAGTCATGTCAAAGAGAAATCCAAGAAATACAGAGAAATCTGAAAAGTATCAAACTGAAATCCTGGAAATAAAAAGTTCAATAAATCACACAAAAACTCAAACTTCTCTGAAAGATTAACTCAAATTGAAGGCAGGATACGAAAGTTTCAAGCAACATTTAAAGAACTGAGGAAGTATAAATGGAGCATACAAGACCACTGACTGTATGTAGCAACTGAGCCTTTGTCCACCAGTCCCATGCATATCCTCCTCTGCCTTCTGTATGTTAATGACTATATAATTTATATGTTCCAGTGTGTGTATTTATATATATATAAATTCAATATATTTATTTATAGATTTGTAGACATATTCTATTTACCACAAATGAAGGAAACCATACAGCCTATGTTTCTTTGGCTCTGGCTTACTTTGCTTAATATCATTTTTCCAAGTCTTTCCATTTCTTATCATATAAGATAATATTCTATGAGATGAACTCCAAGAAAAGAAAACAAGAGACTTTTTTAGTTGCCACTGATCTTTTTTGTTTGCTTTTCCTTTTGTTTGTCAGTTTGTTTGTATTTGGGAGGGCAAGGGAGGGCACATAAAAGGTGGAACAAAGTGTGAACAAAGACAGCAATGGTACTCACTAGACACTATGTGGAATATAAACTTGATAGCTTGTAGGTGGAATGGGAGGAAAAGACTGGGAGAGAGCAAGGAAAGGGAACACATGTTCAAAAAGAATTGTACTCATTACTTATTACCTGATTCATGTAACTATCACTAACATTAAAAAAAACCTCATATTAATTAAAAAAATTGACTCATGACTAAAAGACCAGACATATTAATCATGAGCATAGAAGTGGTTGAAGCTAAAGCCACAGAAATCATATTTAATAAATCAAAAACAGAAAACTTTTCAAATTTTCAGAAAGAGAGGGTCATCCAAGTACAGGAGGCTTTTAGGATTTCAAGTAGATAAAACTAGAAAATAATCTCCTCAGGTTCTATTAGAGTTAAATCATTAGGCTTATAGAAATAGGAAAGAACATTGAAAGTTTCAGGAGGGAAGCACCAACTTACTTAAAAGGCAAATCCATCAGAATAACAGCAGAACTCTCAACAGAAACTTTAAAAGCAAGGAAGGCATGGAATGATGTATTTAGAGTATGATAAAACATAGCTGCCAACCTAGATTACTGTACACAGCAAAGCTATCACTAATAATTGAAGGAGAAATAAAATATTCCATGATCAAAGAAAATCTAAAGGAATTCATGTCCATTACTACATATAGAAGAGGAAGATAAACATGGTCAAATACAAGGAAGAATAAATCTCACTAGACAAGTAGATAAGCAAATGAGTAGTAGGGAAGAATCAAACATTACAAAAACAAAAAATGGAAGGGTTTATTACACACCTTTCAATAATTACTTTGAATGTTAATGGTCTCTAGTTTCCAATAAAATGGCACAGACTGGCAGATTTGTTCCCCACAAGAAATGCATCTCACTGACAAAGACAAACACAGGCTTAAAATGAGAGAATGGACAGAGATTTTCTAAGCAGATGGAGCCTGACAGCCAGCAGGTGTGGTTATACTCATATCTGATAAAGCAGGTTCCAAAATTAGAAGAGACAATGAAGGTTACTTTATATCATCAGGGGAATCTAACTACTGTAAACATATAGTCAGAAAATGTCAGAGCACCCAATCTCATAAAGCAAGTACTACCAGAGTAAAGCACAGATAGACCCCCAACACAGTAATAGGTGTGACTGTAGGACTGCATTCTCATCAATAGGTGAGACAAAAAACTGCAACAGGAAAACTTCAAAGGTATGCACAGATCAGATGGATTTAACAGACATTTGCAGTATACTTTACCCAACAACATACAGATACACTTTTTTGTGTCCAAATTATATCATATTTTAAGATATAAAGCAAGTTTTAACAAATACAAAAGGTAAGGGAACTAGGAATAGAAGGATATTACTTCAATAACAAATCACACATGCTATTGGTACAAACCTACAGCCAACATCATATTACCTGTGGATAAAATGAAACCATTCCTTCTAAAGTCAGAAAGGAGACAAAAAGCCCATTCTTCCCTCCCCCTCTCATCCAATATAGTGTTGAATTCTTAGCCAGAGCAATTAGCCACAAAAAGAAACAAAAGGGATGCAAATAGGAAAGAGAGAATGATTAAAGGGGTGACATTGATCAACATGCATTACATTCATAAACTGCTGTGTTAAATAACAACTCCTTTGTACAGATACTTAGAATGAGGGAAGGGTGACACTGATATTGATCAAGAAGCATTATACTCATAACTTGACATGGAATTATAACCTTTTGCACAACTACTTAATAACAACAGCAATAATAACTAAAATATAATAAAATATATTTTAAAAAGAAATTAAATGATCCCTATTTTCAGATGATATGATATATATATATATATATATATATATATATATATATATATTTTGGGTCCAGTCATGGGGCCTGAATTTTGGGCCTGGGTGCTGTCCCTCAGCTCTTCAGCTCAAGGCTAGTGCTCTACCACTTGAGCCACAGCACCACTTCCAGCTTTTTTTTATTACTTATGTGGTGCTGAGGAATCGAACCCAGGGCCTCATTCATGCGAAGCAAGCGCTCTACCACTGAGCCACCTTCCCAGCCCCACATGATATGATATAATACTTCACAGATCTTAAGAATCTACCAAAAAGATACAGGTGGACCTGTTGCAACAATGAGAAGTACAAGTTGTCATGTGCAAAACGAGCTTTACAACGTCAGTGCGGGGGAGGGGAAGGGGGGAAGGAGAAGGATTGGGATTGGGGGGGAGGGGGGAGGCTGGGAAGGGATGTGAAGGGTAAACAAAGGAGGAGGCTGCAATGCTTGGTAAGAAATGTACACATTATCCTGCCCATGTAATTGTAACTCCTCTGTACAGTATGTTCACAAATAAAATAAAATTAAATTAAAAAAAAAAGAATCTACCAAAAAACACTTAGTTCTGATAAATACTTTGGGCAAATGGCAGGTGGTAAAAGTTAAGATAAAAAGAAGAGTAGCCAGGTGCCAGTAGCTCTCACCTGTAATCCTAGCTATTTGTCTCTCAGGAGGCTGAGATCTGAAGATCATGGTTTAAAGCCAGCCTGGGCAGGAAAGTCTGTGTGACTTATATCTCCAATTAAATTAGAAAAAGCTGGAAGCGATGCTGTGGCTCAAGTGGTTGAGTGCTAGCCTTCAGCAAAAGGAGCTCAGAGAGTGTCCAAGCCTTAGGACCAGAAAAAAAAAGCCAGTCATTTTTTTTTCTATAGTCAAATAATAAAAAGGCTAAGAAAGGAATCAGGAAAACAATCCCATTCATAACAGCCACAAAAAGTTTAAATATTCAGAGATAAACCCAACTAAGAGAGATAAAAGACCTCTATAATGACAGTTGTTTAAGACTCTGAAGGAATGGGGGAGAGGGGGGAGGCTGGGAAGGGATGTGAAGGGTAAACAAAGGAGGAGGCTGCAATGCTTGGTAAGAAATGTACGCATTATCCTGCCCATGTAATTGTAACCCCTCTGTACAGTATGTTCACAAATAAAATAAAATTAAATAAAAAAAAAAGACTCTGAAGGAAGAAATTGGGGAAGTTCCAGAGGAAGGAAGGACATCCCAAAACATGCTGATCATGGATCAGCACAATTACTGTGAAAATGGCCCTGTATAGCGTTCTCTTACTTGCCACCATGTTAGTCAAATTTCCTTAACTATAATAAATACCGTACATAACCAACTTATAAAAAGCAAAGGTAGCCGGGAGCTAGTTGCTCTTGCCTGTAATCCTAGCTACTCAGAAGCTGAGATCTGAGGATCGCAGTTCAAAGCCAGCCTGGGAAAGAAAGTTCGTGAGACTCTTATCTCCAATCAACCACTAGAAAACCCGAAGAGGCATTGTGGATCAAATGGTAGAGTGCTATCCTTGAGCTGAAGAGCTAAAAGACAGAGCCCAGGCCCAGAGTTTAAGCCCCATGACCAACCAAAAAAAATAAAAAGTTTATGTGGGTTCAGCTTTTGAGGTTTCAGTTTGTGTTTGATTAACCCCATTGCTTTGGATCTGCATTGAAGCAGCACATCATGGCAGGGTACATGGTATAGATCTACTTACCCCATGGCCAGGAAATAAAGAGAAAGGGACCTAAGTGTACATAGTCTCCTTCTCCCCCCCTTTATTTTTCGGTCAGTTGTGGGGCCTGAACTCTGGGTCTGGGCGCTGTCCCTCAACTCTTCAGCTCAAGGCTAGTGCTCTACCACTTGAGCCACAGCATCACTCCCAGCTTTTTCTGCTTATGTGGTGCTGAGGAAACAAACCCAGGGCCTCATTCATGTGAGGCAAACACTCTACCCCTGAGCCACCTTCCCAGCCCTCATAGTCCCTTTTAAATGTCCATGTCCAGTGAGTAAGCACCACTCACAATGCTCTACTTTTCAAAGGTTCTACCACATTCCAAACAAGGCCGTCCTAAAGATTAGGCTTTTATTGTTAGGTTTTCAAAGAGAGGTAGCCAAGAAAGAACCACACCATGTTCGTGGTATTCAGGTAAGGGGTAGGTTTATTCAGTAAAACTGCTGGGACCAGGCCAGGTTGGCACTCCACACGGCTGACAAAGAGAGCGTCTGGCCCTGGGCTAGGCCTTATCTTGTGTAAGGGCAGGGAAAGGTGTGGCCAGGTAAATGGAGGTGGGACCAGGTAAGAGGAGGTGAGACCAGGTGGGAGAAAGGTGTGACCACATCAGATCCAGATGTGCCCTTAGCCAATGCAGATGTGACCTCTTCTTGGTGTCCCAGTTGCCTAGGTAACACAGGTACTGGGTGGGGTCTGCTCCTCATCCAGAAGTAGACCTTACATTTATTACATGGGCTCCTGAGGGGCATTTATCACCCAAATGACAGTGCCCAGTGAAAAATTAGTGTGGTTTCCAAGAGAATCAGCACACTTTGTGCCTGTGAGGTCAATTACATAGTTATCTCTTCTCCTTAGCTCCAAAAATTGTGGATCAAACTCTGTCATGCTCATTCTGTGTCCCCTACTACAGTGGGGTCCAATGAAGAAGGGAACATTGAGTTTGACTTTGACAGCTTCCCTAAGGGAGAGAGGCAGACACTGTGATTTTCCAAGAAAAATGTTACATGGCCGCTCTTGTCAAAAATGATTTCTCAGTGCTGGAATCAGACTACAATCTAGCAACTTCTCACTTGGGGTATCACATACTTGTGTTCCTAATATTTTACCCAGAAACCTTATGATCACCACAACATCAATACTGTTAGGAGTACTCTGTATTAAAGGGCTGTCTGTATAAATGTGGATGGTAAACATTTCCAATCCCCCATGCTCAGGGGCCATTACATTAGAGGTCAGTCAGTCCCCAAGAATAACTGAATAGCCTGGGCATCATCTTTCCTAGTGATCATCAAATAAGGCACTCTAGTGGTTTATCCAGTGCAATGTGATGAGAACTTCAGGGAAGAAGTAGGAAAAGCATATTTAGCCCAAACAAAATGAAGTTATGAGGAACAAGTCTTCTGTTCTCTCTATATCTAATCACATGAAATTATAACCTAGGAAATTACTCTCTATGAGGCCATAAAGCTCCAAGAGACTCCGTAGGCTGTTGGTTGTCTACAGATAAGGTATCAGAATAACTGGATAAGTGACCTAAACTTTGATATTTAGACCATTGTACTCTTTTTAATAAGTTTTTTAATGTAAGAATACTGTACACAGGAGGGGTTACAGTTATTTAAGCAAGGTAATGAGCACATTTCTTATCAAGCATTGTCTCCTCCTTTATTTTTCCCCTACCATCCCAGCATTGTACTCTCTTAAGGAGCCAAAACTCCACTCTCTTCTCTCCAGACAATAGGCTATTTGTTATTTCTGTGAGATTCTTCACTCAGTTGAGAGCATTTTATTCAAGAAAGCATGAAGTACAGCTTTCAAAATTTTGAAGGAATGAATTGGTGTGTTTCATGCAGAGATAGCCTTATAGAGATGCTGAGAAGATGGAGTGAAGCTTCAACCCATCAATCAGAAAGAATTCACTAAACATCTTGAATGAGTTGGTCCCCTGGAAAGACAGCCAAGAAAAGGGTAGGCATCAGCTAGCCTGAGCAGAATGGGAAGCTATGAACTAAACAAGGTCTCCTGCCAGTTTTTTACTTCAAAGTTAATTACAGAGCTCATAAATACTCAAAAACAAGAACAAAATAACTTGCCATTACCTCAAAGGCTCAGACACTCTAAGTCTCTAGACCCATACTCCTCTGTTTTTTAAATTTAATTTTAATTTTAAGGTGATGTATAGAGGGGTTACAGTTACATAATTAAGGAAATAAGTACATTTCTTGTCAAATACATTACCCTCATTTTTCTCCCATTTTCTTCCCCTTGACTTCGCCTTCCCCTACCCAAGTTGTAGAGCTGCTGTTCCATTGGTTCATCCTTTGTCCTTTGTTTCACCATTTTGTTATTCCCCTTCCTTTCCTTCCCCAAATCAGATTAAGGTATATATAAAACACAGGATACCAGAATCAAACACAGTAACTACAGGGGATAGACCAAAGGGGGAAAGGAAAAAAAAAAAGAAAGAACTTTGTACAGTACATTAAAAACAACATCATCATCAACAAAAAAAAACTCTCTTGTCTTCATATCTTGGAGTTCATTTCAATTAGCATCATTGTATATGGTCATATGTACATAGCTATTGAGCTATTGTGATCCTCTGCTAGGGCTATCCTAGACACACATTTTTTTTTGGGGGGGGGGGGTCTGGTCGTGGGGCCTGAACTCAGCCTGGGCGCTGTCCCTCAGCTCTTCAGCTCAAGGCTAGCACTCTACCACTTGAGCCACAGCACCACTTCTGGCTTTTTTCTTTTTGCTTATGTGGTGCTGAGGAATCGAACCTAGGGCCTCATGCATGCAAGGCAAGTGCTCTACCTCTGAGCCACCTTCCTAGCCTGGACACACACTTAATGTGATTTTTTTTTTTCTTGCAAATGGGGCGATATCATTCTTTCTGATGGAAGCACAGAATTCCCATCTTCCTCTTACTTTTCTTTAAGAATTACTATACCAGAACACAATCTGTACTTCCTCTTGGGAGGCATAGGATCACAGTTTAAGGCCAGTCCAGGCTAAAAACTAAAGGTATCACATCTTTAAAAAAAAAAAGGAAAAAGGCTTGGTATGGTGATCCACAACTACTATCTCAGCTATGTAGGAACTATAGTTAAGAGAATTGAGGTATGAGGCTAGCTCCAACAGATACATGATCCTCTTTGAAAAATAAAGTAGAAAAGGGGCTGGGGCATGGCTAAAGTGGTAGAATATTGGCTGTACTCAAGCCCAATTCTCCCCGGTACTGCCAAAAAAAATGTCCCATTGCTTAGAGATACAACAAATAAATGAGCCCTCAGCATTCTACTCTACATGCATACCCAAATCCACATGTTTATGTTCATTGTAAAGAATAATAGAGTTTACATAGGATTTTCATACATCCTCTCATATTATGAGTCATTTCTACATGACTTGTAATACCTCATAGAAAGATTTATTTTACTTCACCCTGTGTTTCTTAAAAAGAATGACGAGAAAAACCTTCTGCCCATACTCAATGCAGACACATCTCCCTTAACTGTTAATATTAAGCAGTTTACCTCTATGGGTGTTAAATACACAGATGTGGTTAGTTGACTGCATTTGTGGATGGAATCACAGCACATTTAAATTGCTTTTGAAAACAGTTTTCAAAAGGTAGAGACAAAATTAAAATGGCAGGATTGTTGGTAAGTACTGAAGCTGGGGACAAGTATTTAGGGTTTGCATTCTATTCCTTCTACTTTGTATGTGTTTGAAAACTTCCATAATAAATAGGTGAAGTAAAAATGGAAAAATACCTAGTTTTTATTCGTAAGTCTCAGAGAAATGAAACAGGGGCCATCAATAATGCAATAGAATAGGTCTTTCATTAATGCTTCTGTTTTTCTTTCTTTAGGATAGGTATTTATTGGTGGAGATAGAACTGAAAGGTGGAAATGTGATAGATGCAGGGCTGGGCTTTCCTGGTGAAAGAAAACAGAGATCTAGAGAAGCAGTCGGGCAATAGCTTCTTAGATGGAGCATAATTTTGGGGCCAGAGTTTACTTCACTGTTTGAAGGATCTTGGTCCATGTCTATTTATAGCATGTTTGCCTCTTCTGCTAACCTTGTGGGCATGGACTATGTTCCAGTTGTGGGCCCATCCTCAGTGCCAGCCAGAAAGATCAGGACAAAGGTTGACTTGCAGAGTGATTAAATATGCATGAATTGATGTCAACGTTCTCTGAGTAACCTAGTTAAGGCTTTGACGAATAACCAATGCAAGGAGTAAGTTCATCTAAACAGATCCTTGGGGTTGAAGAAAAATGGCCACTTGTGGATGTGAGGAACCTTATGGCAGATTAGTGCTAGTCATCAGGAGAGAGAGGTGCTGGAGGTACTGCCTGGTTTTGGAGATGGAGACACTGTTTATACCTTTTTGAATGAATTTGTGTTGTGATAGGTATGCTTATAACAAACACATGCAATGCTGAAAACACTACTTTTCTAGGCAATATTATAGACATAGAGATAGGAGATTACTTGCAAATGATAGAGATAGGAGATTACTTGTAAATGAAGAGACAAAAGGCTTCAGTAAAATAGCTTCTTATCAAGTGTAATAAACATGTACAATAAGTGGTTATTAAGGACAGTCACATTAATGAGCAATGGAAAAACTAAAAGAGATTTTTTTCAGGGGGTATGGAGGGAGAGAAGGGAAATGAATAAAGATGAATGAAAAGGGAGGTAAACAGGAAGTGAAGGAAAAAAGAATGGATGCTGCTGGAAATTGCCTGGCTATTCTTAGGCGAGAGCAAAAGCAAATCGAATGAGTTTCTCCACTTTCACTTTGAAAAAAGAAGACATGTATCTCACATATGAAATGTGGCCCATTATCTGTCAATACTATTCAGAGTTGTCGTTAGAGCAGCAAGTCTATGCCATAAAATACACTTCAAACTCCCCATCTCTTTCTTTTTAGGAGTGGCACAACTCTAACTTGTTTGGAAAATTGTTTTCTTTTAAATTAAATTAATTTATTTTAAGTTATCTTTATGTAGTTGCATCAAGGGATTTTATTTTATCACTTTAAGTAGCTGTAAAAAGGGATTTCAATTTCATCTCAATTTATGAACACAATGCACCTTGGTCAATATCCCCCCTTTCATCATGCTCCTCCATCCCTTCCAACCTCACATATGTACATTAAATAGCATGAGTGCATTTATCCACTCTTCCTCTCGCCATTTACCTACCCATTTCCTATTAGAAAATTTGTATTTGATGGCACTTTTTCTACCTTTAGTGGAGAAATTTGAGTGTGTGTGTGTGTGTGTGTGTGTGTGTGTGTGTGTGTGTGTGTGTGTGTGTGTGTACTATGCAGTGAATACACTTTATAACTGATGCTTTTAACATCTCTCAAAACAAGATGCGTGTCAAGGTTCAATTGAAATACTTTTTTTCCTCCTTTCTTGATGGTTCATAAAATGATGTGCTATATTTTATCAGCCATATCTTTGACCATAAACTTGATTTATTTGGAGAGGGCAGTTGGAGAAATAGGGATAAATATGATGTCTTGTGTAATGATATAATTTAGAACTTTTCTTTAACTTCAGTTTCTGCTATTTGTTTGTGTGACTAGCTATGATTTGAATGTGGCTTGTCCCCTGCCTGCCCACCCCCAAGGGCTCATCTGTTGAAAACTTGGTCCACAGTGTGGTGGAACTAAGAGGTAGTAACACTTTTAACGAGTGAGGGTTAGTGGGAGGTGGTTAGGTTCCAAGGGGAGCTTCTCACAGTAGGTGTTAGTGCTGGCCTTACAGAGTCAATTTTCTCAAGGGTTGGTTGTTATAAATGAGTAACCTGTCCCCTGATTCACCTTTTTTTCTTGTGTTACCATCCAATCTCTTCATCTCACACATGCTCTCACCATGTGTGGTGCCATAGTGCCATAGTGTGGTTCTGGGGTTGGTGTCTTCTTCAGGGCCAAACCAATGTGGTCACCTAATATTGTACCCTATCAACCTCCAAAACTGTGAGCTAAGCATGTCTCTTTTCTACATAAATAATCTAGCTTCATGTTATAGTTAAAGAAGTTCACTAGGACTAATATTTTATGATAAAACTCATATCTACTTATAGACTCTGGATGGATCCATGAAATTGTTAAAATCTTTCTTCTAAATGTTCCTTCATGTTTTATTTTTTTCTACCCTTTCTCTGCTTTGCTGAGCTCTGCGTTTATAACTTCCTGAAAGGCATGCACATCTTAGATCAGCTCTTGCTTTGAGAAGAACCAGCTGTGATGATATGAGAACATCGTTCTGTGCCATAAGGTGTGCCACAGATGCTCTTCAATACTTTAGAGAATACTACTGCTGAGTCTAAACACAGTGATGTGTGTGCCCCATATACCCAGTGCTTCTGTTTCTCTTTCTCACAAGTGATTTCTGGTTTTCTGGGCACATGCTTGTGCTAAATGCCAAGCAACTGCAAGCTTCAGCACAGCAGCTAACAAATAAAGAGGGCTTGGTTCTCTTCTATAGGAGAGAATTGCTTTTAACTCTTGAGAGCAATTACTTTTGTATTTTTTCTGCAGCTTCAGGCCTTGTGGATTTCCACTTAAAAGTGAGGACACTAGTCATGTAGGCACACTTGGCACATCGTTCATCACATAGCTGAAAAGGAAGTGAAACTGGTAAACTCTAACGGCTGGTACCCTCGGGTGTGGGTCCAAATGTTGAGATATGATGCAGGACCAAGCATCTCTTAAACTCTTTTTGGTTGTGTAGTACATCTGACCTCAAGTGAGCAGGTGATATACTATAATGGGGGCTGGCTCAGCAGACTGTGGGGTGGAGGTCAAAGACATTGATCTGGATAATGGCACCTGACAATTGGTGATGAGATGAGACAATCAATAACAGAGCAAAAGCACTAGTACACAATCTATGGCTTTATCTGTTGCTCAAGCAGTGGGAAAGTCAAGTGAGCCAAATGAGTGCAAATTTGAGTCCTGAGTAAACACTCATTGCACATGGTAGATGCTTCCTACAGCATTTACTTTAGAAAGTTGGTAACGTTCACTTGTATTCTATGCAAACGTCTTTTAAACATCCACATAGTTACAGGTTTTGTCAGACACAATCTTTCTTCTTTAGAAACCAAACAAAATGTCACCTCCCTCTTGGAGAGATTTACTCATTGACAGAAACATAATTTCACTTATCCACCAAGAGAAATGTTGACAGTGACAAGAAGATAGTACCTTTTACCTTCAAACCTGTTTTATAGGAAGCAATTTAAGCTAAAATAGCCCTTTCTTCCATTTTTCTCAGTTTTATCAGCAATGATTATTCTCTTTGCTGCTCCACTGGGTTTGCTGTGTCAACTCATGTCCAAAGTGCTAGAGATGGATCTAATTTTTTTTGACTTGAAATGAAGATTAAACATCCATGGACCAGGTTTTAGAAATCAGGGATCTAAAGGGGCCTTGGGCAAGGATTCATATCCTGGTAGGGCTAGCTTTGTAGCTGCAAGGAATGGAGAGAATATGAAAGACCATTGGGATAAGTGCCTGGATGCTGGGACTCTTTGTCATTATCATGTCAAACAAAGTCATTGGAAGGAGAAGAGCTGACCCCATGTGCAGTGTGCATGACAACAGGGGTGAGGAGTAAGTTAGACAGGAAAGAGCAAAGCAAGTTAATGGAGTGAGCCATATATCTATGTCCTCAATTAGAGACAGATACCATTGTGGTTGTAAGGGGCTACTTATGACTCTCATTGCTTATCTTTAAATCGGTACACTCCTCTTTACTGGCTCTGTGACCTTCAGTGAGCTTGTAATTCTCCTCAAGTATCATTTGTAAAATGAAGATAGTAATGACTCTTGCCTCACTGGGGGCTTTGGTGATAATGCATGTAAATCATTTTAGCTGAGTTATGGTCATATAGTAAGTGCTCAATAAATGTTACACTAGCTACTTATTCCCATCCATCATATAGACCTATCTCATCAAACTCTGAACTCTTCTAGAATGGGATTCTGATGTGTCATCATTTGACTTGCTCATCTATACAACTTTTGAATGGCCTGTTGCCATCTCTCCCCTTCTTTAACATGTTCTCTCCTTCCTGAGTCTCCACAGATGGTAGGTTTTTCCATCACAGTTTCCCTGCTGCATTTTTCTCCTCCACTAGACCTCTCACCTGGGCTTTTCCTCTATCATGTTCTCCTATCTATAAAATTGGTATCTTCTGGGCCACTCTCTTTTCTTTTTTCTTTTTTTTTTGTTCTAAAAATAGTGTACAGAGTGGTTACAGTTACACGAGTAAGGTAATGAGTACATTTCCTGTCGATCATTGTTACCTACTCTTTTGTTTTTTCTCTACCATCCATCCCTTCCCTCCCCAACTCCCCATCTCCCCCCTCACTCCAAGTTGTAAAGTTTGTTTTCAACATAGTGTCTTGTACATCTCATTTTCTGACTCTCAACTTCACATAGCCAATTTTCTGACTGAAAATAGATTCTTAGATGATTCCTTGACAGAAATCTGGAGTTTGAAATCTAAACCATTGCGTCCCTTTTTCTTCCTTTATCAAGTCTTCTCAATATGTAACTTTAATACTCATCTAATTTTTTTCAGCCAGAACCCAGTAATGTCTTCCTTAATTCCTATATCCATTGTAATCAGCAAGTCCAAAAGATTCCAAGGGCTGCTGCCTCCCTCCACCTCTGTGGGCGCCACTGTGGTCCAGGTTATCTTTGTGCTTTGCCCGGAATCCACAGTAGCCTTCTAACTATTCTTCCCTTCTCTATCCTTGATCTCAGACAGAAAAACCAGAGAAATATCTCAGAATCACAGTTAATCACATCCCTATGCTGATTGAAACCTTACCATATTGTTTCTTTGAGTGTAGCATAAAAGCCCTCAGGGATCTGGTTCTGCCTCTTTCTCAGGCACCCTTGTATTTGCTTTTTCTTCTCATTCACATTCTCCAGTCATATGAGCTTTTTTAAAGCTTGAGTCAGGGCCTGGAGTGTCTTGTTGGTTGTCTGTGCTTCTGGGAAGCCCATTTCCCTGTATCCAGAGTGGCTCCTCTGCATGTTATTTTCTAAGGCAGACTACCCTTCCCCTAGTGCTCTCTGTCCCAACATTGTGTCTTTTCTTTTCATGGCAGGTTCCACCACGTGGAATTTGCAATTATTTGACTGAATTGATTTGACTTTTTCTCTTCTATGGAGACATACTGCAGTATCTCCAGTGCTTAGCACATAGTAGGACTCCATGAATGTTTGCTGAATGAGCAAATCCAACGAAGTAATGGTTAAATGCACATTGCGGGAGAGAAGTTAATGATGTCTCAAGGTGTGTGACTATTTTTAGAGGTGATTGTATTGTTATCAAGAGATAAAGTGCTAAGTCTACTGGAGACACATGTGCAGGGAAGATATTGGAACTTTGGGGCTAGAAAGCTACAGCATGAGTTATGGCTTGGCTTGTTATTAGCTGTGTGACCTTGGGCATGTTTCTTAGCTACTCTTAACTTCAATTTTCTCGTCTGTAAGATGAGGATTAAATATCTTTACCTCAGAGCGTGTGATGAGGATTAAGTGAGTAATGCATGTAAATCCTCTGCATAGAGCTGGCACATGACAGGCACTTGATGCTTGGTCATTTAGTTTTTCCTTCTATCAAATGCAAAAACCTGGGACTTCAGGCATTGGTGAGCTGGTGAGAAAGGTTGGAGAGGACAGAGAAGCTGTCTAGGTACTAGCTTTCCCATGCCCCACGCCCTCTCTATTCACCTTCCAATCACATGGTGTCAGGAATCTCAGATAGGCACAGGAAGCACATTTATTTTCCAGTCATCATGGAACATATGGGCCGAGTAATTGCCTTTGCAAATCCTTCCTTAAAGTTGCAAATTTCAAATCTTTCAGTTTGGAATATCACTGTATATGTGGGGTGCTTTTTCCAATTTCCTTTATTTTGCCTTTCAATATTGAATTTATTAACTGTTTCTTAGTACTCTCCATTATCTGAAAGCCTGCTCAAACAGCTACAGAGAGGTCTTTGCCATTTCCTAACTACTTTCCACTTAGTGGCACTGAAACTGTTGTTGTCATTTTTCCTTTAAATATAATGTTTCTTATTTGCTTTCTCTCTCTCTCTTTCTCTTTCTCTCTGAATCTGTGTCTGTCTTTCTGTCTCTTTTATTGGTACTAGTGCTTGAACTCAGGAACTCTGGCTCTCGCTCAGCTGCTTGCTCATGGATAGGGCTCTACCACTCAAGCTAAGACTCCAGTTTGACATTTTACAGTCTTTCTTCCCGGGATGGCTTGAAACCATAATTGTCCAGGTCTTTGTCTCCCAAGTAACTAGGAATACAAGTGCTAGCCACCGGTATGTAGCTTTCTGTTCCATATTTTGTTCTCTTGATGGAGGTTAAGTTTTCCTGGGATCCAAACTGTTCCCTCTTATTTGGTTTCTAGATTCCTGACTTTTCATTTCTTTTCTCTCTCTCTCTCTCTCTTTTTTTAAAACTCCTTCCTTTTCCTGTTCCTACCATCTTTCTTGGTCTTTCTTCCCCATTTCTCTATTTTTGTACTCTCACATTTTTCATTGTCTTTTTTCACTCCAATTATCTTTGCCTGGTATAGCTGGAGCAGACATTTATGTGCCCCACGTCGTCACATTCCTGTATCTGCTTGGAATATCAGCCACAGATGTGGAAGACAATTCCAGACCCACCACATTCCTTTCTGCCCAGAAGCCTTCTTACAGCACCAATGGAGCAGCTGACTTGTGCAAATGCAGCCCCAAACCAGTGAAAGTTGCCCTAGGAGTAATACTCAGCCATGGGGATGTTAGAGCAATGGCTTTGTCTTGTTGGGACTACTGGACTTGGCATTTGCAGAAGACAGAAGAGTATGGAGTGACTTCAGGTTGTAGAGGCCAAGGAAAGATAGTGTTAGTGGTGAAGGCAGAGGGGAAGGGGAGATAATACTTAGTTTAGTGACCTCAGGGCAGGGATCATAA
Source organism: Dipodomys merriami (assembly GCF_024711535.1). Lineage (NCBI taxonomy): Eukaryota > Metazoa > Chordata > Mammalia > Rodentia > Heteromyidae > Dipodomys > Dipodomys merriami. Next base: position 75,794,978 of record NW_027202270.1, on the reverse strand, counting down.
ATCATTACAGAGATAAATCATACTGATTTATAAATCATATTGATTTATCTCTGTACCGTGTTCCCAACACTAACATAGTAGTGCATCTAAGTGTTCATGAAATGTTTGATGAAATAGTCAATGGGTTTCTTCACGTGCTGGTACTTTTTGGGAGAGTGGCTTGTGCTGGAATGGCTTCTTTGGGAAGTCAGGGGCTGCTGGAGAGGCACTGTGATATTGTCCTCAAGATATTGATAGATTTTTCTCTTTTAATATGTGTTGCATTGTTTCACAGGGCATTGTTATTTGATTCATAAGACGGCTATTTCCTTGTCATTTGTCAAACCACTTTGAAAGTCATTTGATTTTTTTTTTGGGGGGGGGGGAGATTGATCTTCTAGAATGCCAGCATTGCATGGTATTTCAGGAAGCATCATAAGTGGCTCAGCAAACCGTAAATTGTTTAGCATTTATATATCACTTATACTTTCCAGAATCTTAACATTAGTTAATTCTCATGTTGCTTAAATATAAATGTCATTTCCAGTCATGATTTGTATTTCTTAAGTTTGTAAATGTTCTCTGTCAGCTTTTTATTTGTCAGTAGCTATTTTGTTTTCTGTCACTAAGATTTCTATTTAAAAATTTTTTTTTACTGTTTTATCGAGTTGCAAACACATAGAGAATTTTGTTTGGTGTGCAATGGCTATTTGAATAGTTTGTGGCTGATGTTGACCTCTGAGGTCCTACTGTCTGCTTGGCCATGTTTCTCATAATTAGGGGTTTCCTGGGAGAGGTAGCAGCAGGGGATAAAAGAAGGTATTCATAAAAGGCAGAGATGTGCTGGGTTCCTGCAGTTTCCACTTTTAGAAGTATATCTAATAGTTTTCAGAGAGATACCCATTCTTAAAGCTTATCCCCACCATCCCAGATCCTAGACTAGAGAGAATATGAGCATTAGGAGTGGGTGCCAGCATGCTGCCTTGGAGAATGCCTGACTCTAATGAGAGTCATCTTAGGAGGACTCCCCACTGGGGATGTCCTGCTGCACAGAGCCACAGGGAGCCTCCCTGCCTTTTTCAGAAATCTGCATATTCAGAGGCCAGAAAGCAGCCAAATGCTGCCAGAGAAAGTTGCACATCACCTAGGATGAGACTTGACAGTAAAGATCATACACTTCGATGTAGAACAAGAATGCCTGCCTTCTCCCTGCTGGCTCCCAGCTATAGCTGTGGCTGGCCATTTCCAGTATGTGTATCAGAACAGATGTGGCCTCCTGCAGTGAGAGCTGAGGAGAAAATCCCTGCCCCATCCTGATATGATGATGCTGGACAAGAATCTTCTTGTATCCAAATGTCTTCCAGAGGTGGAGAGGGTTATTCTAAAATTATGTGAATATTTGCCAGAAAAGAACATTTTGAATCAGAAAGGACTGAATTATCATATATGGAAGGATGAAAAGTTTTCAACTATCAGTAGAAATTGGTGCTGAAGAGGTGAAATTGGTTATGAATAAATACTGAAAAATCAGGCTTACAAATTGGATGACTATCAAGCGTTCTATCAACTTCTACTATTATCCCACCCTGTAAGCGAGGAAATATGGGTTTAGATGTATTCAATAGCTCAGTCAAAGGAGTCCAGCTTGTAGATAGTAATGTTGTTTCCAAAGCTAGGTCTGTTGTAGCTTTGATCTTAACCTTTACCCCAACGGATTACTTATAGCTCCCCAAATTTCCCACAGATGTACTTTAAAGGGCTGATGAACTCATTCTCTTACAGTTTAAATCAGATACTACAGGGAACTTAGGATTTCTTTGTGACTTGTTTTTTTGAAAATCATGTTTGATGATATGAAGAAATAGAGCATTTTGTGTAGGGGGTTACTATCTGGCTCTCAAGTAGGTCATCTATAACCACAGAGTGAGGCCTCTTGACTGGTTTGGTGAGGCAACTATCCTCAAAACAAAAGGAGCTAGAGAAGGAATTCTCCAGAGGGCGAGACCCTGCCTTGGTCTCTAGATATCCTCTCTAGTTGCATCTCTTTGTCTCTGTGGTTAAGTGTAATGACCAGGTAACTTGATTCCTACTTTGCTTTCTGTAACAGGATGTCCTAAACATTGGACAAGAGAATTCCTATTGCAGGAAGATAGCATTTTCCCACCTATAAACTGATAAATTGACACCCTGCTTTAGTAATTCATCCTCTGTAGTGTGTGTGTGTGTGTGTGTGTGTGTGTGTGTGTGTGTGTGTGTGTGTGTGTGTGTGTGTGTGAGTCCTAGGGCTTGAACTCAGGGCCTAAGCACTATACCTGAGTTTTTTTTTTTTTCTTTTTTGCTCCAAGCTAGTGCTCCACTACTAGCGCCACAGCTCCACTTCTGGCTTTTTTGGGTAGCTAATTAGGGATAAGAGTCTCATAGACTTTCCTGCCTGGGCTGGCTTTGAACTGTGATCCTCAGATCTCAGCCTCCTGGGTAGTAGGATTGCAAGCATTAGTAACTGGCACCTAGCACCTGTGAGTTTTTTTTTAAAGCAAGCATTTGTTCCAGAGGTAGAGCACATGTGGGTGATCAGAAGCCAAATTTTGCATCTGCAAAGGTGGGCACAATCCTTGGCTCAAACCCACAGTTATGAAGATAGAGTTACTCTCTGCAACTCACTGGTCTTACCCATTCTCCTCAAAGCCATCTCCTCTGAGGGTTGACATGGGAGCTCAATCCCTTTAACAAGCAGGGGATGCAGATAGGAAAATAACATGATATTATTACCTGGAAAATAACAACAACAACAACTATAATAATACTCCGAGGTAGGAAAGCTATAGAGAAAATTGCCCATTCGTACTGATATTGTGAAGGTAAATTGGTAAGTTTTCACTTTTTTCTTTGTAGTAGAAGATTTTTTTAGGTGCCTGTGCTATGCAGTTAGTCAATTATCCATCTAGGAAGAAAACTGAATGAAATGGATGAGAAGTACTAACAGGGATAGCTGTCCCTACCATACTTCAAATGCTCTTCCTTAAGGGTACAGGGGGAGGAGTACAGTAGACTGGGATTCATACAAATGATGGGATCCAGCATCCTGGCCACTGAAATGAGCTTGTAGCAATACGTCTGTAGACATAGAATAGAATTCTTGGTCTAACTGAATGAAAATATATTATATACTGCATATGTAGTATAATTTGATTTTGGATAAATGAGGCTATCAGCATGTACATTTTACACATGCAGGTTTGAATAAATGTTGCTGTAATGTGGATAGAAAATGTTCCACATGTTAAATAAATACTTGATTATCAGTGTAGAGCTATGAGAAGTGATGGAAATGCTAAGAGAAGGGGTACAGTAGCGATCTAGTAGTTCCAGTCACAGGGGACATGACTTGAAAGGTCTTTTTCTCTCTTCCTTTCCGTTTCCCACTCATAGCATGAGCATTTTGCTGTACACTGCCCTCCTCACCACAGTGTGCTATCTCACCATAGACTTGAAAGTAGTAGGGCCACTTACCATGACCTGAACCTCTGAAATCAGGAGCCAAAATAAACCTTTCGCTGTAAGTTGGTTATCTCAAGTGTTTTTTTACAAACAGAAAAGCATCTATGGCTGGTGGCAATGGACATCTCCCAGAAGTAGAATGCTGACTGCTTCTAACAGAAATAAACCTGTTCTTTTACCTTTGGTGATGTCAGAAGATCCATAGATTTCAGCTCATCTAAATGCCCAAACTCACGACTACCAGCTTTGTGTCAGTGGTTTTCAGTTCTTGCTATTTTAAATATTGACAGTTTGGCTTTCATCTATTGTTTGTATTGCTGTCTACTTTGGGTTCTACCACTGCAACTATCCCCAGTCCCAGTATAGGCCTTTACACTGCTAGTATTTCATTCTTCTTAAACCCATGAATCCTCTCCTCTACTTCCTGGCTGTTGTTTTATGCCAAACTTTTATAGCCGGACCCTTTGGGGCTCACCTTTTGTACCCTTTCCTCGTCCTCCTGGCCACACATATGCCCATATAGTCAGCTTGCTGCTGTGACTCCTCTGTCTCCTGCAGAGAGACCATGCCATCTGTTTGGTGTCTGTTCATCCCTAATGAATTTATTCCATCTACCAACTCATATTCACTGGCCCATGCCTTTGGCTATTCAGTGGCGGACCTGTCATTCATTCCTGAGAATCTCCAGGACAGTGGAGATGAATGGCAGTGAGTTTGCCTTCCATGTGGGAGGACGGGCAGAGATCCAGGAGCTTTGCTTGCAACCCTGTCCTGCCATTCGTTATTAAGCTTGACTTGTTCCTGGGATGGATGACCTGTGGTCCCGGAGAGAGTTGGACTTAATATGTGTGTGGAAAAATGGTCTCAGTGATGGGTAAAAAATAGATTTATAGAAAAAAACTTCAGTAATAAGGAGCTTTATATTTGATGCTCTCTTCTCCTCTCCTCCCCTCCCCTTCCTTCTCCTTTCCTTTCCCTCTTCCTTCCCCTTCCCTCTCCCTCCGTTTCCTTCCCCTTCTCTTTACCTCTCTTCTCCTCTCTTCTTCCCTCTTCTTCTCTTCTCCTTGTCTTTGCCTTCTCCTTCTTCCTCATCTCTTCCCTCTATCCCCTCCCCATTTCACTTTCCCTCTCCCTCCTTCCCTCCTGCCTCTCTTTCTCCTTCCTTTCCCACTATCTTATTTAAGATCTTAGTATTTGTCTGGGTAACTCTGAGACATTATTGCAAGAAGGGCTCAGGACCATAAAGATGCTTTGGCATATGACTTGAGTATTAGTAATTGTTCTATGACATAATCTGACAATCTAGATAAGTGGCTCACTCTTTCTGATCTTTATTTATTTTACCACTTGAAAAAGCAGCTTAGTATCAATAATAATGGCAAATGGTTCTTTATTGGGTATTTTCATCCCTTGGTATTCACTAGGGATTAGTTATAGAATATCCCCTTCAGATTCCAAAAATCCACAGATGCTCATGTTTCTTATACAAAGTGGCATATATATTTTAAATTACCCCTATTATTTTTTTACGTATAATATCTAATGTAATACAAGTGCTATGTAAATACTTGTTATACTATATTTTAGAGAATAGTAAGAAGGGAACATGTTCAAGTTCAGTATAGACATATCTTTGAATATTTTCATCCCTTAGCTGGTTGAATCTACAGATGCACCCAGACCTGTGACCAAGAGGCAAAGTGTATTTACTAAAAAACAACTACAAACTATGCTAAAGCCTTAAATATAATTTTCCTCAACACAGTAAAGATTGTTATTAATTTTCCTTTTGTAGAAGGGGAAAGGAAATTAGCTCTAAATTTTTATAATGTATATGGCATGGAACCACTATCCAAAAATCAGCCAACAATGAGCTCACATTCCAAGTCTGCACTATTCACCTCCCCCAGTGAAGCAATGTAGGTGAGGGACAGTACAGAATTACTGCGCATTCAAAACTTGTCCCTTCTTGAGGCATCCTTGGCTACAAAGTCAGGCTGGGTAGTAAGGAACAGAAGTTTTCCTCCTTAAGAATATCACAGGATTTTTAAACTGAAGCCCAGGAGGTGGGCTGGCTTTTCATTTTGTATCTAAAGCTGTGGGCTGAATATTTCAGGCCCTGTGTGACAGTGAGCAATGAAACTTCAATTTATGATCTCCACTCTCTTTATGGAGCCTTTGTTCCTAAACCCTATCAGTCACTGTCACTTTGAATTTTTTCAGTGTCTTGCAAAATCAACCTATGTTGATCTTCCCATTGGTTTAAAGCTTCTGTGATGAAGATCTATGCCCATTTTGTCTCAAAAAAATGGGTCTTATGTTACATAGAGTCTTCAGCAACAACAGACCCTCAACAATGAGGACAACCAATTACAACTGTCAACACCACTGTGATTAATGTTAACCCACATACCACCCCACAAAGTACCCACGGTTTGGTACACTGAGTGCTGAGCTCAGGGATCTCAAACTAAAATTTTTGCTAGAGTAGGCAGGAGTTTAAATGAGGAAACAGGCCAGAGGGGGGTCTATTAAACCAAGAGCCTGTGGTCTCTCTGAAGTGAGAATGCTTCTGGCTAACAGTTGTCATGTTGGACTATAGGCTTAGTTTTGTTAGATTTTCATATTTCTCAAGGCAAATTACAAATGTAGATTTTTATACACAACTTCCCAAGTAAAAATAATTGTCAAATAATTCATATCCAAAAAAAGTCTTTATCTCTGGGATGCAATCCCTTTTATTTTTACATCCCTTCTAGGCCACTGAGTGCACACCAGACAATAATAACAGCATAAGCCATGATCATGGGAGAGTGGACATAATCAAAGGCTTGATACACCAGCAGTCTCCGAAGAGCCATTGTAAGGCCACTGCCACCAGGATGCAGCCCATGACTCTGAAGGGCTCACCAGTGTAACCACTGTAATTGCCACATCATTCGAGTTACTTCTAGGTGCCTATTCTGGCTCCCCCAGATTCATTTGCCTGACTTTAGCATTCCTTAGTCTGTCTTCTGACTTGATTTCCTATCAGCTGACCTGGTTTCCTGAAGTGGTTCTTCTTTTGGCTTTGGCACCTTCCATCTCTTTCTTTGAGGAGTTGAACTGCCAGCCCACACTGATGCTCAACTAAAAGACATATTTTTCCCCCAGGTTGTGTGTGTATGTGTGTGTGTGTGTGTGTGTGTGTGTGTGTGTGTGTGTGTGTGTGTGTGTGTGTGTGTGTGTGTGTGTGTCTATAATAATCCTCAGTGTCTCTTCTGTGGATACCTGTGCTGCTTCTCCCAGGGACCAGTTTCATCAACCACCTCACTGAGGGTCTCTGAAGGAGGAAAAAACATGCAGATTACAAAGGAGGGGGTAACAAAGCTCTGTAAGAAATGTACTCATTACTTTACTTATGTAACTGGAACCCCTCTATACAGCATCTTTACAATAAAATAAAAAATTTAAAAAAGAACATGTAGATTCTAGTGTTATGATGCAGTGTTTTTGTGACTTCAGTGATCAAGTAACACTAAAGCGTAGGTGCGTAATTGTGTCTCTGATATTCATAAGCTATAGCCCTAACTCCAAGTACTTCAGAATGTAATTGTATATGAGTCTAGATTCTTTAAAAATGGGTTAGGTTATCCAGGCATGGTGGCCATGCCTGGAATCCTAGCTACTTGGGAGGCTGAGATGGAGAGAATAGTAGTTTGAAGCCAGCTCGTACAAAATGTTCACAATATTCCACCTCAACAGGAAAAAACATGTGTGTGAGAGGAACATGTCCATCATCCCAAATAGTGTGGGAAGTGTATATAGGAGGATTACAATTCAGACTGGCTGAGGAAGAAAGAGAGAACATATTATCTCAAAAATAAGAAAAGAGAAAAGGGCTGGAGGCATGGCTCAAGTGGTAGAATGCCTGCTTAGCAAGCTTGAAACCTGGAGTTCAAACTCTATGTAAACACCTAGGAAAAGTAGATTAGAATAGCGGCCCTATTCCACTTGAATCTTTATAAGACTTGAATCTTTATAAGAATAATTCTTAATCTGTTTGGATCCTTGCTGGAACTGGGTGGGGTTGTGACTGTGAGGAGAGACAGTGTCAGGACTCTATGTCAGAAAAATTGAAGAGAGACTCTGGGCTTAGTCCTTAGGGGAGGGAGGGTTATGTTCTGAGGGGAGAAGTGTCTTGCTTGAGGGATGGGGGGAGGGGAGGTGGTTTGTGTTCTGATTCATGGTTGTGGCTTAGGATCAAAGCTGAGAATAATGAGAGGATATTAGATACCTATTTTTATGGCTGCTTAAAGGGCTTGGGCAAGGCCAAGTTTGAAATTCTCTCCTCTATTAGACATGATTACATCATTTTGGTTCATTTTCTGTCAGATGAAACCTGTATGTTTTTGCATCTTGTTTGAAGAACATTTGTAGCTTCTTTACATCTTTCCCCATATCTTCATCTTGTTATTTTGCATCCTATCTTACAAAATATTAACCAATGCTGCAATTAGTAAAGAAAACACCCCTCACCTTAGTTGATACTCATGGAATTCATATTTTTCAGGGAAAGACAATGTCACTTGCTATGTATAGTTTTAAAATGGGAGAATTTTCAACAAATAAAGCCCCGTCTTCTTCCTAGAAAAGCTCCAGAAGTCACTGGAAGCTGCTGGCTGGGGTCAGGCAGCACAATTAGACCATTGCTTCTTGGCTTTGCTGAGGTTGGCAGAAGCAGTGTTCTGGGACAGGCTGAGGTTTGTTCTGCTGTGTGGCTTCCTTATTGATCTTGTCTTGGCTCTGAGAGCTGGAGGAGCTGGAGGCGCAGCATTTCAGCCTTACTGAGCCTTTGAGGTCCAGGTTTGCATTTTCACACGTTGTAGTTCTTGTTTTTGACAAGCTAAACAGTCTTCTTTGTGTATTGATGATTAACTTCAAGGCATTAGTCAGTGTGTGTGGAACAGAAAGTTCATAGCATTGATTTGTTGAAATGCTTGGGCCTTCATTTCAGTGAGTCTTTTTAGGGCCAGTAAAATTTCTGATCCTGGGCTCAAGGTGGGGAAGAGGTGTGAATTATGGGGAGTGAGACCTCAGCTTTCATTTTTATTTCCAAAGCTAATCAATGATGGCTGCATCTGGGCCAGCATAGTCCCTACTTGGACCTCAATCTATCATTCTTGAAATATTTCTTGGGCACTTACTTTGTGGCAGAGGCTGTTCTAGGTGCTGGGGACTGAGAAATAAATAAGAAACATGGTCATTGTTCCTGTGGAAATTCCATTCTAGTTGTGAGAAGGCAACATACACATAAGAAAATGATGTCCAATTGATGTATACTATAAAATGTTAAATAGGCTAATGAGATAGAGAAGATAGCAAGAGGGCCACTTTAGACAGTGGATCAAAGATGGATATTCTGAGGAGGTGACCTTTAATTTCAGTCTTGAATATATGGTAAAAGGGAGTCAAGTACAGAACATTTTGTGTGTGTGTGTGTGTGTGTGTGTGTGTGTGTGTGTGTGTGTGTGTGTGAGAGAGAGAGAGAGAGAGAGAGAGAGAGTGAGAGAGAGAGAGAGAGAGAGAGAGAGTGCAACTGAAGTAGAAAGCAATTGCAAAGGCCCTGAAAAAGCTTCCCAACTGATTGTTGAGGGGAAAGGAGGAACCAATATGGTAGACGAAGGAGAAGTAGGAAGAGCTGAGGCCAGACAAGAAAAGAGATTTATTTAGATTTTACTGTCATCGCTGATTTCAGCTCATAAAGAAGTTTAGAACAATGTTATGTGTTGAGCCAGAAAACCTTGTAATTTCAGGTTTACAACAGAGTGTCTAAGTCACTGTACATGCTGATGTACCTCTTTACAAAGTGTATGTCTTTCCACTTCTCTTTGACTCTTTTTCTAGGCAAGCCCTCTACCATTTGAGCTGTGCCACTAGACATTCTACTTCTTTTTTTTTGGGGGGGGGGTCCAGTCGTAGGGCCTGAACTCTGGGCCCGGGCGCTTGTCCCTCAGCTCTTCAGCTCAAGGCTAGCGCTCTACCACTTGAGCCATAGCACCACTTTTGGCTTTTTTCTTTTTGCTTATGTGGTGCTGAGGAATTGAACCCAGAGCCTCAGGCATGCAAGGCAAGCGCTCTACCACTGAGCCACCTTCCCAGCTCCTTTACTTCTTTTTCTAATACTGAAGAGAAATGTATGAATTTTAGGGCATGGTTCTGGAGCCTAGCCAGAACTAGTGAATACCCACTTAGGCTTTGTGATTCAGTGCCCTCATCACACAAAAAGGTGTTATCAGGTAAGCATGAAGCCCTTAGTGGGCCTTACCTTTAAGGAACAGTTTGATAGCCCAAGGGTAACAGTATAGAGAGAGGAGGCATTGGAGTTCTCAAGATAACTCTAATTATCGTTATGGAGGCTAAGAAATCCACAATATGGAAAGTCTCAGGGAAGTCTGACTCTGAGTTAGAAGGACTGAGAACTAGGGAGTCAGTGGTATAACTCCCTCTTAAGCTGAAAGGGAGAAGGAGAGATGGAGAGAGGAAGGGAGACAGGGAAAGAAGGAGGAAAGGAAAGAGGGAGGGAAGGAAAGAGAGAGGGAAGGAGGAGAAAATGGAAGGAGAGAATGCATATCTTTCTTTCTCTGCCTTGTTGCTCAGTTCAAGCACTCTCAGTCCTCTAGGGATTGGAGGATGCCCTCTTACATTGGTGGATTTATCTTCTTCATCTAGTCTGATGATTCTGATGCTAGTCTTTTCACAGACACATCTGGAAATAATTTTAACCTCCTACCTTGCTATACTTTCGTTTAGACAAGTTGACACACAAATTATCACAGAGAATTTTATCAGTTTCAAAATAACTGAAGCGCATTTTTGAGAAATAGTAAATGAACCAAAATTATCCAGAAAAGCTGCATCTGTATTGAAGATCTTGCTGTCCCTTAATTTTGGTTGAGTGATTGTAGAGCAGTGGAATGTTGAAGGTCAAGAGTCAAAATGATCTTGACATGTTGGAGGAAATGGGAAAAGAGAAAGAAAAGACAATGTTAGAGAATAGACACCACCAAAATACATTGTAACTGTGAATAATGACAGCAAAATAAAACTCACTGAAAGCTGTTGTACTATAGTGAGTATGGAGTATAGGGAAAGAGTGATCAAAGAAATCGATGTGATTAAAGTAGTGTATATGTGCATATGTGTACATAGTGTATAGTGTATAGGTACATGAAGAAACCTTTTTAAAGAATAAATATACACCCAAAAATGAATGACAAAAATGTGAAATGGGTCCTGTCTGGGGCATGGGTAACTAAGGGGAAAGGAGGGTAAATGAAGAGGCTAAAGGAAGGTGAATAAGGTCAAAATATTTCTCATGCAGATGTGTGAAAAGAGCACAATGGAGCTTGTTGGAAATGGTTTGGGCAAAGGGTGTGGGGATGAGGAAGAGCGATGGAGTAAGTCTGATCAAAGTACATCATATATGTATGTGGATATGTCAAGGTGAAGCTTTCTTGTAAACTGATATTACTAAAAACATTTTCTTTCCTTGCTCTCCCTTTTTTCATTGCTTTACTTTTTTCTTCTTATTTTATATCGGGACTTGAACTCAGAGCTTCTTACTTTCCCTTAGATTTTTCATTTAAGACTGGTACTCTACTACTTGAGTAATAATTTCATTTCCAATTTTATGCTGGTTACTTCGAGATAAGAATTTCATAGATTTGTTTGCCTGAACTGCTTCTAACCAAGTTCCTCAGATCACAGCTTTTCTAAGAAGCTAGAGTTACAGGTGTGAGCCACTGGTATCCTACTTTCTCTCGTATGTTTTTTAGAGACAATGTTTTGTTATATAGCCCAGGCTGGTAACTGGCAATCCTTCTGCCTCACATCATCAAGTTCTGGGATTATAGTATGTTTGTTACCAAAACATACTATAGAAAGTTATCTTGCAAGATAAAGAATGTTGTCATTTAAACATGATTTGGATTTCAGTAGATCTGACAAGGTATGTGGAGGTGACTTAGAGATCTTTTTGTGCAGGTACTTTAAGATTCACTTGTTACTAATGTCCTATTCAGGGACAATGAGGTGAGAGTCCCAAGTTTATCCAAGCTCTTCCCCTTTGACCTGTCTGGTAGACTGCAGGTGGTCAGCTGTGTTGTTCAATGCTTGGATGCCACCTTCTGGTCGGCAATTAAACAAGGAAAGATAAGGAATTGCATGCCTGATCGAAAGTGAGCTTGCCATGTGCTTCAATGAGACAAAGGACTTATGTTCTGCTAGGATCAGAGTTTATGGCTTCTTTTGGCAACTGGACAATTTTCCACCATCTGCCAGCCACCCCTTGCCACCATCTGCCAGTCATCTAACTAATCTAGTCTCCTGCCCAGTGTACGTCTTGGTGGGGGCAGTCAAACAGTCCATGTAACTGGACCAATTCATCCTGGCTTTGGGAAGACAATGCCAGAGCTGGATTGATGCAGGTGGTGATAGGGAAGTGAGAAACTGCTGCCACTTATGGCCTGGCTTCATTTAATTGGCTCTTGGTAGTCCTTTCAGTCTGGATGCCTGGAGAAACTGGGGAAAGAGGGCAGCTGTCATCTTTGGAAGGACCTGAAAGCCCAGGTTCTGGAAAAGAGATGAAGGATAAGTAGCCAGAAGGCATCTGTCTTCAGCAGGAGTCATGTGGTAGTGAGAAGAACTCATCAAGAGCCATGGCGTGGTCTCCAAGACTCAGTCAGTGATGTAAGATAATGAGACTACACTACCCAGCAGACAGCCTGATCTATTATCTGCGTCTCCACAACCCTGCTTGACTCAGGATGTAAACCCAGATTAATTGAAACCAAATTTCAATCCAATTATTCTTGCCAATGACTAGGGAAAGAAATGTATCCTGAATCTACCCAGACAAGAGAACAAAAATGTCATTGACGATGTCTGATACATGTTTTCTCAGGAAGAAGTGGTTTTGTTGTCACCTCATGGCATGACATAAAATACCAACCGTCATGCAGATACCAGGTCTGGAAATAAACTGACATGTTTGGGCTACCGAGGGAGAGATGGAGGGAAACTAGACCCTTCAGATTGCCACACATTTAAAGTACCTTATCTTGAGTGGAATTTTCATGATGGGAGCTACTATATTTCCCTTACTGTCTAAGCTAATTGAGTTTGAGTATTTTATTCCTTGCAGCCCAATCCTCTCTCATTAATTGCAAGCATCAATCCAACCTTTCCAGATTTGTATGCACATATTATCAATCCCCAGCTAGGAAACTTTTACTTGACTATATTCTATGAATCATCATTTTTTTCTGACTCAAAATCTCTAAAATTTCATGAATCCTCTTTTCCTTACATCTGCATTTCAATTTTTTATTAGAAATAATTAGGAAACCTTGGCTTCTCCTACTTCCGATCTGTTAATATACCATACACATACATAAAGTCATGCGATTGCATTTCAATAACCACATAAAAATTCTATCACTGTCAATGCTTACTGGGTGGTAAGTCTTGTGCTAGAAACTTTTATGAGGTTTTATATAAATGATTGCAAATCCTTAAAGCAATATGGTAGGCTGAACAATTTTATCTCCCTTGTGTCTGTCAAGGAAGTAAGGCTTAGAGCTGTCATAACATTCCCAAAGATCCTGGCTGAGAGGGAATTGAAACACAGCATAGCTATTCCTTTCCCAGATGCTCCTCTTCTCTGACCACCCTTTTCTTCAAACCTGTCCTGCATTCTGTCTCATTGCTTTTCATCAGGATTAGGCCCTACTGTCTCTGAGCTGGTTGTTTCTCCTGTCTCAGCCCTAAGCTTCATAGTTCTGCTCCACTGATTTTCTTAAAATTCTGTTCATTCTGCCTTCCACTTTACAATCTTCAGGCATTTATCAAATGTGGTAGTAGTCACAGTAGCAGGCAGGTGATGTAAATGTGTGATGTCTGATGGAGCTGTGAACCTAGGTTCTCAACTACTTTTGTTGGGATGAAGTAACTTCTAGATTGCTGGCTATTTAAGTAAAGAAAAACTATCAGTTTGTCACCAATTTGTAAGCAATGGTCTTTAAGAGAAAACCTTACATTTCAATGTCACCTAAAACCATATCCTGCGCCAGCTTCTCTCTCACAGTGACCTCCCAGTTTGTTTTTCTGTTGAATTTCTAGGTCATCATCCCTCTGAAGCCTTGTTCAGTTATTATCCCCATTCTTCAGGAATGGATTTGACTCACCCTGATCCTATCTTATGCCTTCATCAGCAGATTTTGTCCATCCCCCTTACTCACTATTGTGGTTTTGGTCTAGTTATACTCTTGACAAAATATTCTTGGGATTTCATAGAAGAGACTATTTGGGTTCAGCAGTCCTCATATTCACATTGTTGTGCATTATCCAGGTCATACATTGAATATGGCTGTTGTCAGAGAGCTTACAACTTCCCCAAGCAGCCCTCATAACAACCAGGTTGCATAGCTTGTTTAAAGTCTTGTCATCTATTGAGCCTAAAGATGCCATCCTAACTCTCTTTCCTGAGATCAAATGAGACAGGACTACTTTTTCCCTTTTACATGTTTAAAGAACAGCACTTACATTTTATCTTCCTAGAATCCTCTATATTTAAAGCTAAGTCTCCTTCAGATCTGGCTGTATTCTACTAGGATGAATACAGATGCTATATTTTAACTTACCAGCCATACTCTAAAGCCCTATAAGGAGACATTTGGCTCTGAATAATGGGTATGTGGCCAGTCTAAATGAGAGTAATACAAAGATAGTAATATCAATGTGGCACAGTCTCATATGGCAGTCTTCATGCACTGAAAACTCTTCCCCAAGTAAAGAATATTTTTCTGAAACATCTGTCCGAGGGAACCTGACAATGCTGCTCCTGAAGCCAATTAATTGAATGATTGAATGCACAGTTGGAAATCAAGCAACCACAGTGAGCTTTAGTGTTTGTCCATTCCTCTGGTGAACTTTCACAGTGATGATCACCTGTGGTACTTCCTTAGCAATTAGCATCATTTACATCATTAGGAACTGACATCATTTCTCCCCATGACATTGTGAGTTCTTGCATCATGGTTGGCTCCATCACTGGACTTTCCATGTTTGTCCAAGTGAAGTGTAAAATCCCCAGAAAGAGGGACTGAGATTCACATCCCACTTCTCTCATAACTTCTAGCAGAATGGCTGCCAAGCATAGGCGCCTGTAAGTATCTATTACCAAACCCAGAGAGAAGATGAAGAACCATCAATATGCTGGAAAATTTTCCCAGTGGGTTCTCTAGGTAAAATCAGGCTATTATTGACATCATTACATCTCAGGGTTAAACACTGTAAAGAATATCTGTTTGAAAAGTCTCCCTTTCATTTAACTAAAAAATGCTTTCCTATGACTTCCACCAATGAGTTTATAAGGAACAAGTTTTCTATTTCTTAGAGTAGCCTTTATAGTAGACAGCCATTATGTCTCCTAGTGTGTGTGTGTGTGTGTGTGTGTGTGTATGTGTGTGTGTGTGTGTGTGTGTGTGTGTGTGTGTGTGTGTGTGTGTGTGTGTGTGTGTGTGTGTGTACTGAGTACATTATCTTACTTGGAGAAAAACTTTTCAATCAGGCAGTATAACAATTAGGGTACCTACAAGTATGTTAGTAAATTTGTGGTTGATTTTTTTTTTTTTTTTTTGGTCAGTCGTGGAGCCTGAACTCTGGGCCTGGGCACTGTCCTTCAGCTCTTCAGCTCAAGGTTAGTGCTCTACCACTTGAGCCACAGAACCACTTCTGGCTTTTTTTCCTGCTTATGTGGTGCTGAGGAATTGAACCCAGGGCCTCATGCATGCAAGGCAAGCACTCGCCACCTTCCCAGCCCCAGTTAGTAAATTTATACTATGAAAGAAAATTCAATACTTGAGAGAGGAGGATGGAAAAGAAGTGGATATTTTGCATTTAGCAAAGGAAGTGTTTATTTGTGCTTTTTAGAATTTGTCCATTTTCCTATATACACTGGTGTAAATTTAACTTATTATCATTTGAATTCATTATAGGTACCACAGAATTGTGAAAAATAAGGGAAGGGGTAGGTGGAGGGGGATGACATGGATCAAGATGAACTGTATACATAAAAATGTTTTGTAAAATGGCAAAAACATTCAAAACATAACCAAAAAATTAAGAAAAGTGAAGTAAGAGGTTGTTTGGAAGCGGTGGGTGAGAATCTTGAAAGGGGTGGTATTGATCAAAACACATTGTTTTCACAAACTGCTTTATTGAGTGGCAACTTCTTTGTATGACTACTTTGAGATAATAAAACATTAAAACTAAAATTTTAAGAATTTCAGGTTGAATCTCATGATCATTGTAAGTTGGTGATAAGTAGACAAAACCTGGCTGAGAGGGTCCATTCTTGGGAGATCCCCCTCTAGGAAGAACGAATTGAGTAGTCCTTTCCACTTCTTGTCTGTTTTTTCCCCTCTGTAGGCTAACCTATCACTTCCCCGAAATGTAGTACTTTCTCTAGATATGAAATTCCACACAGATGGTTTATTGTCATATCCCTACTGACCTAAAAGGCCACTTCAAGAATAGTGCTCGCCACTTCAAGACATAAACAGAATCAGCACATTTAAGCTTTAATAGGTGTGAGCTGGAACGAGAGTGGACACAAACCAAAAAGGATGTACATCAATGATGATTAGGACAACTTTTTTTTCCCTAAACATTGGTTATTAACAAAATAGAGTCAGTTTATTTTCTTCTGAATATTTTTCAAGCTTTCTAAATTTTCTTTAATAAGCATACATTCATTTGTTCATTAACTCTTTATTAAGCATCTGTTGAAGCATCTGAGGTGTGCTTGATTGCTGTGCTAAGATAAACAATGGATCAGAAGCGATCACTTTTCAGGAACTTGTTCATATGACAGGACAGTTGATTATAGGCATTAAATGTATCTAGCATTTTACTTACATGCTTTCTTTCTATCTATTTTTTTTTCCTGGTGCCAATCCTGGAGCTTGAGCTCAGAGTGCTGTCCCTGAGCTTTGTTTTTTCATGTAAAGCAAGTTACTCTATCACTTCAGCCACAGCTCCACTTCCAGCCTTTTCTTTTCTTTTTTGGTGGAAATATGAGTCTAATGGACATTCCTGTCAACGTTAGCTTTGAACCACAATCCTCAGATCTTCAGATATCAGCCTTTTGAGTAGCTAAAATTACAGGCGTGAGCCGCCAGTACCCAGCTTTTACTTACATGCTTTAATTTTATCCTCATAATAGTTTCATAGCACAGAAATGATCATCCTCATTTACTGTATGTGGACTCTGAAGCTCAGCAATATAAACCACCGTGGCAAAATGTATTAAGTAATAGAACCAGATTTGTATACTGTGGTAGATTATTTTTCTGGACACCACTATATGATTTCCCTTCCCTTTCTGTTGACTTTGGGTATGGCATGGCTGGCTTTGACCAATGAGAAGAGAGTAGAAGGGACGTCCTTTCTCAAGAGAAGCTTTAATGTCAATGAGTCATTTGTCTTATTCTCTGTGGTGATGACAGTAGGGTTGTGAATTTGGCACCATACATACTGTGGTTCACTGTGGGAACATAAAGTCAGGGAGTAAGGGATGAGTAACTTCTAGATCAAACTGAATCAGATCAGATCAAACTGAGTAAAGCTGGTCATGACCACCTTAGACCAACATAGGATTAGCTCAAACAAGATGGAGCCCTTTCTAACCTTCTAATAACATAGGACTGTGTGGTACTTAATTGGAAAAAAACAGAGTAGCTGAGGTTTTTTTTAATCAAACATTTATTGCATAATAAATCAAATCAGTATCTTTTTAAGTGATGCTCTAGAGTAGCTGAAAGTCCCCAATGGCCTCTGTGACAGAGTGAGTTGGATATCTGTTCCTCATTCCTCTGAGCCTTTGCCTCTTTCCACCTGCTGTTTCCTAGAGCTCACCTCACTCTCTCTACATACTTCAGCCAAGAGGACTACAATCTTTATTTTGGGCTTCTGAGCAATAAATAAATAATGTCTCTAATTTGAAGTCATTGACCCTGAACTAAGCAGAGATGAGTGTTACAGGGACAAAATTGAGATGAGCAGAGTAGCATGTTCTATCTTTAAATCTTTTGGTCATTGTAACATCCATGAATTGATTAGGCTTCACAGAGCTGAGGAACAATTTAGTTGTTAAATAGCAAACTGTGAACAAATAAATGTTACTTAAATGTCTTTATTAGGAACATTTTTAAAAAGACCCCAATATCCCATCTTCTTGCTTCTTGAAACCAAGAGCTTGATAGCAGAAGGGAAAAATATTTATTCTCACATAAGTCACCAGAGTACTGGCAGATTTGGGGCAAGCTGCCTTCAATGAACTAATTTCAGGTCAATAAACAGTCAGATGGTCTCATAACAAGGGGAATATCCTTGTATTTTTTCCTTTAAACAGAGTCCTTCTGAGCCTCTGCTGTCCGATCAGTCTCTGTTTCTCCATTGGAATACACCCCAGCCCCCGGCTTTCCCCATAGGCAACATGTCTTTGGGCCAAGTGCTACATTTCCTAGATACTCATCAAAGTCCAACCCCTCTCAGTTTGTCCAGGATTTATATTCAGCTCTGTTACTGGAAATTATGTTTGCAGGGACATTAAGGCTGTATGTAGTGAGTTCTGCCCTATATTTCTAATCTCTTGTCTGTGTCTGCACCTCTCTCTGCCCAGAAATTTTGTGTGTTTCCTGAATTTCCAAATCACCTATAAAGTGTCCATTTCTCTTTACCAGCTGCTCCCTGGTGTTATTTATAAGTACTCAGGAGAAATAGTCATTCAAATCAACAAGAAGAGATTATGCGAGAGAAGAGGGGGATTTGGCAATGCCATCTGGAGTTGAAATCTATGACATTAAAAAAATCATATGTGAGGAAGTGGCACTGTAGCTCAAGTGGTAGAGCACTCGCCTTGAGCAGAAGAGCTGAAGGACAGCGCCCAGGCCCAGAGTTCAAGCCCCACGACCGACAAAAAAAAAAATCATATGTGAAACAAGGTCTGTGGTGGAAGATGACTCATGAGGGTATACCAGTCAAGAGAAAAATCTTCCTCCAGAATGATGGCCGGATTGGGGCACTATTGAGAGTGGGATCCAAGAATCGATTATTCTTACATGAAAGAATTGTTTAAAAAGAAGCCATTTAGAATTTGTTTTTTATCACCTGCTTTTTGCTAAGGCTAAACTAATTACATGAATCATCTTTTAAGTAATATAACAAAGAAGTGGACACAGGGAAATGAAAGCTTTCTATTTGAATTTATCTAATCAATATGAATTCCAAGAGTCTCTGTTCAAGGAAGATTTTCAAAAGACTCCTGGGATTCTTATAAGCAAGACTTTGCTTTCTGAAACCTTAACATAAATTTGTGGAAACTGTTGGATTTTTTTGCTCCATAATATGGGTGTTCATTTTGGATCCTATTTTAAAGGGCCATATAAAAGGCTGTGCTCAGAACAAAAAATGGATAAATTCCTTATTTCTAGAACTATTAATGACATTTCAGAAAGGATTAGAAATAATATTCACTCTTCAGGTTCTGGGTGGCTAGTTCTTATAGAATTGTTAGTTCAGTTTGAAAATCTGCATAATTCTTCCCTGGTCTAAAACTATGCAGATATATGATTGATGGGGAAGTTTCTGAGTTTCATTTCTAGATTTCAGTGAACTAAAAACTTGTCCTGTTTGCAGAACATTATGTCTGATATTCAGTATTGTAACCATTATCTATGTTTCCCTCAGACTTGAATTAGGCTCCTTTCCAAGTTCCCATACTGTGGTCCTGCTATCTATCAACCCTAGTTCTACAGCCAGTAACCTCTGCATCTATCTTAGCTCCTTACTTTCTCTTAGTCCCTTCCTCCAGTCCTTTGCAGATTACTGTTGTTCCTGCTTTCTAAAGGTTGTCTGCTCTGTTGTTGTCTTCTTATTTTTCTGCGTAAATGATTGCTTTCTCAGTGACTTCTGCAAGAGCCTCTTGGTGCTCTTTCTGTGACCTTGTTCCTCATTTATCCGGTAGCAAGTCTTTCCTGCTCTTGGTCTTTTTTTTTCTTCTGGGTACATTTTTTAAGTTCTTCTTTTTTTTTTTTTTGGTCTTAAGCTCACCGATCTCAGTCTATTGAAATTCAGTATATATTTAATTGCTTCAATGAAATCTTTCTTGATTACTCTATTCATATTGGACACATTGTCTTCTTTTAAAGCCCCTATAAAATATGCACTTCAGATCAACACAAGTCCCACTTTGAGTTCATGGCTGTAGGCTCCATGAGGTCAGGGTGGGATCTGTTTTGTTCATAGGACTTGAAACTTAGTAGATGTTCAGGAAATAGTTGTTGCATGCAAGTGAAATTATGATTGATCATTCTTCTACAGTGTATTTTTCTTGTAGACACAGCCAAATAAACAAAGTCGACAGAAGGAAGAGATATTATCTCGCTACAGAGATATGAAAGTACTGATCAATGGATTTCCAAGTTTAAGTGGTGTCTCTCATTCTCTCTCGCTATCTCTTTTTCATGACATTTGTATTGCAGACAAGTAAGTTGGTTTTAATTAGTCATCCTGTGCCAGTTCTTTTGGGATTATTTGTGTTTAGATGGAAATGAAAATTTGTCTTTCCTGTTACGTTTTTAAAAGGAATTTTTAAAGATTTTTATTTCTATATGCCTTTTCAAATAAATACATACAAGAACACACAGATATTTAGTGGAGTAGAAATGTTAGAGATATGATTCATATTCTGTTTCATACTTAATTTTCTAAAAGCATTTCTTGGTAACATGTCAGCACTTACATCTATCTTATGTCATAGTTGTTTTCAGAACATTACTGAGTAAAGAATTTGGATAAAAGAGGAAAATTGGTTGACTCATCACATGTTCTAGCTATAGAAATCATTTTTGGTGACTGGCTGTGAGACATCTTTGTTCCCATCTTTATAAAAATTTACTGTCATAAAAGTTACTAGGTGAAAAACAATGCTGCCTTCTTAGGCTTTGCACCAGGGAGAAGATACCATTTCATTGTACAAAAGGCCATGGCTTTTTGCATCTCTAGATTAGTACTAGTTCAGCCTTTCACATGTAACTTGGCACTTTCAAGTAATTGCTGTCTATGTTGGTAGAATTTTTATTATCATTTTGGCCATAGGTAACATTGCCTTGGTTTTTATTTTTTGGAAGGCTACCATGTAGCCTTTTGAAAGAGGAATGGAGAATTTGAATGGCTGTGTGAAAATGGAACTCTTGTTGTTCCTGAAAGATTTCAATGTCTTAATTTCTTACCAGCAAGAACATCACATCTGATTTTCTCAATAGTTATTTTAATTTGCTTTTGTGAGTCTAGAGTGATTTCTGTAGCATATTTATGATTTCAGAATTTGATTTTAGGAAATATTTATGCTCTCTCATTTTGCTTTTCCTAGAAGTACTCTTTGCATTAAGGCTTGCTGAGCCAACCTTTAACAAATCATCATATTTCTCAAAACATTTAATGTAAACTGCATCAACCATCTGTGTATTTTTCCTTTATGTGTATGGTAAATGCCTCATGATTTAAATGTTGACTGCCAGATTTTTGGAGTATCTAGTTCCTTGCCTCACCTCGTTTGTTTTACTATTTCTCTGTTCTTGTCTTTTGGGCTGCTTTGCCACTGTAGAAGGAGGTATGACGTCACTGAGCTTATCACTTAATCGAAAAGTGTTCATCATGTGCTTTTGTTCAGTGCGAAGATTGCACTGAACTCTATTCTCACATGGAGACGATATCCATGAAACCATTGTGATTCATCCAAGATGGATTATCACGCTCTCAGTTGGTGGTTCAGACTATGTGAGACATATTTTCTTTCCATTGGCTTGTCCTTGGCTTCTTATTGGCTGTCTATGGCTATCTTCCTGTATTGATAATTTTGAATGGCTAGCAATAACGTTACAACATTCAAATGGCCCTTAGAAGAAAAAAAGATTCCCTACTTCGGTGAGAAAGAAAGATTTGAGACAGAATCAGCTAGAGGAGAGAATATCCCAAACTTTGAAGTGACCAGTTTTTAACTTTGGGTATGTGATGGGAAATTGGGGAAGAGAGGACTGGATTATGTTTGAAAGACTTGATGTCAGAAAGGCACACAAGAGGAGGTTTTACTTACTTTGTGTGATAGGTGATGAACACACATTCATGGTTTTGACCCAATCTCTGAAATTCAAAAGAATTATCAGATTCCTTGTAAGAAGCTTTGATTAGAGACTTGTCAAAGAGGGTACTGAATGGAAGTTTAAAATTAAGTTTGGGCAGATTTATCAGTTAACTTAAATTTTTTCTAGGTTTTAGAGATGATAGAGAATTAGCTTCATGTCACCTCCTCCTTCTTTATCTCACCCCTTTGTATGTTCATTGATAGGAGATTTGCATTTGAAAAGTTTTATTATATATTCCAGCAGGAAAATTTTATATTGTTGATACCTGTATCTTTTATAATCCTGGCTGTTATTAGAACACTGCTAATTTTATTAACAGGTTTTCAAAAGAAAAATAAGAGTGAAATAAATGCCCGTGCAACCCCTTCATTATCTTGTCTGCCCTTGCCTTGCCAACATTCTAATGGAAAAAAAAATCAGGGCTGCCCAGTAATTTTCTTTCTGTGTGACATTTCAGCACTCCTCCAGTATATAGCTGTATTGAAAATTGGCAGCTCTTGAGAAAAACACTAACCATTCAGAGGAGAGAACCTGCTACATGGACCATGAATGGCAGAGAAGCCTTTTCAGTTTCAATATGATGCTATCCTTCAAATACATTAGAGCCAACCTTGCTAGATGCCCACAGGTCAGTCACTTTCAGAGCAGAATATGGGCAAACATTCTATTTCAAATACCTTGTCATCCATCAAACTTGCTCACAATAATCAGAAGTTTGAAATTTAAAGGGAATATCACCTCAAGGCCATGATCGTTTCTCTTTAGGCTTCTCAGCAAAATGATAGGGCACAAGATGTCTTAAACAACATTAACTTCAAAGACTTAGTCCTTACCTTATTATGAAATATTTGATTCAATAGTAGTTAAAACAGCATTAAGTTGATTTGCTTTTGCCTTTATCATCACAGAGTTTGTGTTTAAAATATATCAATTCAATATTTGAAGATTGAAGGGACTATCGGAGTCTCTGTATTTCCTGCTGTTGATGGGACTTCGATCAGAGTCCACTAGCAACTCACCTTTGGGGATTTCTCTGACACAGTTGATAAGACTCACAAAATAATCACACTGTTTTCTCTTAAACCTCAAATGTTGTTACCAGCAGGGTCACACATAAATGTGGCCAGCTGTTCCCCAGTGATTTTGGACTGTCCCACAAATAAGCTCCCCATTGAAAGTATGAGGATAGGTCAACATTGAAGGTCATTAAAAAATGTGTTCATGGATGTTAAGGAAATTTCAAAAATGGGTTCCCAAATGATTTCCATAAAAGTAATGGCATTGGAACGGACACATCTAGAGGTGAGAAATTTGAGCGAGGAAGCATACAACTAACTATACACATTTTGTGTGGCATATGTCACAAATAAGTGGTGTAGTAATTTATAGAGTGGGAATTGTAACTAAGTGAATTGTTTTTAGATTCTTCTACAGCCTTGGAGAAATGAGTAGATAAGAGTTTTCAGGATACAGAAGGGTTGAAATAAACCTTTTAGAAGTTATTTTTTTATTCTTAAAATGTATAATTTGAATAAAACTTTTATTGTAATTAAGCCAATGAATTGACTTAAGCTGGATTAAACATAGATACATTTTTGTGTACATATTACATATTTTATCTATTTGACCATCCATTGGTTCTGTCCACAAACTTATTCATCCATCAGTCTATCCATTCATAGGACAATATGACAAGATCCCAATAGGTGGCAATTATTCTTATCATGAAAACTTGCTATTGTGATTTTTCCTATTTTCAATTGCCTAAATACTCTCATTGCTTGCTCTCTTTTTTCCTTTTCCTTTTTCCTTTTCTTTTATTATTATATCCATTATGCTTCCCCTCTTCATTCAGGTAATCATCTTCTTCTGTTTTATCTGACTTTTTTTTATAATCTCTTCTTTCCTCCAAGGAGTTGGCCTGCTCCTAAGTTCAGAGAGGGAGTAGGGATCAACACATTCCATGAACAGTTTTCTTGCTTGCTTTTGGAGCTAAATTTTAGTACTACAATTCTTAACTAGGACATTTGGATGGCCTAGAGGGAAAACAATCCATTATTTCTTTGAGGAAAAATCATGATTTCTTTAAGTCATATGCTGTTTGAAAAGTGTTCTTCCTATTCTAACATGATGTTAAGACAAAGGCATTGGAAGCCAAAGAAAATTACCACCATTTGCATATATAAAACTACAGGAATGGGTTAGACAAACCAGCTAAAATATTCTGAAGAAGCACTGTCTTTAGAATGATAACAATTATGAATAGGGGGAGCTATTATCCAGTTATTATTCTTACTTTTTTTCAGAGATGAGGAACAAACTCATGGTCTTGCACTTGCCAGGCAAGTGCTCTTCCACTAAGCTAAATCCCCAACCCTTATTCTTACTATTTTTGATGGAAAATGCATGTGAATTTCTTGTATTTACCAATTGGAAAATAATTTTTTAAGTATAAAAATGGTTGAGAAACACTTTGTTTATAAAGTTAGTAAAGCAGTCATCATACAAATCCAAGTGAGTCCCATTTCTGTATTTAATGAGAAGCTGGTCTATGAAATGCCAACTGAGACTCACAAGCTTGAGGCATTTTAATTTGATACTAACCTGCCCATCACAGAAAATTCACATGAGATCTCAATCATGAAAAACACAACTCTGTACTTCAGTAAATAGAATTAACAATCCCTATGTGAGTTGTGTATTTGAAATTGATGATAACCTCCCTTAGGTTTTTCTATCTGTCCCCAAATCACTTGCTATTTTATCGTGTTTCAAGGCAAATGAAACACTGCTGGTTATGCTCATAGTCATAAAAATCTCTTGAATCACTCAAGTAAATCTCCCAGATGCTTGGTTGGTGTAGCTAATCTATCTAATTGCATATAATAATTTGGCTCTTATCCATTGAAAAGCACCCAAACACATAGTATAAGCATAAACTTGTGGAAAACAACACTTTTGATTAGTCCTTCTAATGTATCTTGTAAAATGCTCTTTACTTGTCAAATAAATATAGAGAAAATGTGACAACTCTGGGTGATATATTAAAAAACTTCAGTTTCCTCATCTATGTTAACTTCTGTTGACTAGTATTATAATATCTTCACTGGTAATCACATATTCTTATACTGATTACAACACATCCTTTCCGTGCATTTAAACTCTTACATATTGATGTGCATAGCATATGTTCAAACAAAAATTAGTTCACCATACTTAGAAAATTATATACAAATACATAGAAACCCAGATATTTTAGACATTTCAATCTGTCTTCATCAATAATACATGTATACAAAAGATAGGAGTTGGGGCAGAGGGCGTGATGCCAGTCACACTCAACCCACTGTGATGAAGCTAGGATATCCGGGCAAGGGAAATTGAGAATTGCTCACAGGAGCAATTTTTAACCCAACACTGGTGCCTGCTGCAGCAGGCACAGATACAGCTTCCTTCCTCCTTACCCTCCCTCCTCTCTCCCTCTTTCCCCCTCCCTCCCTCCATACCTCCCTCTCTCCCTTCCTCCCTTCCTCCCTTCCTTCCTTCCTTCCTTCCTTCCTTCCTTCCTTCCTTCCTTCCTTCCTTCCTTCCTTCCTTCCTTCCTTCCTTCCTTCCTTCCTGTCTTCTTCTTGTCTTCCTTCCTTTTTTGTATTGAATATTGAACCCAGGACATTGCGAATACAAGACAAACTCTTTTACACTAAAGCTATAACTCCAATCCTTTCAGTTAATTAATTGATCAATTAATTAATTGTCCATCCATGGCTTTTAGCCACATGGAAAATATATCCTTTTTTAGAACCTGCTATTCATTTGAAGTACATTTTTTAAATTTACTTAATTTATGAAGTTTATTTGCTTTATTCATTTTTATTTGAGACAGGGTCTTGCTAAGTTTCATTGGTAACTTAGTGGTGGTCTCCTTGCCTTAGCTTCCCAAATAACTTCTATTACAAGTATGCACCACTGGTATAAAGTTCTGCTCTTCAGATCACAGTCATGAAGATACTTTGGCATGATTGAATAAAGAGAGGTTGATCTGAAGCCAAGAAAGGCTGAACTCTGGCAGCTTTTGGATTTGTTTTTGGCTCCCTCTCCTTTATTAAGTTTGATAAACTTTTGTGTTTTTTACACATCCTTAATAAGCTTGGAAAGGGTCAGATCCATGTCCTTTTGGCCTGCTGTCTGTCTTGGAGATCTTTTGCGCTCAGGAGAAGCTTATTAACCAGGAGATGGGGAGGAACTATGGTCCTGTAAGCTACTTTGTTGACTGACCTCTGAACTCTAAATGTGAGGTGCTGATTCTTTGACTGATTCACCATTGGCTTTCTTTTGCTAAGAATTATGTATCCTTTTTCTGGCTCTTGTGATTTTCCTCTCAAGGTTGGGCAGAAAAAGAAAGAAGAGAAGTATGCCAAACAATTTTGTTTTTCTTTGTTCAAGGTGGGATGGCAGGTCAATCCATTGTTAAAGGCAAAGTGTATGGGTTGTTTATTGATTTTTTTTCACAAGTAGAAACATCTCTACTGTGGCTTTCAGACTGTACAAATAAGACATACTTATTTAAAATAGCTGCACAATTCCTAGCAGTATAAAATGGCAAGTAGAAATCACCTGGAATGCTAACACTGTGAGATTACTCCCATTAACATTTGGTGACCTACTCTTTCATGAAACTTCTTTTGCAAGTAGATGTAGAAATATATAATTTCATGCAAATCATATCCCAATGATATTTCTTGTATTCATAGGCATAGTTTTGATTGTGTGTGTGTGCACTATTATATTAGAATGGCATATACACAGCTCTACATTTTTACAGGTAACATTTTGGAAACCTTTTCCTGTTAATCAGTCTGGAAGTAGTCATGATTTTTCAAACTTAGTACTGTTAACTCTTTGGTCTGGGTGCTTTGTTGTTATGGAAGAGATTATCCAATGAATAGTAGTATGTTAATAGTTTTATGCCTAACAGACATTAGAAACATCAGCATCCACCCATCTCCATTTAGTGGTAAGCAGCTTTGACTCACACTGTCTATTGTAATGCTGGGCTCTGCATGGAATCCTCATCCTTCCTCACAGAGCCCACTATCAGGTAGCTTGCACTATCCCTATATGCAACCTTGTCTGATCAAGTCTTTAGCTCAGAGGCTGCTGATTCATGTGGTCTCACATCTCAGTCTTCCTACTTCTACCCTTAATACTTTTACAGAAACATCTCCGGATGTTGTCATATGGTCATTAGAGCAAAATTTCTTGAGAGTCACTACTCTGATCTTTTTTTTTTGAATAGGTGTATAGTATTCTGTAGTATAGATCTGCCACTTTTGTCCAATTATTCCTTTCCTAGTGGTCATCCAATCTGTTCCCCAAATTTTTTATTTTTTGTATGTCAACTTGATGATTTGGATGGATGCTGCCTTGAGTCCATGGTTATTATTTAGGAAACTAAAATGTGGCAGGGAAAAATTCTCATGCCTGTATCTCTCCAAATGCAGAATTACTGTTATTGGGCTGCATCCACTTTAATCCTGGATAAGGGCAAAGGGAAACTAGAAATTAGTGAAGCTGATATTAAGCTGTGTCACACTAAGAGTCCTGTACCACCTACTGTGAGGCAGATCAATGCTCTTCAGATCCAGATAGTATTGGCTCACTGCTAGCAAATACTCTGCAGTTTTTTTTTATTGTCAAGTGATGTATAGAGGGTTACACTTACATAATTAAGGTAATAAGTACATGTCTTGTCAAACTTGTTACCCTTTTCTCATTTTTCTCCTACTTTTCCTCCTCCTATCCTCCCCCAAGTTGTACAGATCATTTCCTCCTTGTCCTTTGTCTCACCATACTGTTATTCCCCTTCTCTTCCCTAATTCAAATACACATATATACAATACCAGGGTACCACAATCAAATACAGTGACAACAAGGGATATATCACAGGAGAAAGAACATACAAAAGAAACAAAAAATCACATAGTACATTAAAGACAACAAAGAAAAACCTCTTGTGTCTATGTCTTGGCATTTATTTCCCTTAGCATCATTTTATATGGTCATATGTACATAGCTATTGAGCTATTCTGCTCATCTGTTAATATTATCCTCTGCTCATCTGTTAATATTATCCTAGACATATACTAATTACTGCAAACCATGGGACTTTGGGTCTCACTTAATATGATTATACTCTGTAGTTTTTTTTAAAGAGAAGCTGGGAACATGTACTTTTAAGTAAAAAGAAAGTCAGCTTTATTATGTTGGGAAAGAATTAAAGTTTTGGAAAACTATACAGGCAAAACAAAATAGGTTTCCTGCCCAAATTTGGTCCACTGCTGGTTTTTGGTGATGACTCCTGTGCTTTGGCCTCTCTTGTCTATTGTGATGCTTGCCATCTCCGGGCATCCTCACCCTCTCTCAGACAGAGCCCACTCCCCAGCAGTCAGCATAATCTCTAAAACCAACCCTGTCTGAGCTATGGTGGAACTCAGAGTATGCTGATTTAGGTGTTATCAGGAGCATCAGTGACAGTACTGAGGATACCACAGAATCTTCCAAACTCCACCCTCAGAGCCTATCTCTATGGTGCCTGAGGTAGCTGTGTTAGAGAAAGTGTTTACTGGTAGTTGATGGCTGTTAGCTACATGGAAGCGACGTGCTTCTTTGGAACCTGCTATTTATTTGCAGTGCACGTTTGCTAATTTATTTACCTGATTTTCTTTTCAGGAAAAATGTTAGAACCAGAAAGGATATTGGGGATCTTTAAAACTTGCTTTTTTATTTCACAACTAGGGGGAATGAGGCTCAAAGAAATAAGACGACTTAGCTATGGCTCCACAGCTAGCTGAGTCCAGGACAGCTCTTCCCTTCCCTGGCTTCCTTTCAGCATGTCTGGACTGCTGCCTCTGGACAGTCAGCTTTGGTAAAAATCCTCTTTGCTGCTTCTAATTTGTAGATGAGTTGTCTGGATATCCACATTTCTCTGATCCATTTTTGAAAGGGTGATACTATGTGTCATGCATTTATATGAGTTTTTGCAGAGCTACTTATCTGCCCACTTTTTTTTAAAAAACACCATCCTTGCTCTTGTATTCAGATGCTATTTTAAAGACAGTATGTCTGGTTTTGCAGTAGATTAGGGAAAGATTTTCTGATAATGTAGTAACTTAAAGACTAGATTATATCAGATTTATAGATACTGCCTCAATAAATTAAATTTGGGGCCAGTAAAGACTCTCGAAGACAGAAAAAACATGTGATAAATAGTAGTGTTTACATGGCATTGGATTGATGGGCAGTTTGTCCCTTCACTAGGAAATGTATTTGACTGTAGTTACTATGGCCTCAACTTGCTGGTTCTCTGCACTCACCGCTGCCTGCAGCTCTCAGATACTGAAGAGGGCAGAACGGACAGCCCACGCGGGATGCCATGTGTTGGAGCAGGCTCTTATGCCAGTGCCAGTTTTGATGGCAGCATGTTATCAGCACAGTCTGAGAAATGCTTTAGGGGTAACTCACCAACATGACACCTGGATTGGCCAAGGTCAGAACCCTCAGGATTTTGACAGCTTGTTGGTGGTTGTATCAGCAGAAGTGATGGCACATACCCCAAGAGATGAGAAAATACACACAAGTCAGAGCTAAGAGACTGGAGATTTCCTGAGCCTCACTAATCTTTTCTGGAGCATAGAGACAAAATTAAATTGCCTTTTGTATGTTTTAGAGATACTATTAAAGCCAACTGCATGCACATTATGTGTGTGTATGTGTATGTGTGTGTTTGTGGCATTCTGCGTTGAACTGTGCCCATTCAGAATTCACATATTCAAGTCTGGAGTCCTTTCCAGTGCTTCAGAATTTGGCTGTGTTTGGAAATAGAGTTACTGACGATCTAGTTGGAGTAGTCCCTCTTATCCATGGGACATATATTCCAAAACCTTTAGTGGACACTTGAAACCAGGAATAATACCGAATCCTATAAAAAAGAGTTGTGATACCTAGCCAGGTGCCAGTGGCTCATGCCTGGAATCCTAGCTACTCATGATCTGAGGATCATGGTTTGAAGCCAGCCTGGGCAGGAAAGTTCATGATACTCTTATCTTTGATAAACTGTCAAACAGCTGGAAATGGAGCTATGACTCCTGTGGTAGCGTGCTAGCTTTGGGCAAAAGAAGCCAAGGAATAGTACACACACACACACATACACACACACACACACACAGAGAGAGAGAGAGAGAGAGAGAGAGAGAGAGAGAGAGAGAGAGAGAGAGAGAGAGAGAGAGAGAGAGAGAGAGAGAGAGAGAGAGAGAGAGAGAGAGAGAGAGAGAGCGCGCTATGATACCCTAACAGTTTATGTGATTACTGAGATGGACATCAAATGAGCAGTAGGTATTGACACTCTGGACAAAGTGATAATTCAGCACCCAGGTCTTGTACTCAGTGGGATAATGCAAGATTTCACCATATTATTCAGAATGGTACAGAGAATAAAATTTGTGAGCTGCTTATTTCTGGGATTTACCATTTAATATTTTCAGACTATTGTTAATATATATATAACTGAAACCACAGAAAATGAGACTGTAGGTAAGGAGGAGCTACTACAGATAGGAAGAGTTTATAATGGAGTAACATGAACCTTAATCCATTCTGAACAGTACCCTAAAAAAGGTGGAAATCACACACACACACACACACACACACACACACACACACACACACACACACACACACACACACACACACACACACACACACACCACAGGCATACACAGAGCTCAAGGTGAAAAGTTATTTAGCCAAAAGCTTAGGAAGTAGGCTGAAAGATCCTTCAGAAGGAGCATGACTCAGATACCACTTTAATACCTTGGACTTCTAGCCTATAGTCTGTGGCACTTTGTTATGAAAATAGGGTTAAAACCCTAAAAGGCAAAAACCTAATCTGATAGTATATGTAAGCACATGTACAAAATGAATATTTTATGATACACATATATTGTTCAAATAATTGAAGTATTTAAGGCCCAACAGTAGCCTCTGGGATATCTCAGGTTAATATAAGACTGGTTTTGATGGATTCATAGCAGCATGATGGGGCTTAGGTAGATAGACTGAATTGTAAGGTCTTGGAGGACAGGGACTTTATTAGTCATGCTTGACATTTTATCCTCAGCATTCAGTACAATCTCCAGCTCATAATTGTCCCTATTTGTTAAGTACTGTACTTAATGGTTGTCACTAATAAAATTACCATCACTATAAAAAGGAATCTGTGCCAGCCAAGCAGTCATTGCCCTCAACCAAGTGCCTGGAAATAGCTAAATATCTTTTTTGTCTCTGTGGATTGGCCTATCTGACATTTCCAATAAATGGAGTAATAACAAAATATGAGGTCTTTTGTGACTTGCTTCTTTCAACTTGCATGGCAGTTTCTAGATTTATCCACACTGTGGTGTATATCAAAGTTTCATTCAACTTTTAGTTCTACTTAATATTCTGTTGCATGGACATTTTTAAAATCTATTAATCAATCAATGGGCAAATGAATTTTCAGTGTGGGGTTATTACAAAAAATGCTGCTATCAAATTTTCATACACAAGTTTTTGTGGACATTCACATGCAAACATTCTCTGGAATATATACTTAGGAGAAGAATTGGTGTATCATATAGTTTATATCTAACTTTTTAAGATCAGCCAAATATTTTTCTGCACCTTTTGCAACACTTACATTCTCATAAGTAATAGAGGAGAAACAGTTCTAATTTCATTTTCTTTGCTGCCCTGCCACATTTGTTACTTTCTGTATTTTTAAAAATAAACTCACAGTGGATGTGATAAGGTACGACATTATGGTATTGTTTTATATTTCCTGAAATATTTGTGCTGTTACACAGCTTTCCACAGGCTTATTGTCCACTGAAATACTCTCTTTTAGAGAAAGGTCTATTGAAGTCCTTTGCCCACTTGTCTTCCTGATACCATTTAGCTATCAGCTTAACCTAATGTCATAAAGATGTATACCCATTTTCTAAGAGTTTCATAGTTTTAACATTTACATTTAAACATGGGCTCCATTTTGAGTTAATTTTTGTATATATTGTGAGGTAGGTGTTCAAGTCTATTCTTTTGCACATTGCTATTCATCTGTCTCCCTACTGTTGGATTCTTCTTTCTCCATTCAATAGCCTAGCCCCTTTGTCAAAATCAGTTGGATATACACATATGGATTTATTTCTGGATTCTTAATTCTATTCTATACATATGTGACATATGATACCCACAGTTCCATATATCAGTTGCACACTATTTTGGTAACTATAGCTTTATAATAAGTTTTGAAATTGTGAAGCTTTTTTTATAACAATTATGTTTATTTTAAGATTATTTTAGCCATGAGCCTTTATTAATCAGTAAGGACAGCCAGAACTTGACTAGGAACCAGAGTTCAGCAAATTGGCAGCAAGATAGCTCTGCCTCTTCTGAATCTCAACTTTTGTAAACAGTCCTGGCCACACCAAAGATGCAGAGATGTTGGTAACTGAGGTACCTAGTCATTCTTAATGCTTTCTTTAAATTTGGGTCAAGTCATTTTGGAAATCAAAGGTATTATCTCATTTAATTCTTCATAGATGTACCTGGAACAGGTGGAGCAAATGTGCTCTTGCTCATTATGTGAGTAAGGAAAATATGTGGCAGAATTCAAATACGTATTCAGATTGAAGTTATTTTGTGTCATAATAATTATTACATTCAGGTCAACTACATCTCCATGTTATATTTTTTGTTTACAAAGTGTTTTTTTGGTTATGATAAACTGCTGCAATGAACATGGTTGTGCATGGTCTGGTTTGTGTCTGTTGGATCAATGTTCACGAGTAGAATTTCTGGGTCTTTTGAGGATCCTCTACACTGCTTTCCAGAGTGATTAAATAAGTTTATACTCTGACCACAGTGAGGAAACATTCCCTTTTGGTCACATCCCCATCAGCATCCGTTAGTTTTCTTATTAATAGCCATTCTAACTAAGATGAAGTAGAATCTCAGTGTTGTTTTGATTGCACTTCTTTTATGGCCAGAGATGCTGAACATTTCTTCTTCTGAGAAGTCTCTCTTTAATGCTTTAGCCCATTTATTAATTGGTTGTTGTTTCTTTGAGGACTTGGTTTTGGGGGGGTTTAATTTTTTGAGCTCTAAGTATATTTTAGATATAAGGCCCTTGTCTGATTCATAGCTGGTAAAGATCTTCTCCCATTCTGTGGGCATTCTAATTATCTTGTTAACTGTGTCCTTTGCCATGCAGAAGCTCTTCAGTTTGATGCAATCACAATTCTCCAGTCTTTGATTTGTTGTGATTCTGGATTTTTACTTAGAAAATTTCAACCTATGCCTAGGATCACTAGTGTTTCCACAACTCTTCCTGTAATATTTTCATGGCATCTGGCCTTACATTGAGATCTTTGATCCATTTGGACTTGATTCTGGTCTGGGGTGATATATAGCTTCAGTTTTCTGCATGTGCCAGCACATGCAGAAACTCTTTGTATACGAGTTTGAAGTTTGGTATTGATATTCCTCCAGCACTGTTCTTCCTGCTAAGGATTTTTTTTTTTTTTTTACTATTTTTCCATATGAATTTTTTGATTGCTTCCTCTATATCATTGAAGAATGTTGTTGGGATTTTGGTAGGTATTGCATTGGATTTGTAAATAGCTTTGGGCAATATTGTCATTTTCATGATGCTAATTCTTCTAATTCAGGAGTATGGTATGTTTTTTTCCCTTTCCTTTAATCTTATGATTTAAGATATGTAATTAATCCAGATGCCCTTTAGTGGATGAATGGATCAATGAATATGTTGTGTCTATACAATGGAATTCTATATTTCAGCCAGAAGGAATGATAGCGACACATTCATAAGGAAATGGAAAAAGTTTGAAAAAATATATTAAGTGGAGTATGCCAGACCCAAGAAACATAGGTTGCATGGTTTTCCTCATTTGTAGTAATTAGAATGTGCCTATAAATCTACAATTAAACACAATGGATGGCAAAAGAAAACTGCACTTGGACATGATAAATTAAACAGAACTCTAAACATTTCACAATGAGACTAAAGGAATATATTCTTAGGAGTTGATAACAAAAGCTCAATAGTTATATGCATATGATCATATAAAATGATGTTTATTGAAATAAACTTGGAGAAAATGGGGGTAGAGGTGACAATGTTCAAAAAGAAATGGACTCATTACCTGACCTAGGAAACTATCATCCTTCTGTACATCACCTTTACAATAAAATAAATTCAAAAAAAGAGTTTTTGGAAATAATATGAACAGTAAATTTAAGTATAAAATCATTACAAATAAGAAGCAGAAGTAGCAGAAAAAAGCAGGGGAGCAGAAGAATTATCCATTATTCCATTACTTAGAGAAAATTCTCCACTGAGCCATAAGCCAGGATGCAGGTAAATGTTTATCAACACTCCTGATTGGTAGCACTTACACTTCATTTATGGTTAGTCTTTGAGTGAATGTGGATACAGGAGTTGACACACATAGTTGACTCTCATTAGCCAGGTTCAACACCTACTTGAAAGGTCCCTATTTCCTTGCTGCTCAAAATGTAATCCACCAGCTATTAACACTGGTAGCACCTGAGAATATTTAGAAATCCAAAATCTCAGGCTCTGATCTGGCCTGTGAAGTCAGACTCTATATTTCAACAAGATTATCAGGTGATCACTATACATACTAAAGTTTGAGCATAGCTACCTGTCCAGTAAAATTAGTCACTAGCAACATATAGCAACACTAGCAACTGAGCCTTTAAGACAGGCTCAGCCTGAATCCAGATGGTCTGTAGGTTATGTACAACAAGTACCAGAATTTGAATACTTAGTGTGAATAAAAGAATGCAAATTACTTAATAAATAATTTTGATATTGACTACCTATTAATGTGATAACATCAGAAATAAAATACCTTCTTAAAAACAATTTCACTTTGTTTCTTTTCAATTTTTTTTAAAGTGTAGCTAATAGAAAACATAAAGCTTCTGTGACACATATTATATTTCTTTTAGAGAGTACCATGTGTCCTCTGGGCCTACGTTACTCTAAACCTCAGCATAATTAACCTGAGCATTAATGTAATGTAATTAGTTGCTCATTGTCATATTGCTGGTAAGGGCCAAATCCACTTTCTTCTTTTTATTACTGCTCTTTTACCCCACTGTGGACTCAGATGATGTTAATAAAGTGAAACGAGTAATTACTACACTGTCTTTGAAAATCTGTGACTATCCTGCTTCAAGAATGGAGAAGGATCCTAGAAATGAGGAATGTCCTTTATCTCTCTTCCTGAATCTATTGTTATCCAGTATGATCCCCAGGCAATGGTACATGAGGCTAAGCATCATTTCTATTGCCTTCAATGATCTCTCAGGGACTCATCTCTGTGACAAAGAAAGAGTCACTAAATAACTCCTGTTCCTAATAAACAGCCCAAGAGTGAGTACACCACCACTCAGCACATTAACCATATTTACCGTCCAAGGGACAGAAAGCATCCTGTCTCATTTGATGAGAAAACCATAAAGTTTTAGTGAACAGGGAGTAAATCAAGGCTTCCGTTTGCCTTGTAAAAATGCACTGCCTCATACTGCATCTAACCCTTCACTTGCAGGAGTGTATTTTTATTCCTCTGCATAAATAAAACATGATTTGTAGCCACCTTCTTGACTTGTCTCTGGCGCTGGGTTCAACAACCAAAAAATTAAAGTTGTCATTGTGTTTCTGATGAGGTGTTGGCATAAGTATGAAATACATAAAATACTTGTAAGATGAAAATGACTTTAAGTTGAGAAGGGGAGAAAAGGAGAAACCTTCCCCTTAGTCCCTTTGAAAGAGCATTCAAAAAAAAATCCCTTGAACAACATTAGGCACAAAAGGAGGCCACAAAACAGATGACTTAGCTTTTCATTTTCACGTGTTAAAGCAAAGAGCCCTTTAAGAAAAGGATGGATAAATAACCCAATAGTGGATTGGGAAAATTCAACTTGATTTTGAAATTGATCCCTAATATCAGTGGCAAGTGTTAAATGGTGCATCAATATATGACTATAGTGAGTATTTGGAAAGATACTTTTTTGGCCTTTTTTATTTATATGAACTTTTTGATTTATATGAACTTTAATTTTAGATCTGACAGTAAGGAAGGATTGAGAATAAAATATAAAGACTGACAAGTAAGGAAGGATTGAGAATAAAATATAAAGACTGACAAGTAGACTTCTGGTGAGAAGGTGGGGAAGAATGGACATTTAGACTGGCCAGGTATTTAGAGAAAGCCTAAAGTTTGAGAACAGAGGATAAGAGTACTGTGGGGATTCTGTGGAAATTTTCCAATGCTAAGCTTCTGCAATAGGTGTAAAGTTGATTATCAAATTCCTCAGCCTTTGAATCAAATATGATGGAACCTATGGATGTTCAGCTAGCAGAGAAGGAAAGGCAAAGGCAAGACAGTGTGGTGAATTCCTGGTCCAAGTGGGTATCTCTTCTAGTATGGCTTATAAGCCTCCAGTGAATGTTTTCAAGGATAGCTTAGGATTGTTGGAAACCCCATAGGAAGCACTTGTCTATCTTATTTATCTGATTTTTAAAGTTTTTAAATTTTCATCTGACAGATAATAGGAAATGTTCCCCTTTATATATTTGTACATATAAATCTCCACTAACACAATTTAAAGAAGGCATTATTGTCATATCAAAATTTTATATAAAGCTGCAACATTGAGAATAACAGGCAATAAATAATATTGTATTTGAAAGAAGGCAGTGGACATGGTCCCCTGAACTTAGAAACCAGAGAAAAACAGGAGGAAACCCAACACCTCCTCCTGCCTATATAAAGAGTCACTTTGAAATTGGAAAAGATGTTAGTTGTACGTTACAAACCTAGTGGGGAAGCTTTTACCCTCAGCTCTCCTAAGGTGCTTTTATTCCCAGCTAAATGAGCACCCTATGTTAGAGATTGGTGGGTGCCTATCAGAAGGGAAGGCTAGGATCTTACCTCCCTATCTAGGTGGGAACATGTGGAGCTGCAGAAGCCATGTGTGTGCCTGAGCCTCCTTTGGGAGGGTAGAGCACAGTAAAACAGAACTGCAGAGTCCTGATGCATGTTTTGGGAGTTTGGGTACCATAGGAAGAGAACCACATCTCCTAGTTACATGAGAT
The DNA here is from genome assembly GCF_024711535.1 of Dipodomys merriami. NCBI lineage: Eukaryota > Metazoa > Chordata > Mammalia > Rodentia > Heteromyidae > Dipodomys > Dipodomys merriami. The sequence continues at coordinate 75,758,012 of NW_027202270.1, read as the reverse complement.
TGAAGAAGAATAGATGTTTGAAGCAATGTTGTAGCAAATGTAGAGAGAGAAAGACAGAGAGAGAGAAAGAGACAGAGACAGAGAGACAGAGACAGACAAAGAGACAGAGACAGAGAGACAGAGACAGAGACAGAGAGAGACAGAGAGAGACAGAGACAGAGAGACAGAGACAGAGAAGAGACAGAGACTGAGAGATAGACGACTAGACAGACAATGGGGTAGCCTATGTACTGCCATTGACTCATCAAAATGACTGAATTTTGTGTGGCTAAGAGATAATTGCAACATGGGGCTGGGAAAGTGGCTCAGTGGTAGAGTGCTTGCTTTGCATATACTAGGCCCTGGGTTTGATTCCTCAGCACCACAGAAGCAGAAAATGTCAGAAGTGGTGTCATGGTTCAAGTGGTAGAGCATTAGCCTTGAGCTGAAGAGCCCAGGCCCAGAGTTCAGGCCCCATAAGGGTCACAATGGACAGAAAAAAAAGAGCTAATTGCAATGAATGCGATGAATGCAGTGAATTAGATTTTCTTATACTACTTCAGATTCTGTGACCTAGATATTACAGACATACCATTTGAGGTAGGATTGAAGAGAGGTATTTAAAAGGTCTGCCAAAGAGTGCACCACCATGTGCTGGAAAAAGTGAAGGAACCCCTAAAGATCCATATAACCCACAAGAGTGCCAACAATAGAATACCTGTGCCCACTGGGAACATCGGTGTTGAGTCCTTCGGGAACAAAAATGATGAGTGCAGTTAAGTAAAGTATTTGTTTACTTTTCCTACTCCCTTTTCCTCTTTCCCAGTAAAATCTAGGAATGAAGGGAAAATAGATGAAGGACTAGGTTAATAAAAGACTATATATATCACTATTTATTTTTTTGTCCGTCTTAGAGCTTGAGCTCAGGAACTGGGTATTGTCCCTGAGCTTTTGTGCTCAAGGCTAGCATTCTACCATTTTGAGTCACAGTACCATTTCTGGTTTTCTGCTGGTTAATTGGAGATAAGAGTCTCAGGAACTTTCCTGTCCAGGCTGGCTTTTTACAGCAATCCTCAGATCTCAGCCTCATGAGTAGCTAGAACGACAGGCTGGAGCTGCTGGTGCCCAGCTCTCATTTGGTTTTGATCTGGCAGTTCGGCCTGAGAGTGGGGCAGGTTGGAAGCTTTGTATAGTACCCAAGTTTTAATTTAAAATGTAATGCACCTTTCCAAACCTAAAAGTTCTAACATTGTCAATACCCAACTGTTTACTGTAGGCAAGACATCTTATCCAGGGTTCTTTCCTTAGTTGTCAAAAAAAATGGAAAACTTTTAATAACCTATTAAAAGCTGAATTACACAAGTTGAACTGCAGAGAGAAGGAACAATGAGCATCTGACTAAATTAACTCCTCAGACATCTGATTGGATGCCTACTGCATATGGGCCACAAAAGACAAAAAGATTTCCCAAAGTATATAAAGTGTGATGTGTTTTATTATAAGGCTGAAGAACTCCCTGAAGTCCTCATTGTCATTCTCTAGGCTAGATGGTATGTGTGTTTTATTAGTGTGGCCGCTGGGTCTTTACTGGGACACCTGTTTACTTCATGTGTCAGTGTATCCTAGCCAAACTGGTGGCTATAATGTAGAGACAATTCCCTACCATTGCCTATCTTAAACCATAGAACCCCCACTGCTTGGGTTTCCACTAGCATCTACAGCGGGCATTCTGTCTAGTAAAGGGCTCACCTTCATCTGATGCCTGAAATATTAAAAATGGATTTGGGATATCCATGGTATATTAGCACCGCATTTGGTCAAATATCAAATTTTAGCTGCTATTTGCCCAAAGGTCTAGAAATTATTATCTGAGAGGAGGGTTGTATGTGTTTCTCAAGGCACTGGGATCACTTTATGGGTATTCACTTTTCTCAAGAAAGGTACTCATAGGAATCTGGGCAGAGAGCATTTTTTTCTTGGAGAACAACTTCTCTCACTCAATAATACTGAATCATTTACTTACTGCCTCCTTCTTTCATTTTATCTTCCCATTTTGGTTTGGTTTCCTCTGAAAGCATAGCCATGATCTGAGCCTTGGCTATAAGTGGTTTATTCAGGAGATGATTCTAGAAAAAAATGCGTGAAGGAACTGAGAGTAAAACCGGGGCTGGGGAAAAATTCAATATATGTGTGCATTATTGTGTCTATTGGTATAAGAAATGTTGCTCTATTCTACCAAATTATTTCAGTCTTTTTTTCTAGTCTGGGCCTTGGTGCTTTTCATGAGCTCTTCAGCTCAAGGCAAGTGCTCTACCACTTGAGCCACAGCGCCACTTCCAGTTTTCTGGTGGTTTATTGGAAATAAGAGTCTCACAGACTTTCCTGCCTGGGCTGGCTTTGAACTTAGATCCTCAGATCTCAGCATCCTGAGTAGGTACGATTGCAGGTGTGAGCCACCAGCACCTGGCTTTATTTTAGTCTTAAAAAAGAACAAGCACTTTTGATAGATTTTTTTCCCTTGAAACTCTCTATTCCCTCAGTTCTGCTGACCTTGCATTCCTAGTTCTCTTGAACTTCTCTGACTTAATTCTTATCTCTTCTATAGACTGTTGTAGCTCTATGTGATATGTCAGAGACTTCAGGACTGATCTTCAGTCCATTACTCTTTTTATGCTAATCAATTTTCCTGACTCATTCTTAGTATTCCTAACCTCAACTACTTCCTATGAAATAAATGATTCCCAAATCTATACCTTCCAGCTCCCTAAACTTCAGAAAAATGTCTCTATTTGCCTGGCAGATATCTCTAACCAGCGTTTCCTTAAGGACCTCATACTGGTATTTACAAAATCAAAAATTTCTACTTTACCTCCACACTCAATTTCTCTTTATTTTTCTAAATCATGTAGTGCTATTTGGACCTGTCTGATCCAATCTTCTTTTTCTGTTCTTTTCAATTATTCTTTTCAGAATCTTTTTATTTGCACATATAAATTGTACAAAGTGAAGGGTTTCTTATGATATATCTTTTTATATATTTTATTGTAAAGATACTGTAAAGGGTTACAGTTACATGAGCAAGGTAATGAGTACATTTCCTAATGAGCATTGTTACATCCTTCTTTGTTTTTCCCCTAGTATCCCTTCCTTCCTCACCTCCCCAACTCCTCTGTCCCCACACCAAAGTTGTAAAGTTCGTTTTCAATATACTGTCTTGTACATCTCATTGTTACAATGGGTCAACCTGTATCCTTATTTCAGCATTTTGTTATTTCCCTTCCCCTCTCCAAATTAGAAAAATGTAATACAATATGATGGGAACTGACATCAAATACAGTGAAAACAGGGGTTATACCATGGGGGAAGAACATACAAAAGAAACAAAAAATCACAGAGTACATTATAAATACACTGAAAACAACAGCAAGAAAGATAAAACCTCTTGTGTTCCTATCTTGGGGTTCATTTCGCTTAGCATCATCTTGTATGTTCATATGTATATAGCTTTTGACCTTTTCTGCTTGTCCTAAACATACACTAGTTATTGCAGATAAGGGAAGCCAAGGGAAATATTTTTCTTTGGGCCTGGCTTACTTCAGTTAATATGATTTTTTTCCCAAGTCTTTCCATTTCTTAACAAATGGGGCTGTATCATTCTTTCTGATGGAGGTATAGAATTCCATTGTAAATATATACACATTTTCTTGATCCATTCATCTACTGAGTGGCATCTGGGTTGGTTCCATATCCTAGCTATGGTGAATAATGCTGCTATAAACAGTTGTGTTGGCAGCTTTAGTATGGCCTTGTTTGTGATCATTTGGGTAAATGCCTAAAATAAGATTGCTGAATCATAGGGGAGCTCTATGTGTAGTCTTTTGAGGAACCTCCATACTGTTTTCCAAAGTGGTTGAACATGTTTACACTACCACTAACAATGCTGTAGGGTTCCTTTTTGGCCACATTATCCCATCCAGCATCTGTTATTACATTTCTTGGTTCTACCCATTCTAACTGGGGTGAGGTGGAATCTCAATGTTGTTTTGATTTGCATTTCTTTTTTGGCTAGAGAAGTTGAACATTTCTTCATGTGTCTATTGGCCATTCTTATTTCCTCTTCAGAGAAGTTTCTCTTTAAGTCTTTAGCCCACTTATTTATTGGGCAGTTGTTTCTTTGAGGATTTGTTGTTGGGGGATTTAATTTTTGAGTTCTAAGTATATTTTAGATATGAGACCCTTGTCCATTGTATGATTAATGAAGATCTTCTCCCAATCTGTGGCTTTCTATTGATCTTGCTTTCTATGTACTTTGCCATGTGTAAGCTCTGCAGTTTTATGCAACCCCATTTGTTCAAACTTTCTTTGATTTGTTGTGTTTCTGGATCTTTATTAAGAAAATTTTGGCCTGTGCCAGGAGGCTTAGAGTTTCTTCTATTCCTTCCTGTAACGTTTTCAGGGTGTCTGCTTTGACTCTGAGGCCTTTGATCCATTTGGAGTTGATTCTAGTGCAGGGTGATATATAAGGATCTAACTTTAGTTTTCTATAGCTGTTAAACCAATTTTGTCAGCACCATTTACTGAAGAGGCTGTTTTTCATCCATTCTATTTTTTAGCTTCCTCATTAACGATTAGGTGACTATAGGTCTGTGGGTTCGTCTCTGGGTTTTCAGTTCTATTCCATTGGTTCTCAGGTCTGTTCTTGTGCCAATATCAAGCTGTTTTGATTACTATGGGTTTGTAATAGAGTTTGAAGTTTGTTATTGATATTTCTCCAGCACTGTTCTTTCTGCTAAGGATTGTTTTTGCCATTTGGGGTCTTTTATTGTTCCATACGAATTTTTGGGTTGCTTCTTCTATTTCATTGAAGAATGAGGTTGGGATATTGGTAGGTATTGCATTGAATTTGTAGATAGCCTTTGGCAATATTGCCATTTTCATGATGTTAATCCTCCCAATCCAGAAGCATAGGAGGTTTTTCTACTTCCTTAGCTCTGCTTTCATTTCCTTTGTCAAGTTTTTAAAGTTTTCATCATAGAGGTCCTTCACTTCTTTGGTTAAATTAACTCTTAGGTATTTTATTTTTTGTGAGTATATTACAAAAGGAGTTGCTTTCCTGATTTCAGCCATGCTCTTGTCATTATTGGCATACAGAAAAGCCATTGTTTTTTGTTCTTAATAAAATTTTTATTATAAAGATACTGTACAGAGGGGTTACAGTTACATGAGCAAGGTAATGAGTCCATTTCCCATTGAGAATTGTTACCCCTCCTTTATTTCCCCCTACAATCCCTTCCTCCCCACCTCCTGAACTCCTCCCTCCCCCCACAAAGTTGTAAAGTTTGCCTTCAACATACTGTCTTGTACATCTTATTGTTACAATGGGTCATCCTATTTCCTAATCTCAGCATTTTGTTATTTCCCTTCCCCTCCCCAAATTAGAAAAATGTATATACAACATGCAGGATACTGGAATCAAATACAGTGCCAAAAAGGGTTGTACCATGGGGGAAGAACATACAAAGAAACAAAAAAATCACACAGTACATTATAAGTACATTAAAAAGAAAAGCAAGAAAGATAAAACCTCTGTGTCCCTATCTTGGGGCTCATTTCACTTAGCATCAGATTTTATGTACATATGTACATAGCTTTTGGCCTCTTTTGCTTGTCCTAGACATATATTAGTTATTGCAGGTTTGGGAAACCATGTTTCTTTGAGTCTGAAAGCCATTGATTTTTTTAAAATTTTATTTTATTTTATTTGTGAACATACTGTACAGAGGGGTTACAAGTACATGGGCAGGATAATGCATACATTTCTTACCAAGCATTGCAGCCTCCTCCTTTGTTTACCCTTCACATCCCTTCCCAGCTTCCACCCTCCCAATCCCAATCCCAATCCTCCCCCCCACCCCCACCCCCCCCCCCCCGCACCGACGTTGTAAAGCTCGTTTTCGACATGACAACTTGTACTTCTCATTGTTGCAACAGATCCACCTGTATCCTTAAACGACTTGTTTTTCCCCATCTCCTCCACAAGTTATACTGACATCAAATATAGTGAAAGCAGGGGTTATATTGTGGGGGAGAGACATACAAAGCAACAAAGAAGTAATCTTATAAATGCATTAGAAATACATGCATGAAAGAAAAAAAACATTAAAATACATATCTAAGGGTTCATTTTCTTTTTTTTCTGCTTTTTCCCTCCATTTTCTTTTTTTTTAATTTAATTTAATTTTATTTGTGAACATACTGTACAGAGGAGTTACAATTACATGGGCAGGATAATGCGTACATTTCTTACCAAGCATTGCAGCCTCCTCCTTTGTTTACCCTTCACATCCCTTCCCAGCCTCCCCCTCCCCCCCAATCCCAATCATTCTCCTTCCCCCCCTTCCCCCCCTCCCCCCCCCCCCCCGCACCGACATTGTAAAGCTCGTTTTGGACATGACAACTTTTACTTCTCATTGTTGCAACAGGTCCACCTGTATCCTTAAACAACTGGTTTTTCCCCATCTCCTCCACAAGTTATAGACATCAAATATAGTGAAAGCAGGGGTTATACTGTGGGGGAGGGACATACAAAGCAACAAAGAGATAATCTTATAAATGCGTTAGAAACACATGCATGAAAGAAAAAAAAATTAAAATACATATCTAAGGGTTCATTTTCCTGACATCACATTATCTGACCTTTTCCGCTTGACTCATACATATACTAGATATTACAAATAAGGGAAACCATGGGACCTATGTTTCTTTGGGCCTGGCTTACTTCACTTAATATAATTTTTTCCCCGTTTTTCCATTTCCTAACAAATGGGGCAATGTCATTCTTTCTGATGGAGGCATAGAATTCCATTGTGTATATATACCACATTTTCTTGATCCATTCATCTAATGAGGGGCATCTGGGTTGGTTCCATATCTTAGCTATGGTAAATAATGCTGCAATAAACATAGTTGTGCTGGTAGCTTTAGTGTGTTCTTGTTTGTAAACATTTGGGTAAATGCCCAAAAGTGGGATTGCTGGGTCATAGGGGAGTTCTATGTGAAGTCTTTTGAGGAACCTCCATACTGCTTTCCAAAGTGGTTGAACAAGTTTACATTCCCACCAACAATGAATTAAGGTTCCTTTCTGCCCACATCCCCTCCAGCATCTGTTGTTGTTAGAGTTCTTGATTTTTGCCGTTCTAACTGGAGTGAGGTGATATCTCAATGTTGTTTTGATTTGCATTTCTTTTATGGCTAGGGATGTTGAACATTTCTTCATGTGTCTATTTGCCATCCTTCTTTCTTCTTCAGAGAAGTTTCTCTTTAAGTCTTTCACCCACTTATTTATTGGGCAGTTGTTTCTTTGAGGATTTGTTGTTGGGGGGTTTAATTTTTTGAGTTCCAAGTATATTTTAGATATGAGACCCTTGTTCGTTGTATGGCTAGTAAAAATCTTCTCCCAATGCATGGGCTTTCTATTGATCTTGCTAGCTATGTCATTTGCCCTGCAGAAGCTCTGCAACTTTATGCAATCTCATTTGTCCAACCTTTCTTTGATTTGTTGTGTTTCCGGGTCTCTATTCAGAAAATTTCGGCCTGAGCCAAGGAGACCTAGGGTTTCTCCTATTCCATCCTGTAATGTTTTCAGAATGTCTGCTTTGTCTTCGAGGTCTTTGATCCATTTGGAGTTGATTCTGGTGCAGGGTGATATATAAGGATCTAACTTTAGTTTTCTACAAGTAGTTAACCAATTTTGCCAGCACCATTTACTGAAGAGGCTGTCTTTCTTCCACTCTATTGTTTTAGCTCCCTTATCGAAGATTAGATGGCTATAGGTCTGTAGGTTCATTTCTGGGTTTTCAATTCTATTCCATTGGTCCTGAGGTCTGTTCTTATGCCAATACCAAGTTGTTGTGATTACTAAAGCCATTGATTTTTGAGGGTTAATTTTGTATCCTGCTACTTTGCTAAATTTTCAGATCAGCTTGAGTAACTTGGGAGTGGAGTCCATGGGATTCTTTAAATACAAGATCATGTCATCTGCAAAGAGGGAGAATTTTACTTCATCTTTCTCTATTTGGATCCCCTTTATGTTTGCATCTTGTCTTATTACTGTAGCTAGGCATTCTAATATTGATTGAAGAGAAGTGGAGAGATTGGACATCTTTGTCCCATTCCTGAATTTAGAGGGAATGGCTTTAGTTTTTCACCATTAAGTATAATGCTGGCTGTAGGTTTGTCATACACAGCCTTTATTGTATTGAGGAATGTTCCATGGATTCCTAGCTTACATCTCTTATGTTTTTTCTGATCCAATCTTAACTTTTCAAGTTACTCTCAGTCTACTCCTTTCTATCCTTTACCTTAGATAGACTAACTTTGCTACAGCAATACAACTAATAAATAATGAATCTGAGAATAAAGGAAAGTCGTGCATGTTTGTAGATCACCACAGCTGTTGGTTTTAGAATGAGTAGACACTTGTCATCCAGCTTCTCATTTCAGCACCAGTCTTGGTGGACAGCTCCCAGTTCCTGTGCTCTTTCTGTGGTCACATGTTTCTGTTCCAAGTTCTTGGGAAAGAAAGCTTATTAAACTGGTGAAGTCGGAAAGCACAGGAAGACAATACCTTGAGAAATACCACCAAACAGCACAGGAAGGAGACTATTGAAGGCATCAATCTTTCATTTTTGTCTTCCATTGAGTCATTTGGTGGCAGTCTGCATTCACATCCTAATCTTTCTTACCAGGTGATTCTTGGGTTTCACTTTTGACATCTCATTGCTGTTTCCTATGTTACCATTGAGTTTTACTCATTTAGTTCTACAATTAGTTTTTCTAATACTGTATATGAATTGTCCTGAGGTGTTTCCCTGTGTTGCTTGCTTTGATTCTTTTTGATGAAAAATTGGAGATTTCTGTGAAAAATTTCAATATGATGAATACATGCTTAAAACATTTAAAACAAAGACCAGACATGGTGTTATATGCCTGTAATTCCAGCTTTGTGAAAGGCATAGATACAGAGGCTGGCCCCAGGCAAAAAATGTGAGACTTTACCTGAAAAATAAGTAAAAATAAGGGTTGAAGCATGACTCAAACATTAGCATCCTGCCTAGGAAGCATAAAGCCTTGCATACAAATTCCACTATAGTCAAAACAAATCCCCAAACCTCCCTTTCACAAAGCCAACAGTTAAAATAATATGTGGGCTGCAAATTCTTTTTAAGAAAAGCAATATGATTGATATAATGTAGCCTAGATCTTTCCCTTGTTGACTTGTGGAGTGTTTCCTGTGCAGGCCCTCAGCTGTGGGCAGCACTCAGGTGAGTAAGCTAGCATTGAAGGGGCTCACTGGGGAGGAGTGAAAGCTGCAGACCTCAAGTCAAGCTCTAAAGAGGAGCCCAGGAAATGCGGCAGTGCCCCGACAGGAAGATATTTTTTTATGAAGACATTTTTCTTTATACAATATTAACATGAAATATTGATTCCCTTAAATAAATAATTGAACTTCAAAATATCCAGGGAAACCTATTTATTCTTCCGTTCCTGGGGTCCATGGTATGTGACTGGCTTAAAGGTAAGACCACTTTAATAATGAAGTCATTCCATACTTCACTAAATAAATCCCCTCGAGGAAAGGATTTATACTTTACTGATTTCGACTTTGGAGTGTTACAGTGCAATTTTCATGTAAACAGTGAAATAGGATTTTAAAAGATCGTTTTTTTTTTCTAGTCATGATGACTAATGAGAGAAGTAATCCCTTAAGATGTATTCACATGCTTCGAGGTCCAAACATTCTAGAACTCTCCAAATATAGAGAACAAGCAGTCCAGTGGGGCTTTTCTTGGGGGAAGGTGTGGCTGTGCCTGATGGAGGGAGCAGAGCCAGAGTCAGGGTCTGGTGATTATCATGTTCATCTCTGCTGCCTCAGCATGGCTAGTGGGCTTCTTCCTCTTTAAAGGCTCTTCACATGCTGCGTATACATGGTTTATTTTCCTCCAGCAAACTATAGCATCTGGCTGATATGAAGAGACATATTGAATGTCACTTAAATGAATGAATCTGTGACAAATCAAATAAAAATGGAAGAGAGTTCAGTGAGAGGTGGTTGTACTGGTGGCTGGTTAGAATGAGGTTACAGGCAGTTTGGAACTGACAATGTGTGGAGAACCAGGAAGGGAAAACAAAGGGCAAGCTCTTATTTTGGATCTGCCAAGTGATTAATAAGGCACACACAAAAAATCTTGGGCTGGAGGAAACACAATGAGGGTTCACTGTGCGTAGAATGGAGGAGTTGGACCCAGTGGAGTAACAGAAGAAGGAGCAAGAACAAATGTTTTGGCATCAGAGAGTTCATCAAAAGTTCAAATTTTGGCTTTATCCTTCCTTATCTGGGGCACTTGATTGCTCTGCACCGTAGTGTTAATTTAGTACTCTTAAAAGAGAGTGTGATTGTAATGAAAATAAAATGAGATATCGCATGTGAAGCTGTTAAGAGTGACTGGCAGAGAATTATTAAGGAAAACAGGGGTTGATAATAACAGGATGCAGATGGTGAGTCTTTTGGAACAGGAGTCAGGAGCTGGGGAGTCAACCTCTGGCATTTTGCAAGCTATAGATATCTTCACCTCATCCCAAACTGGGTTTAGATACTACATTTGAAAAGCTTCCTGGAGCTTCTAATATTTCCCTTACCAAATCTTTTCTCAGTGCACTTGCCCTTATACTAAGCCATTCAAAGAAAACCAGTATAGGCTCTGATACTTTATAATGGGATTTGCCCAAAGGCGAAGGCAATCAGTAACTACATGCATACACCCATATAAAATGATGCTCATTGAAATGAACTCCAAGAAATGGAAACAAGAGGATTTTTATTGTTCTATTTGTGGTTCTTTTTTTTTCTTTTCTTTTTTCTTTGGTTTACTCCCTTTTGTCACTGTCTTTGATTTCTGTACACTTTGTCTTGCATATAAATCTATCTGATTTGGGGAGGGGAAGGGGAAGCACAGAAACCTTGGGACAAAGGGTGAATCAATTCAACAGTGATATATTGGAAATGAACTATATAACTTGCAGGAGAGAGGAGCTTGGAAGGGAAAAACCAGGAGAGAACAAGGGAGTGAGTGACACTGTTTAAAAGGAAATGTACTCATTACCTGACTTATGTAACTGTAACCCCTCAGTACATCATCTTTACAATGAAATCAGTAAAATAAAAAATAACCTCAGAAAATGGGGATTAAAAGTATATCAGGACAGCAAGGCTAATGTATTCACAATACTATAATGGACTCAATGAATATGTTTAAATTAAAAAAATAGGAAATTTCTTTACGCTTCTAGTATGTAATCACAATACATTTATTGTTTTACATTGTCATATGTACATATTATATTATATCACATCATATTATGTTAGAATATAATGGTATGTAATATAAATATAACAATAAAAACATGATATATTATAATGCTATAATACATAGTGTTAATATATTATATATAAGGAAAGGATAATTGTGAGAGTGACCAACAGTCAGAATGAGCCCTGAGAATAGGGATTCCTGTTCATCAGGAATAATAATATGATATTATTATTTAAATCTAAGATATGTGAGGTACATATAAAGTGTTCATTACAATTCAGATTCCATGTTGCCACCTCAGAAAGTTAGATATCACAATTTGTAATGCACCCAGTAGCCAACATTTTAACAGAGGCTTGGCTTTATTATAGTAAGTTAAAGGAACCTTAGGAAACCTGTACCTCATCCCCTCAGTCCCCCTCTACCACCTGGTGGTATGACAGAAGTGCTGAAGGAAGAAGCTGTTGCTCAAATCCTTTAAGGCATCCAGCCCAGTTCCAAGTGTTATCAATGCATCAGACAGGTCAGTATGATTCTGCAGCCCAAATAACTTCTGGATTGGTTAAAAAAATTCTTTACCTACTTCCTGTTGGAGGTACTTAAATACCTTATGCCCAGAGCTGGAGATTCAGCTCAAGCGATAGTAAAACTAAGGCCTTGGGTACTGCCAAATGTGTGTGTGTGTGTGTGTGTGTGTATATATGTGTGTGTGTGTGTGTGTGTGTATATATGTGTGTGTGTGTGTGTGTGCATATACATGTGCATGTGTGTTTATCTTTGGTCTTTAAAGAAATATTTTAGCAGCTTTTCTTTTTATATTGTATATATTATGTATGTATGCATATGTGTGTATTTATTTAGTTGTACAAAGGACTTGCCATTCAATAAAGCAGTCTATGAATACAATGTGTCTTGATAAGTAGTGTTTCTTTAAATGGCTATGTTCTACCTTTGTGAGATGTTACTTTCCATTTAAGTCCCAGTTTCTCTAGGTTATTGTACAGAATCATTACATGGAACTGCGACATTAAACACAGGCATTACACAGGCAGCTGATTTTGCTCCATTTTCCACGAATAAGCAGATTTCTTTAATTAAATATATGCTTTCCCGTAATTATAGCAGTTAGTTCAAAGGTGATAACTAAATAAAATTTAATCCTGTAAAATTTATAGAGGAAGAGCAACATTAAAATAACATTAACACTGTAGGAGAGTCCCAATGAAATCGAGAGTAGAAAGACCATCATCAAATCCCTCAACTTAATAGTTTACAGCCACTCTGACTTCCTCTCACTGGTAACTCATTGCAACAATACCTGATTGTCGTGTGTGTGTGTGTGTGTGTGTGTGTGTGTGTGTGTGTGTGTGTGTGTGTGAGTGTGTGTGTGTGCATGTGTGTGTGCCAGTCCTAGGGCTTGAACTCAGGGCCTAAGTGATGTCCCTGAGCATTTTTGCTCAAGGCAAGCACTTGACCACTGGAACCATAGTTCCACTTCTGTCTTTTTTTTTTTGTCAGTTGTGGGGCTTGAACTCTGGGCCTGGGCTCTATTCCTGAGCTCTTCAGCTCAAGGCGAGTGCTCTGCCACTTGAGCCACAGTGCCACTTCTGGGTTTCTGGTGGTTAACTGAGGATGAGTCTCATGAACTTTGCTGACTGGGTTGGCTTTGAATTACAATCCTCAGATCTCAGCCACCTGAGTAGCTAGGATTACAGGCAGGAGCCACTGACACCTGGCCACTTCTGGCTTTTTTTGTGCTTAATTTGAGATAAGAGTCTCAAGGACTTTCTGCATGGGCTGGATTTGAATCTTGATCTTGAGATCTCAGCCTCCTGAGTTGTAGGTGTGATTGTAGGTGTGAGCCAGGAGTGTGCAGCTGCTAATTGTCTTTCAATAGTTTTGTTTTATCTCTATCAGTATCATTGGTTGAATTATGATTTTGCCTGAGTTTCTTGTTGAGACTGATTCATTCGGAATTGTAGAGTCCATGTGTTGGTTCAGAAGACAATATGTGAATCAGAGTCTTCTCATAAATTTCAAAGAAAACAGTTGGTAGGGAAATTTAGTAAGTAAAGTAAGTTGAAGTCAGAGAGACAAAGAACTCTTGTTTTCTCTTATATGTGGAAGTTATATCTAGATTATAAATATATTAACATGGAAAAGAAAATAGATTGTAATGCCCTAATCATCATCTAAAATATGCTTTGTAGATAATATAATCTACCTACCCATATTCATAAATATCAAGTTGATGTTTTATGTGTAACCAAACAAAAATATCAAGGCAAACAATGTAAAATAAATTAACATTGACTTCAAAATGCAAATTCTTGGGCAGGACTATACTGGAAAACATAATAAAGCTGTCAAGTTCTTCCACCTTGAATCTCATTGAATAAAAAATCCTCCTGGTGTTTTCTGTTGATAACTCAACTACCCACATAGCATTGTGTCCAGTCATGATTTTCTGAAACAGTGAGGAATTTTTTAAACTCCCAAATAAAGAAAAATACATGCTAAAAAATTTCCCTGGTAGTTAAGCTTCCAGAAATACAACTTACATGAAATAAAAAGCTCACACAGAAATAAGTGTTACGTGTCTCCGTGTAAAACAGAACTGGGTTATAGACTTAGACTATAAGCTCTATATAATATAGGGGATATTCCTTATAATGTGGCCACCACCTGCAAGTTCTCTGCCTACTAAGTGCTAATATCATCAAAAGTTCTCTTAAAAGTTCTCAAATATAACCCTATGAGGAATTACTATAATCAATGGAAAAGGGAGAACATTCTATTAGCATGAGGGAGAGGAAGACAGGAAGGAGGCAGGAAACCAAGACATTTTGCATGTTGGGTCACACAGATAACATACTTAGAGATTAGAAGGATTGTTTTTCTTCTCACAAGATTTTTTTGTTTTGTTTTTAAAAATAGTTTTATTGCTATTATAAAGGTGATGTACAGAGAGAGGGGTTACCATTTTATAAGTTGGTCCATGAGTACATTTCTTTTTGGGCAATGACACTCCTTACTTTGTTTTCTACAAGTTTTTCTCTCCAGTCCCTGTCCACAAGTTCTATAGTTCATTTTCAACACAGTGTCTACAGAGTACCACAGCTTCATTTGTTCACTCTGTCACTCCATTTCTGTACTCCCATTAGTCCCCCAAAGACAGTTAAGTGAATAAACAAAAAAACCAAGGAGGAAAACATCAAAAAGCAAAGCAGGCAATACCATTATCATAATACCAACAACAGCAGAAAGAATTTTTAAAAATCCTTATTTCTATTTCTTAGAATCCATTTTTAAAAATTTGTTTGTTTGTTTGTTTATTTATTTGTGGGTCATGGGGCTTGAACTCTGGACCTGAATGCTGTCCCTCAGCTCTTCAGCTCAAGGATAACTCTCTATCACTTGAGCCACTGTGTCACTTCTGGTTTTCTGAGTTGGAAATTGGAAATTTTCTTATTGGAGATAAGAGTCTCACAGACTTTCCTGCCAGAGCTGGCTTTGAACTTAGATCTTCAGATCTCAGTTTCCTAAATAGCTAGGATTATAGGCATGAGCCACCAGCGCCCGGCTTTCCTAGAATCCATTTTGATGAATATTATTTTGAATGTTCAGAGGCACAGAAATGTTGCACCTTTGGTTCCTCTTCTCAGAGTATCCTCCTTTGGTCTCACTGTATGTAAATGCTTAGAGTCCTGAATAATTTATCATATCCCCATGTATTGTAGTTCTAGCTTCTGCCTATGAAACAAAACATGTACCCTTTGTCTCTCTGAGCTTGCCTTATCTCACTTAACATGATTTGTTCCCATTTTCCTTCAAATGACACAATATTATTCTAATGGTGGTGTGAAATTTCATTGTGTATAGGTACCACATTTTTGGGTCCACTCATCTATTCTAGAACACATGGGCTCTTTCCATAACTTGGCTATTATGAACAATGCAGCAATGAATATGGATGTGCAAATGTCCTTACCTTATCCTGGCTTGTAATGTTCTGTGGATGCCCAAGAGTATTATGGCTGGGATTATTTTTTTGAGAACCTCAAGACCCTTGTCTGGAGTGGTTGTACTAGTTTACATTCCCACCAACAATTAAATAAGGTTCCTTTTCCCCCACATCCCTGCCAACATTTGTTGTTGTTCTAATACAGAATGTTGGCCAATCTAAGTGGAGTGAAATAGAATCCCAGAGTTGTTTTGATTTGCATTTTCTATATGACCATGGATGTTGAGCAGTTCCTCATGTTTTGTGTCATTATTACCTCTTCTGAGTAGTCTTTACTTAGCTTCTTTGCCATTTAGTAATTGGTTTATTCATTTGGGGAAGGGTTAATTTCTTGAGCTCTATATTCTGGATATCAGATCTTTGTTAGATGTGTTGCTGGTAAAGATCTTTTCCCAGTATGTTGGCTGTTTTTTTTCTAGTTTAGTAGCTATTTCCTTTGTTGTGCAACTCCTTTTTATTTTGATATAATCCCATTTGTCAAATTTCTTTCCTATCTGCTGTGCCCCTGGGACTCTTTTCAAAAAGTTTCTTCCTATGCCTGTAAGTTATAGTATTTCTACTATTCCCTTCTTTCAGAGTTTCAGGTCTGAGATTGAAGCCTTTTTTAATATTACTTATTTATTTTTATTGTAAAAGTGGTGTATGGAGGGGTTACAGTTACATAAATAAGGTAATAAGTATGTTTCTTGTTGAACTAGTTACCCCTTCCCCCGTTTTCTCCAACTTTCTTTCCCCTATCCCCCAAGATAATTTCCAACATATTGTCTTGTGTGTATCACTGTTGAATTGGTTCCTCCTTGCCTTTGTCTCATTATTTTGTTGTTCCCTTTCCCTTCTCTAAATGAAATAAAGGTATATATTCAAGTACAGTGACAACAAGGGATAAAATATAGGGGGAAGAACATACAAAAGAAACAAGAAATCACATAGTACATTAAAAACAACAGCAACAAAGAAAAAACTTCTTGTGTCCATGTCATAGACTTCATTCACTTAGCTTCATCTTCTATGGTCATATACACATAAATATTGAGCTATTCTTCTCATCCACTAAGAGTATCTTAGTATCTTCCCTTACAAATAAGGGAAACCATAGGACCAGATGTCTATTAAGTCCATTTGGATTATGATGCCATATAATTTAAAGGCTTCTTTTTTGATCTTTGGTTTTGTTGACATTTTGTTTAGTTGACCTTTTGTTTAGTTGACCTGTTCTTGATGAGTGGTAAAGTCTCCCACTATTGCTGTTTTGGAGTCTACCATGTTCTATATTTCTGAGACTGTTTAATGTATTTAGGCGCTTCATGTTTGGTACATACATATTCACTGCTATGATTTCCTCATTGTGAACTATTCCCTTCATTAATATGTAATTTCTTTCCTCATATCTTTATATTGATTTTAGTGAGAAGTCTATTTTATCAGATAACAGTATGGCTACTCCTGCCTTTGTCCAGGATGCATTTTCATGAAAGATGTTTTTCCATCCCTTCACTTGGAATTTATTTTTAATCTTTGACTATGAGATGTGTTTCTTAGAGACAACAAAAGGTTGCATCTTGTTTTTTTTAATCCAATCTATGGCTTTTGATTGGGGAATTTAGCCTGTTTATGTTTAATGTTATAAATACATCATGTTTGTTGCCATTTTATAGTTTTCCTGTAGCATGATACTTTCCTCTTCTTGTGTTTACTAATTTTCTAATATTTTTTATTCAATGTGTTTTCTTGTCTTTGATTGTCTTCTTCAGATATTGTACTTCCATTTAGTATCCTTTGTAGTGCTGGGTGGTGACTTTAGGTGGCCAGTGCATGAAGCAGGGTCAGCAGTTTATTGGTGGTGAATTCGGTTAGATGTCCTTCTTGGCAGTGATATGTGAGTCAGGGCGGGGGTGGGGGTGGAAGGGAGGAAGGTGGGAAGGGAGGAGGGGGTGGGGTGCTGCAAGCAAGTTGCCGTGCTTCATTTGGATGCTGTCCCTGGCTGCTGGTAGCAAGAGATAAGGTTTCAGTTCTGACACTCACCACCCCAGCATTAAAAGTTCCACAGCAACCTCCTGGAGTCACTGTTCCTGAGATTGACAGTTTTTGTGGGCGGGTTTGGGTCAGACACTCTCCATACTCTGGCACTAGAAGTCCCATTGACTCAGTTCCATGGGTTCGGGAACCCACTGAGGCCATTCCTGGTATTAGAGCCCCTGCTGAATCCTCTACCTGTCATTAGAGGTCCCACTGTGAGTCCTCTCCCAGTGTTAGAGGACCTGCTGAGTTTTTTTTTCTCACGTTAGAAGTCCCACCAAGTCCTCTAGCCAGAGTTAGAGGCCCCGCTGTGTCCACTTGATGGTGGTGTTAAAGATCTACCAAGTGTGTTCCAGGCATTAGGAACTTGGGGTTAGAGGATCGAAAGGGTTGGAGGCCCCACTGTGTCTGCTGGCTGGCTTAAGAGATCTGTTTTCAGTGTTAGAGATTAACGAAGTTTGCCCTTGAGGCTAGAGAACCTGCCAGAATTTTGTAGTTACCTTGAAAAGTTGCTTTTTCTCGGAAAATGGCATTCCTGGTGCTCACTACTTTGGCTGCCTTATCCTGTTCCAAGATTCAGCTTCCAGATCACAGGTATGTTGTTGCTGTCTGCTGGTGAGGTTGAGTTGAGAGGAGGTGAGGTTGCTGGTGAGGTTGAGGTAGTGAGAGGAAGAAAAGAAGAGGGAGTAGAAAAGAAAAAGAGAAAAAAAATAGAATGGCTCTGCAGCCGGAGTATGTGAGCAGCCACACTGGATACCTGCTTCAATTTCTCTGTGTTTGTGTGCCCTCTTGTAGATGCTTAAGTTTGAATCTTCTTGGTTGGTACCAAACTCTGATTATTTTTAGTTTGTCACTCTCTTCAAGTGGAGTTCTGTGCAAAAGGCCCAGTTCCTCTGTTTTATCAGAGAGAATTCAGGTTTATCCCTGTCACTACTCTATCTTGATTCCTCCTCCTCAGAAACAATTTTCAAATATAGAATTTGATCACTAGTCGAATGTAGTTTTTATTACCTTGTATTTTCTTATATCTACCTTGCTCTGCCTTTCAGTTTTTTAACACATTAAATTTTATTATTTGCTTTTCTATGGTGATTTGGTAGTTGAATAGTTGCTATCTACCATTTTTTTTTGGTTTCTCACAATACCCGTCTATGGAAGAATTCTGTGTTCTCCATAATATGAGGCACAAAGAGATTAAACGATATGTCCAACCTCATATAACTTGTAAGGTACAGATTTATGATTTAAAGCTCTATTTATAGCCTGGCATAGTGGCTCACCCTGTAATTCTAGCTACTCAGGAGGCTGAGATTAGCAGCACTACTGGTTGAGGGCAGCCCAGGCAAGAAGTTGGCAAAACCCTATCTCCTTCAATAAACTGGACATGGTGGTGCACATCTCTTATCCCTGCTATGCAGTAGAGGGAACAAGGAAGATCATAGTCACAATCAGCACCTGCAAAAAGTGTGAAAGCCTATCTAAAAAATAAAGAGAAAATGGCTGGGATGTGGCTCAAGTAGCAGAGTATTTGCTTAGCAAGAAAGAAACCCTATTTCAATCCTTATTACCACCAAAAAATAACAATCTAATCATATTAATTGGAATCCAAAATGTTCCGTTCTTTCTGCAATGTAGTCATTGTTTACACAACCTATGTCAGGCTATAGTGATGCATCTTGAATAACTGCCTTCATACTGGCCTTGAAAAGGCTTTGGTTTCGACACTTAGAGCTAGATCAAGTGTGAGGTGGTCTTTGAACATGTGATACCAGGTCCACAGGTTCTAATTGTTTCAAGGGAGACCAGAAAACATTAAGCTCCTACTGAGTTTATCCAATCTTGTTTAAGCAGTCCCACAACATCTATAAAGATTTTTCTCCACAGTGTCCTCCTGCAAATAAGAAGTTTATCAAATAAAACCCGCCACAAAGAGCAGGAAGACATGCCATATCGATGACCCCTCACTGAGTGCCGGTTCCTTTCAGGGATCCTGGTGAGGCAAAATCACCTCCCATTCAATAATCACATTTGCTGCAAGTCTAAGAGTTGGAGCTGGAGTCCAGGACGTTTTGGATGAATTTAAGTTTGCAATTTATTTGAACAATCCCAATCTTCCAATTCCATTCTAAGGAATAATTTCTTGAATTTCAATAATGTATTACAAAACATGATAAACAACTCATTTTCCTGGTTTTTTGGTAATTATTTTTGGAAAATAAATCTTACATGTATGAGAAAGCAAGGGTATAGGATGGACTGGATAGTTATTCGTCCTGGCATTTTTGGGAGTAATAACTGTAAAATTCATTTGCTGAGCACCTGAGTAATGCTGAAACAAGGAGAATCCAATGGCTGTGTTTATACTTTGCATTTCTAGCTCGCTAGACCAGATTTAAATTTACTTTGAGAATTTGGAATTGCAGCTGTGAATTGATAGTCAGTGTCTAGTAATTCTTGAACTTGGAAACCACTGTACAGGGTGTGGGAGAGCAGGCATCTTTTCTTACCTATGGAG
Organism: Dipodomys merriami; assembly: GCF_024711535.1. NCBI lineage: Eukaryota > Metazoa > Chordata > Mammalia > Rodentia > Heteromyidae > Dipodomys > Dipodomys merriami. Next base: position 75,738,106 of record NW_027202270.1, on the reverse strand, counting down.
CTAAGAAGAGATGAGTAAAAAGTAGAGGTAAGTAAGAATCTAGGATCAGTGAGGCAGAAGTGAGAACTGGTGTAATTCAGAGTGGGAAGGCAACTGCTTATAGAAGTACCTTGACTTTTTAAAATGCATTTTAATTGTTCTTGTAAAGGTGAGGTACAGAGGGGTTACAGCTGTGTAAGTCAGATAACAAGTACATTTCTTGTTGAACAATGTCACCCCTTCCTTTGCTCTTGCTCAGTTTTTCTCTCCTGTCCCCACTCACAAGATATAGGTTATTTTCTTTAAAAATGTGCTTGTTTTGTCTTTTTTCTCTTTTTCCTAAGTTAATTTACTTTATTGTTATTATAGAAGTGATGTACAGAGGAATTACAAGTATATGAGTCAGGTAATGAGTACATTTCCTTTCACACAGTGTCTTCTGTTTCCTCATTCTCTCCCAGTCCCTCCCTCCAATCTCCACACATGAGTTGTATAGTTCACTTTCCTCAATGTTCAGTGAGCTCCATTCCTGCACTTCTTACCCTTTTTCCCTTGACTTCTGTGCCCCCCGAAGATATACACGTGAGTACACCAAAAAGAAGACAAAAATCATCAAAAACTAAAAACAACAAAAAAGAAGTCTCTTCTTTCTATATGTTGGAGTTCATTTCAGTATGTGTATTACTTTATATAAAGATGAGGAGGCACTTAGGCATTGTGCCTTTGTGTTTCTCTCCTTAGAGTAGCCTCTTTTGCTCTAACTGTATGTGAGTATCTAGAATCCTGTGCATTTTAGATCTAACTTCTACATATCAGAGAGAACATAGGCCTTTTGTCTGCGATTGGCCTCATTTAACATGATTTATTCTAGTTCCATCCATTTCCCTGAAAATGACATTATTTTATTCTTCTTAATGATTGTGTAAAATTCCATTGTGTATAGGTACTACATTGTCTGTCATGTATTATTTGGCATCCGCACTGTTTCCATATCTTGGTTATTGTGAATAGTGCAGCAATGAACATGGATATACCAGTGTTCTTATCATATCCTGGCTCATGATGTTTGGAGTAGATGCCTAGGAGTGGTATGGCTGGGTCATAGACAGATCTATGTTTAGTTGTTTTTGGTTTTTTTTTTTTTGCTGTTGTTGTTTGTTTGTTTTGGCAGTCATGGGGCTTGAACTCTGGGCCTAGGCGCTGTCCCTCAGCTCTTCAGCTCAAGGCTAGTGCTCTACCACTTGAGCCATAGCACCATTTCCAGGTTTTTCTACTTATGGGGTACTGAGCCATCGAACCCAGGACCTCATGCATGCAAGGCAAGCACTCTATCACTGAGCCACCTTCCCAGTCCTCTTGGTTTCATTTTTTGAGGAACCTCCAGGCTTCTGTCCAGAATGGTTGTACTAGTTTACATTCCAGTGCAATAGAGCTTCCTTTTCCTGACATCCCTGCCAACATTTGTTCAAATTCACAATGTTGGCCAATGTTACTGAGTGAAATGAAATCTCAGAGTTTTTTTTATTTTCATTTCTTTTATGGCCAAGGATGATGAGTATTTCTTCATGTGTTTCTTAGCCATTTTTACTATCTAGGTCTTTTTCAACATAGTGTCTATTGAGTATCACTGCTGCCTTTGTTCACCCTTTGTCCCACCATATCTTTTTTTTTTAGGTTGTCTTTTTTTTCATCTTCACTTAATATAATTTTTTCCAAGCCTTTCCATTTCCTAACAAATGGGGCAATGTCATTCTTTCTGATGGAGCCATAGAATTCCATTGTGTATATATACCACATTTTCTTGATCCATTCATCTACTGAGGGGCATCTGGGTTGGTTCCATATCTTAGCTATGGTAAATAATGCTGCAATAAGCATAGTTGTGCTGTTAGCTTTAGTGTGTTCTTGTTTGTAAACATTTGGGTAAATGCCCAAAAGTGGGATTGCTGGGTCATAGGGGAGCTCTATGTGGAGTCTTTTGAGGAACCTCCATACTGCTTTCCAAAGTGGTTGAACAAGTTTACACTCCCACTAACAATGAAGTAAGGTTCCCTTCTGTCCACATCCCCCCCAGCATATTAAGTGAAGTAAGCCAAGCCCAAAGAAACGTAGGTCCCATGGTTTCCCTTATTTGCAATATCTAGTATATGTATGAGTCAAGCAAAAACGGTCAGATAATGTGATGTTAGGAAAATGAACCCTTAGATATGTACTTAAGAGTTTTTTTTTTCTTTCATGCATTTGTTTCTAATGCATTTATAAGATTATTTCTTTGTTGCTTTGTATGTCCCTCCCCCACAGTATAACCCCTGCTTTCACTATATTTGATGTCGGTATAATTTGTGGAGGGGAAGGGAAAAACAAGTCGTTTAAGGATACAGGTGGACCCGTTGCAACAATGAGAAGTACAAGTTGTCATGTCGAAAACGAACTTTACAACTTTGGTGGGGGGGTGGGGGAGGATTGGGTAGGGGGACAGGGAGAGGCTGGGAAGGGATGTGAAGGGTAAACAAAGGAGGAGGCTGCAATGCTTGATAAGAAATGTACTCATTATCGTGCCCATGTAATTGTAACCCCTCTGTACAGTTTGTTCACAATAAGAAAAAAAGTAAGACGAAAAAATAAGTTTTCTTTTTTCTTTTTTTTTTTTTTTTTTTGGATCCAGTCGTGGGGCCTGAACTCTGGGCCTGGGCGCTGTCCCTCAGCTCTTCGGCTCAAGGCTAGCGCATTACCACTTGAGCCACAATGCCACTTCCGGCTTTTTTCTTTTTGCTTATGTGGTGCTGAGGAATTGAACCCAGGGCCTCAGGCATGCAAGGCATGTGCTCCACCACTGAGCCAAATTCCCAGCCCTTGTCCCACCATTTCTGTGTCCCCTTACCATCAGAAAGAATGATATTGTACCATTCATAAGGAAATGAAAAGACTTGGAAGAAATATATTAAATGAAATGGGACTCAAAGAAACATAGGTTGCATGTTTTCCTTCATTTGTGGTAGCTAGAATATGCCTGTAAATCTACAAATAAACACTGAGATGGTTAAAAGATACACTAGAACATGATAAATTATACAGATCTCTAGGCATTCACACATAGTAAAACCAAAGGAAGATATTCTTAGGAGAGGAACACGAAGGTTCAATACTTATGTACATCTATCTGATCATATAAAATAATATTTATCGAAATGAACTACAGGAAATGAAAAAAGAGGTTTTTTCCTTTGGTACCATGACTCTTTCTTAAATTTTACTTTATTATTGTTGTAAAGGTGATGTATAGAGGGATTATAATTATGTCATGTAATGAGTGCATCTTCCCTCCCCTTACTCTCTCCCAGTCCCTTTCTGCCATCTCCACCCATGAGTTGTATAGTTCACCTTCATCAATGTCCAGTGAGCTCCACTGCTGCACTTTTTCTCCCTTTTACTTCCCTTCCTCCCATCTGTCCAAAGATATACATGCAAATACACTATACATAACAAAGAGAGAATCATCAAAAAATAAAAATTAAAAGAAAAGAAAGAAAATAAAACAGATCTCTTGTTTCCATATCTTTGTTTTGATATATATAAATAAAATACATGCTTATTATATACATGTAATTTTATATAAATATAAAGAAGCATATAGGCCACTTGAAGGTACTTCAGAGTTATCTGAAATCCCTGATCATAAAGCAAATTATCGTTTTCATTTACGCAAATTGAAGTAATTTTTTACTATATTAAGATAAGCAATTCTTGATGAAAACAATGAGATCCTTACATATACCATCTTGTTTAATTTCTACCACATGTATTTGCTGTACAAATTACTATTGTTTATGAATGAGGAAAGGGAAATTTCAATCTATTAAAACTTCCCCAAGGTCACAGCTAGCAAATGACAGAGCTAAGAAATGAAATACTTAAAAATCCCTGCTTTATCTTTACCCTTTACAGTATACCCTATATGTGTTAAACTATAATTTCCAAAACAGGTGTTATGATTTTAAGTTCTCACATTGGCCTAATATAAAGGGTGGCTCACACATGGGGATATTGATGTATTGATAAGCTAAAAAAGCAGGTAAATTTAAACATACATGCATACATATTTACATATGTAATAGTATGGATATATATGTGCACCTTCAATAAGTTCTTTTCCCTTGCAGAATTATAGTGTTTAGACCTCATTCAGAAAGAGGTAAAGTGAGCCCAGTTTTTGCCTGGTAGGGAAGGACAGATCTTGTTATGGAACCCAATGATTTTCACTACTCTCTAGTCTAAAACAAATCATCGACAGCTAAAAAATGAAATTCTAATAAATACATCACACAAGTAAAGAAATATATATTTAAGGCCCATGGTACTGGTTTTACTGGTTGGCTCCTGATGCCATAAAATGTTATATAGACTGGGTGGCTTGAAGAGCAGAAATTAATTTCTCCACAGTTTTTTTTTTCCCCTCAGTCTTTGGGTTTGAACTCTGGACCTGGGGGCTGTCCCTCAGTTCTTCACCTCAAGGCTAGTGCTCTAACATTTGAGTCACAGCACCACTTCTGGTTTTCTGGTGGTTTATTTGAGATATGAATCTCATAGTCTTTCCTGCCTGGGCTGGCTTTGAACTGCGATCCTCAGATCTCAGCCTCCTGAATAGCTAGGATTACAGGCATGGGTCACTGGCGCCTGGCTCTCCACAGTTTTGAAGGCAGTGAAAACTAGTATGGAAGGACTGGCCCATGTATTTTCTATAGAGTATTCTCTTGCTAGCTCGCCTTCTTAACTGTGTTCTTACAGTGAACAGAGAGAGAATGAGCTCCCTGATGCCCCTCCTATTAGGTCCAGGAGATTCTTTAACTCTGATCACCTCTCAGTAGCCTTTACTTTTTTTTTCAATAGTATCACATTGAGAATTAGATCTTTAACCTGGGTTGAGGGGTACATTCAGCCCATAGAATATTTACAGAAGGAAAACAGTATGATTATTGTTTCTAACAAAGCTATGGTGTATATACACAGTTTCCCTATTAACTTTTCTTTTCTGAAGACAGAGTATTTTTTGCCTAACTTGCTCTTTTCTTTGAAAACTCTGGCTGTGTGTGTGTGTGTGTGTGTGTGTGTGTGTGTGTGTGTGTGTGTGTGTGTGTGTGTGTGTGTGTTTACGCATACTTATTGTATGGGAAAAAGCAGTAAATTGGGCTCTTAGATTTAGCTTTCAAAACTGGGCAATCCTAATCTGGCATGGCCATTCCCAGTTGTTTATTTTTCAGTTCCAGTTCACAACTGGAGGATTTTCTCAGCTTCATCTTTGTGAGCTCAGCAATATATTAAACTTTGTGGTGTTTGTACTGATTCAACATCTAGCTCTTTGAGTGAACACATTCTTCCCTCCCCCGCCCCGCACCCCCCTTCCCACCCAGAATATCTAGTCCCTCCTGTTTGTAAAATGTTACTGTGCTGATTACTCATGCCTATTATCCTCAGAAAGCTAAGATAGGAGGATTGTGGTATAAGTTAACCCTTCTGGCAGACTAACTAAAGAGACTTTGAACTCTAACTAATCAATAAAAAGCTATAATTGCAGGTGTAACTCAAGTATCCAGTCATCTGTATAAAAGCAAAATGAAGCTTGAGCCCCTGAGTTCAAGCCCGAGTACTAGCACCATCCCCTCCACCCAGAACATTATATATGTTATGTTTATACACATATATACAAATATATATGTATGTATATATAGTTGTAAAGTATCCATGTAACATTTATCTTGTTTATCATTTTAGGTGTGTTGTCAGTCCAGTGGTGTTAAGAATATTTGAATTGTGCATCCATTACCCATCCACTATCCATCTCTTGAACATCCATCATAACTCTTACATCCAACTCTTCTCTTGCAAAACTGACTCTATATACATTGAACAATAACCTGCATTTACCTCTCTCTTTCGCCTTTGACAATCACCAGTCTATTTTTTATTCTGACTATTCCAACTATGTCACATAAATGGAATCACATACTATTTCTCTCATTTTATTTTAGATATCATAATATCCACAGGCTCATCTGTATGGTAGTCTCTGTCAGAATTACCTTTCATTTTAATTATAACTGGAAAGGAAGGTCTTATCACTATTATTCTACCATATTATTTTCTGTATGTATTATAGTTTCTTTGATGAAAGTTTCTTATTTCTTGCTTACTATCTTCTTTTGTGTTTGTTTTTTTAAGTAAAAAATTTCTATGACAGAGTGTCTTTAAAAATTTTATTTACTGTTATTGTAAAGGTGATATACAAAGGGGTTACGGTTACATGCCAGATAATGAGTACGTTTCTTTTTGAACAATGTCGTCCCCACTTACTCTTTCCAGTTTTTTCCCTCTTGTCCCATCCATGAGTTGTGTAGTTTGTTTTCAACATAGTGTCTGCTGAGTATCATCTGCATTTGTTCACCCTTTGTCCTTCTTTTTCTGTGCCCCTCTTACCCTCCTAAATCAGATAAATGAACAAACAAGCCAAAAAGAAAAGCAAACAAAACAGCAACAAAGAAGAAAGAAAAACACCTCTTGTTTCCATGTCCTGTAGTTTATTTCAATAAATATTAGTGTTGTGTCTGTATTCTACAGTGCTTTCAAGGTTCTGATGGGGATTGCACATAATATCCCCAAAGTATTGCACTCTTATTTGAAATTTTATGTTTCACATCAAAACCACAAAAATTTCTGCATTTTCACCACTCCTTTCAGTAGCCAATGGTCCAAATGAACTCTTTGTTGCATTTATGTCCAAGAAATTTCAACTAACATTTGAAAACAATGCATTGGTCATAAATTACGTAGGAATCAAAATATGATTTACAAATAATCTAGCTTTTAAGTAATATCTGTTTTATTATTACAATTATCTTTTGTCAGTTGTGGGGCTTGAGCTCAGGGCCTGGGTGCTCTCACTGAGCCTTTTTGTGCTCAAGGGTAATGCTCTAACCACTTGAGCCATAGCACCACTAATAATTGCTTTTTAATTGTCTGTTTTATTTTTTGAGACAGAGTCTCACTCCATAGCTCAGGCTTGTCTTGAACTCACAATCTTCCTGGCTTAGCATCCTGAACAGTAGGATTGTAGGCAAGAACCCTCACCCCCACGCCCAAAGTGGTTCAAAATTGTTATTGTTTTGTGATAATATGTAGGGTCCTGGTGATTAAAATCAGAACCTTGTACATGCTAGCACTGAGATACATTCTCATTCTTTAATAGCTTTAGGTATTAACAAGTTTCTAACACTGTTCTCTATGTGTCTTAAATTATGTTAGAAAATAAGAAGATCAAGCTTCAAACTACTGGGGATGGGACCTGCAACAATGGTGACTGGATTCTTTGTTTGCACTTCCCTGGAGTAGCAATCAGCAAGCAAAGAAAAGCAATCTGTCCAGAGAACAGGTTCTTTTTTGGTTAACTTGGGACCTGACAATTTTGTGTCAACTATTTTAAAACTGTGGCTCTCAGTCATGGTTTGGAGATAGATAGCTATAACTGTCTTAGGAGTTAAAATTGACCCAAACTAACTACAATTTGTTGTTCAACTCCTCTTTCTGAAAGCTGAAAACTTTCAGTAGACTCCAAATTCCAAAATACTTATATCAGAAAATTCTGCTAGAGCAGTTGTCTAGGTGGGGAGAGAGGTTCCTGATGTGTGTTGTCCTGTCATTATCCCAGGAGCTTCTGATTAATCCTTCCTGCTCAATCTGCATTCCTGTATCATCCTTTTTGATTTTCTCTTAATCATACTCTCTAGTTAGCATGTAGATGAATGTTTATTGTGGTTTCTATGTCAGAAGGTCAGAGTTTGGAAGTGAAAGGGATTTGAAATATAAGGTATATATATCTATAGCCAGACCATCCTGGATATACTCAATTTTGTGAAATTTAAGTGCCCTAGGTTCAGGTTGCTGAAGATCCAGAGCTCAAACAGACTATGAACCACATAGCTTTTCATGTTGGCCCTTAGGAGATTAATGGATCAGGATGATATTTCAGGGCCTGCTTAAAATCAGTTAGAGCCTTTGGCCTTTTCTGGTGGATGTTTATAGAGTTTTCTGAGGTGGTCTATTCACTTGTTGATTCTTTTTCTTTGTTTATATAGACAGTCCCATCTATCAATCTACTCAATTAAATATTTGTTCCATTTGCCTCCAAAAAAGGCAACAAATTCTAAAAAGGATTAGTGCAACCAAGAAGTTCAAAAGCATCCAGGGTAGCCAAACAAATAAGATGAACTGAATTAAACTCTTTTCTAAATTCTCTTTCATTCTCTCTCTCTCTCTCTCTCTCTCTCTCTCTCTTGGTCTTTCTTTTTTGTGCTGGTACTGCGGCTTAAATTCATGGCCTTATGTTTTTTGCTTAAAGTTTTCTGCACAAGAATGGTACTCTACCACATGAGCTACATCTCCACTTCTGGCTTTTTTTTTCTTTTTTGGTAAATTAAAGATGAGATGTTCACAATCTTTTCTGGTTCTCACAATCTTTCCTGCCTGGGTAGATTTGAACCATGATCTTCAGATCTATGTTTTTTGAGTAACTAGGATTACAGGCATGAGCCACTGCCATCATTGGAAGTTCATTTTTAATAGAAAATTGATTGAATTTATGACAACCATGAATAAATAACTGGCTTTGTTCATGTAGTCTCCTGAGGCAGAGTTAAGACAATAGAATACAGAGGAAGCAGGAGGCATGGTAGGTCTAGTATTGATTTTTCCAATCAAATAAGTTTTCTGAAAACAATGAAACATAATTTTTAGAAAGCTGTTTTGGAAAACTAATTCCTTCGTCTCCCTTTTGAAATATACCTTGTTATTTGGTGAGATTTCCCATTACCATTTTCCACTTCATGAAAAATAAACCAATTGAACCTCTTGTCTACCCAATTCCCTTGAAAGTACAATTCTGGGATCTAATAATAATCCAGCCAACTGTGGGATAACCTCATGCAGTAGAAATTGAGTTCATCTGCTAACAAGAATAAGAGACAATTAATTAGAAATATAGCATGCATTTTGTAATTTTACTAAAGAAAGCCTCACTATCCAGAAGACTGGCTGAATTTCAGATGGTAAGAAAACTTTATAAAGAATGGAATCAAGTGATTTAGAAAATACAATATTAAATCCTGGGTAGGTAGGAGCAATTTTCACTATCCTTTATTTATTAAACTCAAGTCATTTGAAAAGGGAAGATGGTGATGGATGCAGATTTGCTTTTGCTGCCACTTTCAGAAATAAAATCTTTTTAGTACCTGGTAAAGGTGATCATAAAAATAATTCTATCTAGTGGAAAACATGAATATGTTGGCTTATATGGACCCCTCATTATTACTTGTAGGGGTAGGTGTTTGAATATATATATATATATACATACATATATATATATATATATATATATATACATGTATTATAATATAGTCCCTGTCACAGGGTCATCTTGAGACTTGTGCTATTGTGCACTAATCTCACACTTTCCTGTCAGCAAGAAGATAATGGTAAATTGCTTATTCTCTGCTTACATTGCAGCATTCTGTGATTATGTGCTCGAGTGATGTACAGTGTGCACGTCTTTATAGCAACAATGCAACAGCCGAAGAAAATGATCAAAATAAAGCTTTCAGTACAGTGTGCATAGCCTGCTTGCACAGTAAACTCATATAACCTAAGAAAATACAGACCTACTCCTGCTCATAAGAAACATTCTTTCTATCTGACCAGCTATTGTTCCTGTCCTGCTGAATCATAATCCCTCATACCTTCTCCAGCACTCCCCCTTCTTGGAGCTTTATTTGGAGCCCTCTCCCTAGAGTTGGTCAATAATTCAAGAGGCTGGCAGTATAGTCACCACAACAAGTTCTCAAATCCGTTTTAGAAATGGAGAATTTTGTTTTCCTGGATGATTGCTCTCCTCATCTCCATGAATCCCAGGAATCTATATATTCTTATATTCAAATATGTGTGCCTCAAAGGTGAAGTTTCTAGGTTTTTTTTGCCTTGTTGAAAGCTTTCAATCTTCTTGTAACTTGCTGAACATACTATTTCCAGACTATTCTATTTGAACATGATCTTACTCTGCCAAGGCACTCTGACCATTTCACTTAGAAAACTCTTCTTTGTTCTTCAAAGTCTATTCCATATGCCCTCCTCCGAAAAGTTTTCTCAGATGTGTTGACAGTTAATTGTTTTATTTAGCTCCTATTGAAAGCATTATTCCGAATTTACTCTGCTATTTATTGTTAATAATTTTTATTGATAGTTCATCATACCTGTTAGACTATTGAGCTCCTTTGTGAAAGGAACTGCTTCCTGTCCACATTTGTACACCCTGGCTCTATGACTTTATGTTTTTGGTAATTAGTACACATAGTTGAACAGAATTGAATTGCATTACAACAGTATAATTTTGTGTGTCTTTGGAAAATCTGATGCACTTCATCACTTGTGAAAATATATCTCTTAAATCCTTAGACCTCCGCTTCACCCCTTTAGACTTCAGTCCATGACACAAATTGAAGGCAGCCCAGAAGAGAGGATATATTCTTGCTTTCAACTAACTGTCTTCTGTTCTTCCACGGAAGTGGCTCATCAATCTCATTACTACAAACTGTGAAATAGGTAGGTAGGCATTATTCATGGTTTTGGGTTGTGCTTAGAGGCTATTCTCATTGATTAGGTGGCCCACAATAGAAGTCCATGGCTTTTGGGGGGCATTTTTGCCATGTAAAAGCCAATGGCTTTGAAATACAATCCAAAGTTAAGATCTCTTCCAGTGAAGTAAAGGCTTTCTTTATTTAGAGAGTAACAATGAAAACATTTATGTTCTCTCTTTTTGACTGAACCCCTACTGCCTAAAATCTACAGTGGTTAAGCTGCAGGCTGATCACTCTTAAGATTGGTAAGCATTATTTTATGTTGTTTCTGATTTATAAAGAACAAATGACTTTCCACCAGTAATTGGAATCCTCCAGGGGTGGTATCCTCTGTCGATTCACAGCCTGCCAGATCCCTGGCCCTAGGCAATGCTTTGTTTGCTTGGAAGATGGTTGGAAGAAGCAACATTCTTCATTTAAAAGGTTACAACTAAAATGATGTTTAATTAGAAGCAGATAACTGATAACAATCATTCAGCAATTATTCTTTTTCAAGTGTTTTTAGTTTTTCAGGTGCATTTTAAAACTACTTTACTAATTGTTAACACTGTTAGGATAGTAGAGTGGGTTAAGAAGGCAGAAACTGGCCGTGTGCCGGTGGCTCACGCCTGTAATCCTAGCTACTCAGGAGGCTGAGATCTGAGGATCATGGTTCAAAGGCAGCCTGAGCAGGAAACTCCATGAGACTCTTATCTCCAATAAACCACTAGAAAACTGGAAATCGTATTGTGGCTCAAGTGGTAGAGCACTCACCTTGAGCTGAAGACTGTAGGGACAGTCCCAAGCCCAGAGTTCAAGCCTCACGACTGACAAAAAAAAAAAAAAAAAAAAAAAAAAAAGCAGAAACTGCCGAACATAGTTGGATGCAGCTATGCTGGAGGCAGTGACAGGAGGACACAAGTTCAAAGGAGCATAGTTAACTGGATCCTATTTCAACATAACATAATACAATACGACACAATATAACATAACATGAATAAAGAGTCTGGGTGCCAGTGGCTTCATAATTGTAATCCTTAGTACTTAGAAGGCTGAGGTATGGAGGACTATGGCTCAAGACCAGCCCTAGAAAAGAGTCCAAGAGAATCTTTCTCTAAAATAACTACTGAAAAGCTATACTGGATAAAGTGGTAGAGCACCAGACAAGAATGTAAATCAGGTCCTGTCTGAGGTTAAGGTCCCTGTGGAAGACAGGAGGGGAATGGAAGGGTAATGGAGGGTGAATACAGTTGAACTACTTTATGTACATGTATGAAAATGGAGTTATGAAGCCTTTTGAGATTATTGGAGGAAAATGAGAGAGAGTGATGGAGAGGCCAAGCATGATTAAGGTGAACTGTATGTGTATATAGTCATGTCAAAGTGAAACCCCCTGTATAACCAATTGATGCTAATAAAAATATGGAAAAGTAAGTAACAAAACAAAACAAAAAACAAAAAGGCTAGGGTGAAGGTAGTAGTAATGTTTGCAAGGCTGTATGTTTAATCACTAGTATATAAAAGAGACAAGAAGAGAGGGGGTGGAGGAAAAGGGAGAGGGAGAAGGAGGAGAGGAAAGCAGAAACGTTCAAATATACATTGAAATTCCATTCATTCACTTCGTGTGTGTGTGTGTGTGTGTGTGTGTGTGTGTGTGTGTGTGTGTGTGTGTGTGTGTGTGTGTGTGTGTCTGTGTGTTCTTGGACTTGAATTCAGAGCCTGTTCTTGAGCTTTTTGGCTCAAGGTTCCTGTTCTACTACTTGAGCCATAACTCCACTTCTGGCTTTTTTTTTGATAGTTATTTGGAGATAAGAGACTCATGAACTTTCCTTCCTGGACTGGCTTTGAACCATGATCCTCAGATCTCAGCCTTTAAGGAGCTAGTATTACAGTTGAAAGCCACCAGCACCTGGCTTCATTCATTCACTTCTTCAACAAAGGTTCTGAGACACATGCTAAATAATGAACTATGCTGTCTCGTAAAAGAGAAAAGATGGTTAATGAAAGAAAGCCAACCATAAGATCTAAGGAAGGACTGAAAAGTGGGCTAGATACACAGATAAGGGATTTCTTACTACATACTAGATAGTGGGGAAAAGTGGTCATAAGGACTTTCCCATGTCACCTGCTCCATCTGCTACTCTTCACAGCGTGTATCTTAGAGGGGGTGATGCATGGTCCAGACAGAGCAGTAGCATGAATGACAAGGACAGGAAGGCTAGAAATAAGTAAGATTATCTCTGTCTTGGGAGAATAGAGCCATAGGAATGATTCATGATATAAATAAGTCCCAGAAGTTAAGCTGGGGAAAGAAAGACATTATCTAAAATAATAGCATTACTAAATGTAACTGAAGCCAGAGATTGGTAAACATTCTTGAACCCAGATAGTGATGGTTGAGAAAAAACGACAAAAAATGTAAGGTAAATTGGGAGCGAGAAAGGATATCACTTACATGTGTGCTCTGAGTAACAACCTAGTACATCAACAACAAGAATGAAACTGCAGTCAATAGCAAGGGCAAAAGTTAGGTTTTGTTAAATCTCTTTAGATCCCAAGCTGTGGTCTAATTTCTGGTAGAGGGAAAGTATATGGGGAAGACAATGGTGATACCGAAAGCTGCTGTGAGAATTCACAGGGCTCAGGGTCCACCTGTGTGGGGGCCACGAGGATTAAAATTAAAGATGAGTGTGAATAAAATAGTGGAGTATGTTAGTCAGCTTTTCCTTGCCTGAGAGAAAAATTTGTTTTGTGCGCTGTTACAGGAGCTTGACCTCAGAGCCTCACCTCTTGCTTGACTTTTTCTCAGGATTCGTGTTCCACCTTTTGAGCCACACCTCCACTTCAGCTTTTTGCTGACTAATTGGCTATCTGAGTCACATGGACTTTCCTGCTTGGGCGGCTTTGAGATTCTCAGAATTGCTAGGATTACAAGTGTGAGCCTTCAGTGGCCAGTGAGAAACAACTTGAAAGGTAAAAAGATCTATTTGAGTTATACTTTCAGTCCATAGCTAACGTGATTGCTTTGGGCCTGAGGACAAAGAGATTATTTTGATAGCAGGAGTTTGTAAATGAGGTTGCTCACTTCATGGTGACAAGTGGTGGCTACATTTCTCCTTTTTTAATTTCTTTCTGGGTGTCCTACCCACCCCTCCTATTCCATCAATAGAATGGTGCTGGCCACATTCAGTGCAGAAATTTTCTCCTTAGTGAATCCTTAGGAAAAGCACCTTCACTTTCACACTTAGAATATGTTTCACTAATCCTCTAAGCATTTCTCAATTCAATCAAGTTTACAATATTAACCAGCACAACCAGAAAGGAGCCTATTTTAAAGTTCTATTAATACTACACAACATTTTTCTCTAAAAGTCACAACAAAGTTTCCTACTGAACTTTGTTATTCTCTGCTAGATGAACAAGGTTCTTAAAGTTAAAATTAAAATTGTGGGACAGTATTGGAAAAAATCTTGTTAGAGGTAAGCATGCATCTAATAGGAAACTGACTTTATGATGTTTTAGGAGGCCATTGATCTTTAGGAGGCTTCATTGATCTTTATTTTATTTTTTGCAGTAATGGCTGCCTGTACACTAGTAGGGATTAACACACTAAAATGAATGAATTTAGTTAATCATGTATGGAAGAAGTTGAATTGATAGAAGCACTAAGAGAGATGTTGACTCCCTAATCCTCCATATAATAAACTTCTTGAATTGAGGTGCAACTGGAGCCAGTTTATAAGGATGGACACTAGCTTCTTGTGTTTAAATAAGAATTATCTGTGACATTGTACAGAAATTAATAGCCATATTGGTCTAGAAATGTTAAACTTAATTTTTTTCCATTTGTACAGGGGTAAACGCACTGTATTAAATATGTAAGGTCTTATCTATGTGGGTTTGATTACAGAAACTAATAAAGTATTCTCTAGATAATGAAAAAAAAAGAATTATCTGTTATCACTGTCACAAACCAGGTGAGCCTATGTTATGTAAACTGAAGCCCAGTAAGTTCCCAAAGATGTTTGCTGCCAAGAAGAATTCATCCCAATCCCAGAATCTCCACGCCAGTCTGCCGGTCCAATAGACCCAGGGGCAAGGGAAATATTTATGGTAGATAACTGACAGATAACTGGTACTAAACATTTCCCTCCCATGGCATGGGTGTTCCAAGAAGGAGAAATGAACTTAGAATTTAAGGCATACTAGCCCAATATAGTTTGTTTTGCAATTATAATTAGAGAGCACACATATATGTATATATACATATATAATACTCCAGTGTGTACATATATAAATATACAGATACAATTATATATACATAGAGAATACACATATATGTAAATCCACACATATACATACACAATATATATGATTAGAGAATATGCTATACATATATACTTATATATGTATTTTCTAATTCTATATAATACATGCATACATATGTATGTATTATATATGTGTACACATATATACATATAATATTTATACATATATACATATAGGCACACATATATACATATGCATTATCTAATTATATATTTATATTATGTGTGTATACACATACATAATAAAGTAATGGAGTATTATTCAGCTACAAAAAGAATGAAATCATACCATATGTGGAAAAATGGATAGAACTGGAGGTTGATGTTAACTTAAATAAGTGAAAGCCATAGAGATAAATACCATATGCCTCTTCTTATATGTAGAATCTAGATTTTAGAAAGAAAAGATCTGAAAGCAGAGAGACTCACTTGGGGGAGAGATGAGTACTAACAAGAGGAAGAGGAGAGGGTAATGGAGTGGATATGATCAAAACACAGGTATGAAAATATAATTAAGCCCAAAATTCAGTAAAAATAATAACACAAATAAAACAAGACAATTTATAATACATCTCTTATTCCAATGTGTGATCTCAAAGTAGTTAAATAAAAGGAATTATGGCCAGGTGCCAGTAGTTCCTGTCTATAATCCTAGCTACTCAGGAGGCTGAGATCTGAAAACTGTGGTTCAGACAGTCTGGGCAAAATATCTCAGAGACCCTTCTCCCCCATTAACTAGTAAACAAACAAATGATAAACAGCAACAACAAAACTGGATGTGGAGCCCAGTTTAAGTGGTAGAGCACCAGCGTGAACAGAAAAGCTGATCAATAGTGCAAGGCCCTGATTTCAAGGTTTTTGGCACAAAAAGAAAAAAGAACTTATGAAAGTATTTTTTAAATTTATTTTATTTGATTTGTGAACATACTGTACAGAGGGGTTACAATTACATGGGCAGGATAATGCGTACATTTCTTATAAAGCATTGCAGCCTCCTCCTTTGTTTATCCTTCACATCCCTTCCCAGCCTCCCCCTCCCCCCCCAGTCCCAATCCTTCTCCCTCCCCCCCCCCCCCGCACCAACTTTGTAAAGCTCCTTTTCGACATGACAACTTGTGCTTCTCATTGTTGCAACAGGTCCACCTGTATCCTTAAACGACTTGTTTTTCCCCATCTCCTCTACAAGTTATACTGACATCAAATATAGTGAAAGCAGGGGTTATACTGTGGGGGAAGGACATACGAAGCAACAAAGAAATAATCTTATAAATGTGTTAGAAACACATGCATGAAAGAAAAAAACATTAAAATACACATCTAAGGGTTCATTTTCTTAACATCACATTATCTGACCTTTTCCGCTTGACTCATACATATACTAGATATTGCAAATAAGGGAAACCATGGGGCCTATGTTTCTTTGGGCCTGGCTTACTTCACTTAATATAATTTTTTCCAAGTCTTTCCATTTCCTAACAAATGGGGCAATGTCATTCTTTCTGATGGAGGCATAGAATTCCATTGTGTATATATACCACGTTTTCTTGATCCATTCATCTACTGAGGGGCATCTGGGTTGGTTCCAGATCTTAGCTATGGTAAATAATGCTGCAATAAACATAGTTGTGCTGGTAGCTTTAGTGTGGTCTTGTCTGTAAACATTTGGGTAAATGCCCAAAAGTGGGATTGCTGGGTCATAGGAGAGTTCTATGTGGAGTCTTTTGAGGAACCTCCATACTGCTTTCCAAAGTGGTTGAACAAGTTTACATTCCCACGAACAATGAAGTAAGGTTCCCTTCTGTCCACATCCCCTCCAGCATATCAAGCGTTGAAATAGAAACAGCAATAAGAGACCTTCCAGCTAAAAAAAGCCCAGGACCAGATGGTTTTACAGCGGAATTCTACAAGGCCTTCAAAGCAGAGCTCATACCAATCCTCCTCCAACTCTTCAATGAAATTGAAAGAGAACGTTCACTACCGAACACATTCTATGAAGCCATCATAACCCTCATCCCCAAACCAGGCAGAGACTCATCAAAGAAAGAGAACTATAGACCCATTTCTTTGATGAACATTGATGCAAAACTTCTCAACAAAATATTGGCCAACCGACTTCAACAATTCATCCAAAAAATCATACACCATGATCAAACAGGATTCATTTCAGGGATGCAAAGCTGGTTTAATATATGCAAATCAATTAATATTATTCATCACATCAACAGGAGCAAGAATAAGAACCACATGGTTATTTCAATAGATGCAGTAAAAGCATTCGACAAGATCCAACACCCCTCTATGATGAAGGTTTTGGAAAAATTAGGAATCCATGGAACATTCCTCAATACAATAAAGGCTGTATATGACAAACCTACAGCCAGCATTATACTTAATTGTGAAAAACTAAAGCCATTTCCTCTTAACTCAGGAACAAGACAAGGATGTCCACTCTCTCCACTTCTCTTCACTCTAGTATTAGAATGCCTAGCTACAGCAATAAGACAAGATGCAGACATAAAGGGGATCCAAATAGGGAAAGAAGAAATAAAACTCTCCCTCTTTGCAGATGACATGATCTTGTATTTAAAGAATCCCATAGACTCCACTCCCAAATTACTCAAGCTGATTCAAAACTTTGGCAAAGTAGCAGGGTATAAAATTAACCGCCCAAAATCAATGGCCTTTTTGTATGGCAACAACGAGAAAAGTGTGGCTGAAATTAGGAAAGCAACTCCATTTGTAATAGCCCCACAAAAAATAAAATACCTAGGAATTAACTTATGAAAGTATTATATGAGAATTGGGAACATTTATTTAAGTTCAACTTGATTCTTGCATGCAATGAGTTGTATTTTTGCTGGAGAGATAAGCAGGCAATCACACAAACAGTTGAATGCATTTAATTTAGTCTTACTTGGTTTGCTTCTACTATGTATTTGGGAATGCAAAGGTAAAGTAAAAGTTCAAAACAAACACCTAAAGGCTAAGTTAATGTCTTGAAAATTCTACAAAGGTGGTAAGCTGGATGGCCAGAGTTACATTTATTCCATTAGCACAGTGCATTTTCCCTTTTTCTTTGTTTTAATTAAAATGAAATAGCTTTACAGCAGACAACTCTGTTTTTCCTAGTTACCTGTTTGAGCTTCTTGCCTCATTCCTTTAACATCTGACCTTCGTGTTCAGACAAATACTTAGTTCACAGCATAAAAAGAACACTTTGAGATAAAGACTCAAAGGAAGATATTAAGAAAAATATGGGAAATTTTGGTCCTGAAGGGTAGATAAAATTTGGATAGCTAGAGAGTATTGGGTAGATTGGACAATAAATCATCCTCCTCATACTGCTGAGTTTCAAATAAATTGAACTATAGAACTGAGACAGGTAGGGGCCCGAGATAAACCTCAGCTTTTTAAATATATGTATTAATCAGGATAGGCCAGGCTGCTTGTGGTGATGAACAGACCTCTCCAGAGTCTCAGTGGCTTCATAGCACAACAATTTCTTTCTCACCTCTGCTACATGTCCAATCCAGTCCATAAGAAGTTTTCTATCATAATAACAGGGATCAGAGTTTTATCCTGACATGTGCTTCCATTATTACTACCACTGTAAGAGTGAGGCAAGGTATAAAACTCACTGAATTCTAAAACTCTTTTTAAAAATATTTCATTGGTCAAAAAAAGTCAGATGGTAAAGGCGACATTCAAAGGATATGAGTAATGACATTCTTACCTGTTCTGAAAAGAATAGAAACAGTAGTTGTGAATAGCATTTAGGGCTATGTTAATAGAGAGATTGGTGGAAAATACTACAGGATCTCTAGGCCCAAATGGTTCTGCTCTACTCCTTTTCCAATGCATGATTCTGAATTCAAAGTCTCATACTTGCTAGACAAGTGGTCTAGCATTTAATTCATATCCTCAAGCCATCTTTTGCTTTAGTCATTTTTCAGATAGCTTCTTGAGTTTATGCTTGGGCATGTCGGGTCTGTGATTCTCATATGTTCTCTTTCCACATAACTGGGATGACAGGTACCAACCAGCATGCTCAGATTTGATTGGTTAAAATGGTTCTCAAGAATTTTTTACTTGGGTCACTATTGATTCTCCAAGTTTTAAACCAATGAAGAACAAAGACATGTTCCTAGTTGTTAACATAGAAGAACATAGCCCTTTCTTCTCCATGGATGGGCCTGGAGGATAGAGTGATATATGGACAGATAGCAACATTGAGCATACATTTCATGATTTCAGGTTGGGCCATCCTTAGTCAGATAGATTATCTTCCTGTTAGGTTAGCAAGATATAAGCCAAAGTTGATAAGCCAACGGAAGAAGACTGCAAGATCATGTGAAATCATTTAAAGACAAAAAAATCATTTCTAGGTAAAGCCAAGAAAACCACACAGATTGTTCTTTTTTATTGTGAAAATATCATACAGAGGGGTTACAATTACATGGGCAAGATAATGAGTATATTTCTTATCAAGCATT
Source organism: Dipodomys merriami (assembly GCF_024711535.1). Classification (NCBI taxonomy): domain Eukaryota; kingdom Metazoa; phylum Chordata; class Mammalia; order Rodentia; family Heteromyidae; genus Dipodomys; species Dipodomys merriami. The sequence continues at coordinate 75,718,651 of NW_027202270.1, read as the reverse complement.
GTAGCCTCCTCCTTTGTTTTCCCTTCCCATTCCTTTCCCTCCTCCCCCCCCCCACACATACACAGATTATTCTTGTTAAGGAGAAGGCGGATGAGGCTGAGGTATCAAGTCCATTCTCAGAGGCCAAGAGCCATCCAGCTGCCTTACCACAGTTGGTTGGTGCTGTCACATTGGCCTGGCCTAGGTGGCAAGTTTGTGTTTTATCATGAGCATAAAAAGAGTTCAAAGCTGATGTTTGGAAGCTGTTGTGTCAGACCCATATCCAGATGAGGAGAGGCTCCCTTCAAAACAGACTGGTGAAAGGTGCTTTGGAAACGCTCGTGGAGGACACACATGAGAACAGGTGTCCCCGTGTTGCACCTGCCAGCCTACCACTTCCTTGGCAGTTCTACACAGTCCCTTTCACCTTTTGTCTTGGGAGTTCCCAGAGAAAGCATCTGCTGGAGAAGAGACAGCAGTTTTGGAAGAGAAGCTGACAGGAAGCTGCTCAAGAAATGCTTTTGGTTTTTCTAATTTCTGAAGGAAAAAAATAAATAAATGTGTGGATCACTGTGAACAAACAATGAGAGATAGCTTTGGAAGGGTTTGTTTAATTTGTCTTTTCATTTTCACAAAGGGGAAAGCGATTGGAACATGTTGAGAAGCATTGATACTGACTTCTCCTGTGAAGGGAAGCCGTGGAAATGAAAAGGGACCAGGGAGAAAGGTGGTGGATCTTAATTAGCAGGAGTGCTGTAGAAGGGAACCTTCTGTTTGTTCATCTCTCACTGGAGTCCTGGCTTGCTCTCTTACACCCCCCACTGGCCACTCCCCTTAGCTTCTGTAACCCAATTGTCAGCCTCTGATCCCAGGTCTGGCAGAGCTGCTCTGAGGCAGGAGGGTGGAGAATAAGTTAGAAACTTAGCATTGAACTAGACAGACTGTGGTGCTGGCCTCAGCTCCCACACATCACTGAGAGCTCATTCTCTTAATAATAATGCTATCAAATAATATCTAAAGAAGAGCAATTAAATCTTCTTCAAACACACACGTGGAGTACTTAATATGCAAGATGCAAGATGCTAAGGTTTTTGTATTTTGTGTCACCCGCTAAAACTTCTTTATAATCAATTCCTGTATAAAGAAACGGAACTTTAACTAACATATCCTGGTGCCCATGGACTTTAAACCTCATCTTCTGCAGCTCTGAGCAATGCTCTTCTGCCTTTCTCTAGTGTCCAGTGGGAACACCCTGAGTGCCTCTGTAGTCAGGCTGTGAAAAGTCAACAAGCCAGCGTGTGAAAAGCAGATGGCACAGTGACTGCCATTTTATTGAGTTAACAATCTATGTTGACGACTGCAAATGCTAACCACTCCTGTTTACGGCCTGCTTAATACTTGCCAACTGTCATTCTATGCTCTCCTTGCAACTTTGTTCATCCACCCACCTCCCATCCCTGTGCTGCAGGCATCACTTGAACCTTTCACTCTCAGGGTTCCAGGTAGTTAGGTAAATCTACTGAGTATCACAAAGCTAATTATTGATAGAACCAGGGTTTGTGTACTCATGTCATTTTCTACCTTAGGAACCCAAAATCTGATTTATCAATGTTCCTTTGTGTGTATGTGTGATATGGAGAATTGAACCCAGAATCTTAAGATTACAAGTTACCACCTGACCATGTCATTTGTTTGTATTTTGGTTTTAAGAAGGGTGTCTCTGGCTTTGTCTAGTCTAGCCTCAAACTTGTGATTCTTCTGCCTTCCTGTCCTGAGTGGCTAAGATTACAGGGGTACAGCATCATTGCATGATTATCACTGCAGTAGACACATAAAAGAAGATATATAGCCTCAAGGAATTGTATTCTTAGGGTCATGTACCTTTACTTCCTTTTCTGATCAACCTCTGATGATATAGCTTATCAATATAGAGAAATGTTTTCATGAATGTGATAGCTTGTCTTCCAATTCTACCTGATCCAACGTGGCAGGATTGAGTGTCTGATTTTTACCCAACTCAAAATGAAAAATGTTGTAGAATAGAAATATTTCAGGCACAACACTCGTAGGGTAAGATAATTTGATTTCTTGTGAATATGAACATGGGTTTGAGAGGTCATTTTTGAAGTAAAGAGAGACACCCTGTGGTACAGTAACAGAGCCACCAACAATGTTCCATAGCAAGGAACATTGGTGGCTAGGAGCCATGGGTGGCTAGGGATGGAATGAAAGATGGAGTGGGGCAGGACATATCCAGGATAAGCTCTGGAGGTCAAAACACATTGGGAACCAGATGCAAAAAGTTTTCCAGGCAGGAAAGGCTTCATGTATAACCAAAGAGAGAATCACATGAAGGAAGGTCAGGAGTTCAACAGACATGGCTAGGGCCTTGCGTGAGGACCAATGAGAGGGGCTTAATATTTCCAGTAACAGGAATTTTCTGAAAGATTGTGGCAGGCAGTAAAGACAGAGTGTTTTTCTTTCCTTCCTTGCTTCTTTCCTTCCTTCCTTCTTTCCTTCCTTCCTTCCTTCCTTCCTTCCTTCCTTCCTTCCTTCCTTCCTTCCTTCCTTCCTTTCCCTTCCCTTCCCTTCCTCCTCCTCCTCCTCCTCCTCCTCCTCCTCCTCCTCCTCCCCCTCCTCCTCCTCCTCCTCCTCCTCCTCCCCCTCCTCCTCCTCCTCCTCTTCCTCCTCTTCCTCCTCTTCTTTTCTTCCTCTTCCTCCTCCGCTTTTCTTCCTCTTCCTTCTCCTCTTCCTCCTCCTTCTCCTTCCCCATCTTCTTCTTTGTGGTATATGTTCATGCTGGTCATGGGGCTTGAACTCAATGCCTGGGTGTTCTCCTTGAGCTTTTGGGCTCAAGAGTATCACTCTAGGGGCTGGGAAGGTGGCTCAGTGGTAGAGCGCTTGCCTTGCATGCATGAATCCCTGGGTTTGATTCATCAGCACCACATAAACAAAAAAGAAAAAAGCCGGAAATGGTGCTGTGGCTCAAGTGGGAGAGCGCTAGCCTTGAGATGAAGAGCTGAGGGACAGCGCCCAGGCCCAGAGTTCAGGCCCCACGACCAGACCCCCCCCACACACAAAAGATTATCACTCTATCCCAGCTCTGTTAATTAGAGATGAGATGAGTCTCACTGACTTTCCTGCCCAGTCCAACTTTGAACTGTGATCCTCAGATCTCAGCCTCCTGAGTAGCTAGATTTTAATTTAAGATCATGACCAACAGATGCCTGGGCCTCTTTTTAAAAATAATCTTTAAATAGTTGCAAACTGATTTTCATTTTAGAAAACTCTCTTTCTCTCTGTGATATGGAGTGATATTCAGAACTGAAGGCCTCTCTGAGCACCTGGTCAGTAGGACAGGGCAATGGCAATAGTAATCTAACAGCAGGGGCCCATCTTGGAGCTTACTCCTGAGGTGCCTTTAAGGAGCCTTCCTGAGTCCTGAGGAGTGCGGTGACAGCGGGTCCTTCCCTCACCCTCTTTCCTGTGTAGTGTTTTTAGGTGTTCCAGTTGCATGAGTAAGGTAAAGGGAATCACACATTGAATCTGGATGCTTAGCTCGTCCAGTGGGTGTTTGATAAGGAAGCAAAGTACATGGAGACTGACAGGAGGGAAGACTGAGCAGAGAGACTAGTGAGCACCAGCCACGTCCCCCCATACCTCCTATCTCCTAGAGATAAGTTCAATGAAAGAGCTGCTATATCTTGAGTTCAGAGGAGGGTACAGGGTAATGTTAGGATGAGAAAGGACTCTACTTTTCAGGCTGTTATCATCAGTCAACTCTTGCCTGCTGGATACAAGAAAATGGCTACGGGAGGAAAAAACATTGAAGGAAAAGGATATAATTCTAGGTAAAATGAGGCATTGCTCCGTTCACAATATTTTCATGGCTGTTGAGCAGAAATAAACTAGCAAAATATAATAGAAACAGGCAAAGTTGTCTTGAATTTCAAGTCTAAACAATACATGTCCTAAAATGATTTGTTCCAGACCATTGGCATATATATTTTTAAATAGTACTGAGCTACTAGAAAGTTCTTTTGAATTTTGTGTACATTGTCAAAGTTACTCTGGATGGGTATAAGATATTTTTCTGGAATCTTTGAGCCTAGAAATGTTCCCCTTTCCTCTTATTTGTTCCATCTTTCAGTGAAGTAAGAGTACTGTCTTTGGAGTAGAATATAAGAGATGGCATCTTGGGGCTGCTTTTAGATGGAGAAATGTGATGGAAAAGTTTGTCTTCAGAGTGACTAAACTGAAGAAAGTTAGGCATGGTTATTAGGAAGCCAAGGCTAGGTGAAACAGTTCATGTCAAGGCCTCGCTGTATTAATGCATAAAGGAAGGGTAGAGTAAGCTGGGTATCTTTTCCTTGGTTATTTTTACTCTTTCAGTTATTGCTCATCAATTCCAATGCCCTTTCTTCTTGATTTTACCTGCTGGTCCCCAGGTGATTCCTTTTTGTTCCTTCAAAATGGTGGTACCTGCTCAGTGCTGGGGGTTACTAGCTATACATGAGGCTGAAATTTGAGAATCACAGTTCAAAGCCAGCCTGGGCTGACAAAGCCATGAGACTCTTATCCCCAATTAACTGGGGAAAAAAACAGAACTAGAGGTGTGGCTCAAGCGGCAGATTGCAGGTATGAGTGCAAAAATAAGATCAGAGGACAAGATCCTGAATTCAAGCCCCAGCATTAGCATGAAAACAAGAAAGAAAAAGGGGAAAAGAAACAGCAGTGCCTGGCCTTTCCCTTCATTGCCACGCCTCCTGTCAATATCTTGAGGAACTTCAACACTTACATGGATGATCCCATTCTATATCTCGGCTACTCTTTCCCATTATCTTTGTGTTTGCCTTTGACCTCATCAATAACCGTACCACCTCTAAAATCCCTATGACAAACACCTCACCCTCTGATCTCTAACCCTACCTTCCTCCTCACTACCTTTTAGTGTTCCAAATATAACAGTTCTCTGCTTGCACCGGGGCCCTCAATCTATGGCATTTAATATTTTGTCCCTTATCTTCCTCCCTTTGTGCCATCATATCCTTCTGTATCCAGCTTAGATACCTCCTAGAATTAGCCAAATTGTGAGGCCAAGAGCACAATCTTTTTTTTTTATTTTAAAACACATTTTTATTGGATGGAGATGACTTCAGGGTAGATTTTACATGCTTAGTGTCCCATTTTCCTCTCCTCTTCCCTGAGAAGCTGCAAGTGCATCAAATGCTCATGTAGTAGGTTGAGTCTAAGCAGCAAGGAAGGATGACAAAGATTATCCTGAGCACAAACCTCAGTGGTCTCTATGTCTTGGATGCTTTTTCTGAGCCATGAGGAGGAGGTAGATACATTAAAGGCCTGAAATAAGGAAACCAGTCAAGAGCTTAATCTTACAGGCTGATAAATGGGTCCATAATTTCTGACATGACTTGCAAGATTCAGAAATGAATTTTCCACAGCTCTGGAAGTTTGAAATGTGAGATAATGATTTTGGCAAGGTTGGCTTCTCGTGAGAACCATGAGAACCAGTTTCATGTGTCTGCCTATGCTTCTAGTGGATCACTGGCAATGTTTAGTTCTGGTTGAATTTAGCTAATCTCTTCTTGTTGGCTCATACTACTTCCCCATGCATATATCTGTCTCTATATTTCCCCTTTCTGTAAAGATATTAATCATATCTGATAAATAGCCCATCTTCAAAATGACTTTGATTAATTGGATCTGCAATAACTCTATTTCCAGATAAGGTCACATTCTGATGTTTTGGGAGTTAGGGCTTCAACCTATGATTCTGGGGGAGGGGGAGACAATTTAATCCCTAAATATCTTGGTCATCACCGTATTCTATACTCCTGGAAAGGTTCAATCTTCAGGCTTGACAACTTTCTAGCAGTACACAAATAACTCATTGAAACTGGAATACTTATTCCAGTTATATGGAATATAACTGGATATGTTATAATCAGCTAAGGGAAGAAATACAGAAGGTAGAGTCTGGGAGGACTTTGCATGTAAAAATAGGGCCACATTACTCTTCCTGGACTGATTTGTCACCATATGCATGCAGTACAGGAAGCTCATGCAATCTTTGGTGTTCTGCAGCTTTTATTGGAGGTTCATTATGTGGGCAAAACTGATTGGATGATCTCCTACATAGCTAAACTTGAGATTAATCAATATCATAGAAAGTAAAACTACCCTCTCCAAACACATGGCAAGTTTTCCTGAAGTGTCTGGTTCTCTTAAGACATTAAGGCATGGCCCAAAGAGCTCACCATGAAGAATAAAGAGCTCTTCCATCACTAATGAAGTTTCAGTAGAGGTTACTTCCCAGGAGCCAGGACAATAGCCAGAGGTTAGACCTCTTATTTAGTAAGACTGAATTCTTTATTATACAACAGTCACCCACTGCCCCCATTAAACTCAAGCGATTAAAAATTTGACCTGATGAAATTCAAATATCCTCTTACTCCATGCCTGCATTTAATGTGCTGTGCTGAGCTCTACCAGAAAGAATCTCTGTACAAGGTCACTGGTCTTGATTTTTAACCACACATCTCAGCCTTGCTTTCTGCTCTACCAGATAGTCCTACTCCCTTGAGCAGCCTCTTTTCCTTCTGACTGCAGGAACACACTTTGTGTCTTGTCTCAATAAACCTCTCTCACATGGTATGTTTCTCTTCATCAAGAATAGTGACATTCTATTTCATCCACCCAAACCATCAGCCATTGAACTTAACTACCCTACATATTCTACTCATCCCATGGAGAAAATCTGATAAAGTCTCTCTATTTTCATACATTCAACCTATGAGCAATCTATTAGTCTGACCACATCTTACCCTCTGGACTGCTAAATCCATATTGAAGCTCTACCTGCAATGAGTGCAAACATTTCATAAGCAGATCGTGTTCCCATTTTCTACATTTCTTCAATCTTTTCTCCAAAAAGCAGCTACAGAGATCTTTTCCAAGTACGAGCCTCCTATAATCAGCATGTGTTGTAAATTAGAATAAATTCCCTCCCTCTTTTCATGACTTGGGTGCATAAACTAAGATTATTTTGACCTTACAGCCTATGGGAAATGTACACTATTTAATTACTTCATTGTTTCTCATTTCATCCTGGCCACGTAAATGTTTCCTTATATCCCTCACTAGAGAATATCTGAGTCATAGCTAAGAGAACAAGAAAAACATGACCCATGTGCCAGCTCTTTCTTTTTTTATCTCTATCTCTGTTTGTCTCTGTTGCTTGCCTGGTTATTTCTGTATTGTATCCATACATTAATTTGATACAGAAGAGGATGAATTCCTAAATATGGTGAATCCACATTTTGGAAGGAATCTGAGAGTCAAATGATTACGTAGAGCAGGATAACCTTTCCCACCACCCTAGGTTATGCATTGGCCTGTGCTTTGGTGTAGATGGTTAGGGTTAGGGTTAAGATTAGGGTAAGGGTTAAATATATCCTGTGGTGGTAAGCCAATAAGATTTTGGGATCGTTGGTTACAACTGTTAACATAACATATAAGCTTTTATACTGTCTTTTTAAAGTTTTCTTTTCCAAGATATTATTTGGTACCTTTCCTGTCAAATTCTAGGGTTTGATCCAAAGGGCTCCTCAATAGGATTTCTGTAAAAAACTGATGGTTATTCAGATGGAAACTTCTAGGACATAATTACTAAAGTTTGGTCAAAAAGAAATGGTCTTTGCTATTTTTGTTAGCTTGTGAAAGCTTGGATATTTCATATTTTACTGTACTCAAGTTCCCTCTATGGTAAAAGATCCACATCATGGCCTATTATGTAAAATAAATTTGTAGACCAACTTGTAGTCATTTGTTTAAAAAAATATCTTATATTTATAAAAGGAGGCTTCCTCTGGTCCCTTGATCTAAAGTAGTTCCTCCCACCATCACATTATCCACCTGAGTTGTTTAAATTCTTTGCTGTACTTAGATCTATTTAATAATAAACATGAATATGGATATAAAATTATATTTGATTATTGATTTGTTCATCAAACATACTGTCTGTCTTCTCCACTGGAGTGTAAGTTCTCTTAGAGTATAAATCTTATCTATCTTGTTCATTTCTATATTCTCAGCTCTTGGAAAAGTATCAGGCACATAGGAGACATCTCAACAAGCATTTGTTTCAAATCATTGAATACATTTTAAAAGACCCCCAAAGAGACTTTGGAATGATAGTATAAATTCCCAGCATGATGTTAGCTTTTTATTTGGAGAAGTGATGTGCAAAAAATATTTATTAATTTATTTTCTCAAATAGAGAAATGAATATAAAGTAATGTGTTGAATATCTGTCTTTTTTAATCAACAGATTCACTTTAGGGAAAGACCTATCAGATAAGTTTTGTCCTTTTAAATGGCAGCCAAAAAGTATTTATAGTAGGTCCCATTTATTTTCTTTTGAGTGCATTTTCCTTATCCAGTGATAGTTTCAGAGATCTACTCAATAGAATAATCAAGAATTTGGGGGAAAGAAGTTCTCTAGCTCCATCTCCATCTCTGTCTATGTTGGCTTTATCTGGACAATAACAATAAACTACAAATTCTACCCTGCCCTTTCTCCCATCTCCATTCAATAGCCAGTAGATTTTCCCAAAGCTAAATCTAGCTTGAACACTTCAGTGGCTTCTTATTGTATAAGGCTCACTCTAGTTACCTTTCTTAACTTTATTCCTTGCTGGTATTCTTCAGGATAGGTTTCAGCCTCCTTTATTCTTGTTCCTATATAGTTGATATCTTTGTTATCTTTAGGATCTATTGGTTAGGAAATGTATTTGAACTTTTACTTACTATTTTATCTTCAGTGCCAAGCATAGTGTCAAAAGATTATCAATAAATACTTATCTGAAATAACAGATTAACAAGTCATACTAAAGCTCTCTACAGGGGTTGGGAAGCTGTAACCTAGATATTTTTTCAGTTGCTTGCTGTGAAGGTGGTCAGTCTCTTGCTGCAGAATGAAGTCATTAAAACCTATTGGCAGTGTGATTGCTTCAGCACCTACTTATTCACAGGAGAGGCCTGGAAACTTTAATGACTAGACCTAATCACTCGCATTGCAGTCTCTTTTCACCAAGGTATTGGCTGATTGAGTGATTATCAAGATTGATTTTTTTTTTAAAAAAATCCTTAAAGATTAAAAAAGTAGCAAATTTTTAAGAATAGAATCTACTTGAGACCACATTTATGTTCTCTAGAGAGAAAAAGGAACACGAAATACTTACATTGTATGTGTTTTGGGAGAAATGTCTGCTGACAAGTGCAAAAGACAACAGATTGCAAATATTGACGTATATCAATAAATATTAAATAAGATGTTTAGATTCCAGCAGAAGATAGGCAATAGCCTTTTGTCAAAGAAGAAATCAAAATCATAATAAATAAAGATGTCCATTCTCTTTAGGGTCAAAGATAATATACAAAATATATATAAAAATCTAGAACTTAAAGTCAATAGGCTAGTGAGCTAGAGAATTTTCTCAGAAGAAGAGTAAAAATGGCCAATAGACACATGAAGAGGTGTTCAATGTCTCTGGCCATAAAGAAAATGCAAAGCAAAACAACATTGAGATTCCACCTCAACTTAGAATGGCCATTATCAAGATAACTAATTTTGGAGAACGATCCATGTGCTTCTGAGAAGAATATCTATTCTGGTGTTTCTGGGTGGAATATTCTGTAGATGTCTAAGTCTCATTGGTCTATGCAATTGTTTAGTTCTGAAGTTTCTCTGTTGAGTTTTTGCCATGTTGCTCTATCCAGAGACGACAGTGGTATGTTAAAGTCACCAACAATCAATATGTTTAGATCTATGTGTGTTTTTAGTATAAGTAGTGTTTGTTTGATGAAGGTGAGTGCTCTGACATATGGTGTGTAGATATTCAGGGTTGTTATATCCTCCTGTAGGAGAGATCCCTTTCTTAGTATGTAATAACCTTCTTTGTCTCTTCTCACTAATTTTAATTTGAAGTCTATTTTATCTGATATTAGGATTGCAACTCCAGCCTTTTTATGGGGCCATTCGCTTGATAGATTTTAATTCCTTAGAAAGGCAAAAATCAAAGTTCAGCAAAATCAAACACTAGGAAGTGGTTACACAAAAGGATTAGGGTGAAGGTCAAGGGGCAAAAGATAGATGAATGAAGAGGAAAGAGAGGGAGAATTCAATCAAAAATTCAATGTATCTGGTCTTACATTGAGGTATTTGATCCATTTGGAACTGATCCTGGTGCAAGGGGATATATAAGGAGCTAGCTTCATTTTTCTGCGATGCATAGCCAGTTCTGCCAGCACCATTTGTTGAAGAGGCTTTCTTCCTTCCATCCTGTGTTTTTGGCTCCTTCATCAAATATTAGGTGGCTAAAGGTCATTGGGTTCATTTCTGGGTCTTCTATTCTTTTTTTTCCAGTTCCAAAATATCTCTTTTATTTCCTTTATTGAAAGTATTTTAAAACTAATTCATGACCAAGAGTAAATCCCCCATTCATCATGAGCTTTCTGTAACCAAGCCATGCAAAAAAAGTATTTCCTGCCCTTTAAGTCAAATTGGAAGTTACAATATCGAAGTAGGATAGTAAAATTAATAGTACTTGGCAGAACTTGAACTTGGTTAAGTGCTAAATAAATATTGGTGTTGATTTCTACATAATGACAGAATTTTCAGGAAGCATTAATCTTCAGTTGGCTTTGAAAATATAGATGTCAGCCGGGCGCTGGTGGCTCACGCCTGCAATCCTAGCTACTCAGGAGGCTGAGATCTGAGGATTGCGGTTCAAAGCCAGCCCGGGCAGGAGAGACCGTGAGACTCCTATCTCCAATAAACCACCAGAAAACCGGAAGTGGTGCTGTAGCTCACGTGGTGGAGCTCTCGCCTTGAGCTGAAGAGCTGAGGGACAGCGCCCAGGCCCAGAGTTCAAGCCCCACGACCGACCCCCAAAAAAAGAAAATATAGATGTCTTTGAAGGTGATTTGAATGAACACAAACAAAATTGTGGCTGTATACTTCCACAGTAAGCATCTCAATGTTGAAAGTGCCTTCTGTCTTAAACCTCAAACCAATATTTTGTGTGTTGAACTTGAGCAGAAGTCTTTCCTTTCTTGTCATAAAACAGAAAATGTGCATTCTGCAGAAAAGTTCTGTATGGCTGTTCATTCCTTAGACTGAGAAGTGGCGGCGATAGTTTTGCTTTCAATTGGATAGATCATTATGTTAAAAACAACAACAAAAACGGTCCATTAGATTAGTAACTTTTGAGAGCTTTATTGCTTTCTTTCTGAAGGAAAGGCCTCCTTGCAATGTAAGCTGAAATGTGGAGTCAGCCAAGGTTCAGTAGTTAGCACCAGTCAAAATTGTCAGGGTAGGTCTTCTGGCTGAAGGCAGGTATACAGTCTGAATCATAAACTTTGAGTGAGTTTGAACCAGTTTCTTAAAAGATAGCTTAATTTCGATTTCTTCAAGACTTGTTTCCCATGAATGTGAATATTCCATTGCCTGTCTTTTTTACATGTGGTTCCTGTATTCTGAAGTAGTCAAAGAACCCTAGAAAGCATTGGCTGAATGTCTGGTGATGACAGAGAAACAAGTTCTTGTATTTGAGGATTTTGAGCAGTAGGTCCAGGTCCACCAGGCAAGTGGCTGATTCTTTCATAAGCTTGTGTGGAAATGGCTCAATGGAAAAAGATTTCTGTGGGGGGGCTGGGAAGATGGCTCAGTGGTAGCATGCTTGCTTTGCATGCGTGAGGCCCTGGGTTTGATTCCTCAGCACCACCTAAGCAGAAAAAGCTAGAAGTGATTCTGTGGCTCAAGTGGTAGAGCACTAGCCTTGAGCTGAAGAGCTGAGGGACAGCGCCCAGGCCCAGAGTTCAGGCCCATGACATGTGGTGTGCATGACAGTTATTGATCAGGTTCCTTATGATGTTGCTTTCTCATAAGTGTCTTCAACTTTTAAAAAGAAAGTGTGTGGAAGTGTGTGCACCAGACTGTCTCTTCAAGTTTTTCCTTTGCTTTCCTTAGCATCAGGGAAGCCAGCTTTTGAGTTGTATAATTTTTTTTGCCCCATTCCTATGATTCCTTTTCTCACTGAAAGGTGAGCAGGTGATTTGCTGAAAAGCTCATTTCTCAGTGAACAACAGAAAACTCTGCCGTACCTTATTTGGTACTTTCTGCCCTGGGAGAATTTAGGTTTCATTCTGCACCTTTTGTCCACCCAGGAGAGAGGGAACTCCCTGTGTAAAATCTAAAGGCTGTTACGACTTTTAAACTGGATACTTAAAACACTGGCATTACTAGACATCAATGGTCAAGAACAGTGGTTGGTTTCTACAGTAACTCCATGCATTGTGGCTTTCAAGAGGTCTATAACAAACAAAGCCTCCTTTTAAAATTCTATTTTACTGTAAAGATGCTGTACAGAGGGGTTACAGTTACATGAGTAAAGTACATTTCTTTTTGAACATTGTTAGCCACTCCAATGTTGTTCTCCCAATATCCCTTCACTCCCCCCACCATGAAGTTATAAAGTTCATTTCCTACATGGTGTCATCCTTTGCACTTCTTTCAGCTTATTTCCCTTCCCTTCCCCAAATCAGATAAATGTATATATGAGATGGAGGGTACCAGAATCAAAGACAGTGATTGCCAGGGATAAACCAATGGAAAAAATGAAATAAAATAAGAAGAAAGAACTGGATATTGTACCTTGGTGACATCAAGGTTGACAACTGGAAAAAGGACCTGTTATTTCAATTTCCTGGAGTTCATTTCAATTAGCATCATTTTGTATGGTCATATGTACATACATAGCTATTGAACTATTATTATTCTATGCCAGGATTGTATCCTGGGCATGTACTAATTATTACAAATGAGGGAAACCATAGAGCCTATGTTTCTTTGGGTCTGGCTTACTTCACTTAGTATGATTTATTCCAAATCTTTCCCTTTCCTTATGAAAGGTGCGATGTCATTCTTTCTGATAGAAGCATAAAATTCCATTGTGTATAGCACATTTTCTTGATCCATTCATCTATTGAGGGGCATCAGGGTTGGTCCCATATCTTAGCTATGGTAAATAATACTGCAATGAAGATAGATGTGCTGGTAGCTTTAGTGTGGCTTAGCTTGAGATCATTTGGATAAATGCTCAGGAGTAGGATTGCTGGATCATAGGGGAGTTCATGTTTAGTCTTTTGAGGAATGTCCATACTGCCTTCTAAAGTGGTTGAACCAGCTTACATTCCTACCAACAGTGTAGTAGTGTTCTCTTTTGGCCACATCCTCACCAGCATTAGTTATTATTTGTTTTCTTAATGATGGCCATTCTAATTGGGGTGAGATGGATTCTCAATGTGGTTTTTATTTGCAATTTTTTTTTTCGGTCATGGGGCTTGAACTCTGGACCTGGGTGCTGTCCCTCAGCTCTTCAGCTCAAGGCTAACCACTTGAGCTACAGCACCACTTGCTGCATTTCTTTTATGACCAGTGATGTTGAGCATTTCTTTGTGTGTCTATTGGCCATTCTTATTTCCTCTCTAAGAAGTATCTTAGAGAGGGATTAATTTTTTGAGCTCTAGGTATATTTTTGATATGAGACCTTTGTTGTATAGCTAGTGAAGATCTTCTCCCAATCTGTGGGCTTTCTATTGATTGTGCTAGCCATGTCCATTGCCATGCAGAGCTCTGCAGTTTAAGGTGATCCCATTTATCCACTTTTTCTTTGCTTTGTGTGTTTCTGGATCTTTATTTAGGAAGTTTCGACTTGTGCCAAGGAACCCTAGCATAGGTCCTATCCCTTCCTGTAATATTTTCAGGGTCTCTGCGTTTACCTCAAGGTCTTTGATCCATTTGGAGTTGATTCTGGTGATATTGAAGTATCTAACTTCAATTTTCTACCTGTGTGTAGCCAATTCTGCCAGCATCATTTGTTAAAGAGGCTCTCTTTCTTCCATCTGATAATTTTGGCTCCCTTATTGAAGATTAGGTGGCCATAGGTCTGTGGGATCATGTCTGGGTCTTCAGTTTTTATTCCATTGGTCCTCAGGCCTGTTCTTGTGCCAGTACCAAGCTCTTTTTTTATAACTATAACTTTATAATAGAGTTTGAAGTTTTGTATTGATATTACATCAGCACTGTTTTTGCTATTCGGGGTCTTCTATTGTTTTTGGATTGCTTCTTCTATTTCATGAAAGAATGTTGCTGGGATATTGATATTTGTTGATAACTTTGGGAAGCATTGCCATATTCATGATGTTAATTCTCCCAATCCAGGAGCATGGGAGATTTTTCCACTTCCTTAAATATGCCTTAATGTCTTTAAGTTTTTAAAATTTTCATCCTAGAGGTCCTTTACCACTTTGGTTAAGTTTATTCCTAGGTAGTTTTTTTTAAGAGGCTATTACAAAAAGCATTGCTTTTCTTTTATTTCAGCCTTGCTCTTCTTATTGTTGGCATACAGAAAAGCTGATTTTTGTGGTTAATTTTTCTCTCTTTTTAAAGATATTTTTATTGTAAAGTTACTGTACAAAGGGGTTACAGTTACATGAGTAAGGTAATGAGTACATTTTCTATTGAACATTGTTACCCCCTCCTTTGTTTCTCTTCTACCATCCCTTCCCTCCTGACCTCCCAACTTCTCCTTTCATCCAAAGCTGTAAAGTTCGTTTTAAACATAGTGTCTTGTACATCTCATTGTTACAAAAGGTCGACCTGTATCCTTATTTCAGCATTTTGTTATTTCCCTTCTCCTCCTCAAATTAGAAAAATGTATAAACAAGATGCAGGGCACTGGAATCAAATACAGTGAAAACAGGCATTATATCATAGGGGAAGAACATACAAAAGAAACAAAAAAAATCACACAGTATAAGTACATTAAAAACAACAGCAAAGAAGATAAAACCTCTTGTGTCCCTACCTTGGGATTCATTTTGCTTAACATTATCTTATATGGTCACATGAACATAGCTTTTGATCTTTTCTGCTGGTTCTAGACATATACCAGTTATTGCAAATAAAGGAAACCATCGGACCTATGTTTCTTTGGGTCTGGCTTACTTCACTTAATATAATTTTTTTTCAAGTTTTTCCATTTCCTAACAAATGGGGCAGTGCCATTCTTTCTGATGGAGGGATAGAATTCCATTGTCTGTATTTACCACATTTTCTTGATCCATTCATCTACTGAGGGGCATCTGGGTTGGTTCCATATCTTAGCTATGGTGGATAATGCTGCGATAAATATAGTTGTGCTGGTAGCTTTTAGTACGGCCTTGTTTGTGATTATTTGGGTAAATGCCTAAAAGTGGGATTGCTGGGTCATAGGGGAACTGTATGTGTAGTCTTTTGAGGAACCTCCATACTGCTTTCCAGTGTTGAACACGTTTACACTCCCACCAACAGTTGAGTAGGGTTCCCTTTTGGCCACATCCCCTCCAGCATCTGTTATTAGATTTCTTGATTATAGCCATTTTAACTGGAATGAGGTGGAATCTCAAAGTTATTTTGATTTGCATATCTTTTATGACTAGAGAAGTTAAGCATTTTTGTGGGTTAATTTTATACCCTGCTACTTTGCCAAAGTTTTGGATCAGCTCAAATAATTTAGGGGAGGAGTCTGTAGAGTTCTTTAAGTACAGGAGCATGTCATCTGCAAAAAGGGAGAGTTTACTTCTTTTTTTGTTACTTTATTTTTTTGTGAACATACTGTACAGAGGGGTTACAATTACATGGGCAGGATAATGCGTACATTTCTTACCAAGCATTGCAGCCTTCTCCTTTGTTTACCCTTCACATCCCTTCCCAGTCTCCCCCCCCAATCCTTCCCGCCTTCTCCCCCCACACCAACGTTGTAAAGCTCATTTTCGACATGACTACTTGTACTTCTCATTGTTGCAACAGGTCCACCTGTATCCTTAAACGATTTGTTTTTCCCCATCTCCTCTACAAGTTATACTGACATCAAATAAAGAGAAAGCAGGGGTTATACTGTGGGGGAGGGACATACAAAGCAACAAAGAGATAATATTATAAATGCGTTAGAAACAAATGCATGAAAGAAAAAAACATTAAAATACATATCTAAGGGTTCATTTTCCTAACATCACATTATCTGAATTTTCCGCTTTACTCATACATATACTAGATATTGCAAATAAGGGAAACCATGGGTCCTAAGTTTCTTTGGGCCTGGCTTACTTCACTAATTATAATTTTTTTCCAAGTTTTTCCATTTCCTAACAAATGGGGCAATGTCATTCTTTCTGATGGAGGCATAGAATTTCATTGTGTATATATACACCACATTTTCTTGATCCATTCATCTACTGAGGGGCATCTGGGCTGGTTCCATATCTTAGCTTTGGTAAATAATGCTGCAATAAACATAGTTGTGCTGGTAGCTTTAGTATAGTCTTGTTTGTAAACATTTGGGTAAATGCCCCAAAGTGGAATTGCTGGGTCATAGGGGTGCTCTATGTGAAGTCTTTTGAGGAACCTCCATACTGCTTTCCAAAGTGGTTGAACAAGTTTACATTCCCACCAACAATGAAGTAAGGTTCCCTTCTGTCCACATCCCCTCCAGCATCTGTTGTTGTTAGAGTTCTTGATTTTTGCCATTCTAGCTGGAGTGAGGTGGTATCTCAATGTTGTTTTGATTTGCATTTCTTTTATGGCTAGGGATGTTGAGCATTTCTTCATGTGTCTATTGGCCATCCTTCTTTCTTCTTCAGAGAAGTTACTCTTTAATTCTTTAGCCCACTTATTTATTGGGCAGTTGTTTCTTTGAGGATTTGTTGTTGGGGGATTTAATTTTTTGAGTTCCAAGTATATTTTAGATATGAGACCCTTGTCTGTTGTATGGCTAGTGAAGATCTTCTCCCAATCTGTGGGCTTTCTATTGATCTTGCTAGCTATGTCCTTTGCCATGCAGAAGCTCTGCAACTTCATGCAATCCCATTTGTCCAACCTTTCTTTGATTTGTTGTGTTTCCGGGTCTCTATTCAGAAAATTTCAGCCTGAGCCAAGGAGACCAAGGGTTCCTCCTATTCCATCCTGTAATGTTTTCAGGGTGTCTGCTTTGACTTCGAGGTCTTTGATCCATTTGGAGTTGATTCTGGTGCATGGTGATATATAAGGATCTAGCTTTAGTTTTCTACAAGTAGTTAACCAATTTTGCCAGCACCATTTACTGAAGAGTTTGTCTTTCTTCCATTCTATTGTTTTAGCTCCCTTATTGAAGATTAGATGGCTATAGGTCTGTAGGTTCATTTCTGGGTTTTCAATTCTATTCCATTGGTCTTGAGGTCTGTTCTTATGCCAATACCAAACTGTTTTGATTATTATGGCTTTATAGTAGAGTTTGAAATTTGGTATTGATATTCCTCCAGCAGTGCTCTTTCCATTAAGGAGCGTTTTTGCTATTCGGGGTCTTTCATTGTTCCACATGAATTTTTGGATTGCCTCTTCTATTTCCTTGAAGAATGAGGTTGGAATTTTGATAGGTATTGCGTTGAATTTGTAGATAGCCTTCGGAAATATTGCCATTTTCACGATGTTAATCTTTCCAATCCAGGAGCATGGGAGGTTTTGCCATTTTCTAAGTTCTGTTTTGATTTCCTTTTTTAAGATTTTAAAGTTTTCATCATAGAGGTCCTTCACTTCTTTGGTTAAGTTAATTCCTAGGTATTTTATTTTTTGTGGGGCTATTACAAATGGAGTTGCTTTCCTAATTTCAACCACACTTTTCTCATTGTTGGAATACAGAAAAGCTATTGATTTGGGGGGGTTAATTTTATACCCTGCTACTTTGCCAAAGTTTTGAATTAGCTTGAGTAATTTGGGAGTGGAGTCTATGGGATTCTTTAAATACAAGATCATGTCATCTGCAAAGAGGGAGAGTTTTATTTCTTCTTTCCCTATTTGGATCCCCTTTATGTCTGCATCTTGTCTTATTGCTGTAACTAGGCATTCTAATACTAGATTGAAGAGAAGTGGAGAGGGTAGACATCCTTTTCTCTTTCCTGAGTAAGAGGAAATGGCTTTAGTTTTTCACCATTAAGTATAACACTGGCTGTAGGTTTGTCTTATACAGCCTTTATTGTATTGAGGAATGTTCCATGGATTCCTAATTTTTCCTGAACCTTCATCATAAAGGGGTGTTGGATCTTGTCAAATGTTTTTTTCTGCATCTATTGAGATAACCATGTGGTTCTTATTCTTGCTCCTGTTGATGTGATGAATAATATTAATTGATTTGCGTATATTAAACCAGCTTTGCTTCCTTGAAATGAATCCTGTTTGATCATGGTGTATGATTTTTTGGATGAATTGTTGAAGTCGATTGGCCAAAATTTTGTTGAGAAGTTTTGCATCAATGTTCATCAAAGAAATGGGTCTATAGTTCTATTTCTTTGATGAGTCCCTGCCTTGTTTGGTGATGACGGTTATGATGGCTTCATAGAATGTGTTCGGTAGTGAACTCTCTCTTTTAATTTCATTGAAGAGTTGGAGGAGTATTGGTGTGAGCTCTGCTTTAAAGGCCTTATAAAACTCTGCTGTAAAACCATCTGGTCCTGGACTTTTCTTAGCTGGGAAGTCTCTTATTGCTGTTTCTATTTCAAGGCTTGATATGGGCCTCTTAAGATGGTTTAATTCATCTTGGTTTAGTTTTAGCATGTCACTATTTACTAGGAAAAGGATCATTTCTGTCAAGTTCTCAAACTTATTAGCATAAAGTTTTGAGAAGTATTCCCTTATAATGTTCTGAATCTTGGTTGTTTCCGTGGTGATGTTTCCATTCTCATCTCTGAGTTTATTTATTTGGGTGTGTTCTCTTCTTTTTCTGATAAGATTTGCTAAGGGTCTGTCAATTTTGATAAGTTTTTCAAAGAACCAATTCTTTGTTTTGTTGATTCTTTCTATGGTATTTTTTGGATTCTAATTCATTTAATTCTGATTTAATTTTAATTATTTCTTTCTGTCTACTGGATTGGGGTTTATCTTGCTGCTCTTTTTCAAGGATGTGTCATTAAATTGTTGGTTTCAGATCTCTCCAATTTGTTGATGTAGGATCTCAGAGCTATAAACTTGCTGCTGAGTACTGCCTTTGCTGTGTCCCAGAGAAGCTGGTAATTTGTGTGCTCATTTTTGTTGAATAGCATGAACATTTGAATTTCCTTTCTAATCTCTTCCATGACCCACTCGTGATTCATCAGTGTATTGTTCAGCCTCCATGTGATACAGGACTTTCTTTGGTGGCTTTTGGTGTTGAGTTCTAATTTTATTCCCTTGTGGTCAGAGAGAATGCAAGGTATAACTTCAATGTTTCTGAATTTAGAGAAGTTTGCTTTGTGGCCTAAAATGTGGTCTGTTTTAGAAAATGTTCCACGTGCTGCTGAAAAAAACATGTATTCTGATGCTGCTGGGTGAAATGTTCAGTAGATGTCTGTTAAATCTACTTGATCTATTCAGCTGTTTAGATCTGCGGTTTCTCTGTAGAGTTTTTGCCGAGTTGATCTATCTAGTGGGGAGAGTGGTGTGTTAAAATCCCCAAGAATTCATGTCTTTGGATCTATATGGGATTTGGAGAGTAGTGTTTCTTGTATAAATTTGGGTGCTCCATTGTTTGGCGAATAGATATTTAGAATTGTAATATTGTCCTGAAGGAGAGATCCCTTAATTAGTATGTAGCGACCTTCTTTATCTCTTCTCACAAATTTTAATTTGAAATCTATTTTATCTGATATTAGGATTGCAACTCCTGCCTGTTTATGGGGGCCGTTTGCTTGGTAGATTTTGTTCCAGCCTTTAACATTGAAAATGTGTTTGTTTTTACGGGCAAGATGTGACTCCTGAAGGCAGCAGATAAAAGGGTCTTGTTTTTTAATCCAACTATACAGTCTATGTCGCTTAATTGGAGAGTTAAGTCTGTTAACGTTAAGAGATAAGACTGAGAGGTATTTGGGAGTTCCTGCCATGTTATCCACCTTCTTGGGGGCTGTGAAAACTGGGTTCTTCCTATGGTTCTTGGATTCTCAGTTTGGGTGCAGTTTCTTGGCCTTTATTGTGGTCTTGTTGGTTTTCTATGTGCAGGACATCTTTAAGAATCTTTTCTATGGCTGGTTTGGTGGAGATGTATTGTTTCAATTTTTCTTTACTATGGAAGGTTTTTATTTGGCCTTCAGTTATGAAGGAGAGTGTAGCTGGGTACAGTATTCTTGGTTGTTAGTTGTTTGCTTTTAGGGCATTACATACATCATTCCAGGCTCTTCTTGCTTTGATTGTCTCTGCTGAGAAATCTGAAGTGATTCTAATTAGTTTCCCTTTATAGGTGATTAATCTTTTCTCCTTCACAGCTTTAAGGATCTTTTCCTTGGTCTGAGTTGATCCTGTGTGGATTATAATGTGAAGGTGGGATGTCCTATTCTGGTCTGGTCTATTTGGAGTTCTAAAAGCTTCTTGTATCTGAATAGGCCTATCTTTTTGCATGTTTGGGAAGTTCTTTGCTAGGATCCTGTTAAACAAATTTCCTAGACCATTAACTTCTGTTTCTATGTGCTCCTCTACACCCATTATCCTCAGATTAGGCCTTCTGATGGTGTCTTCCAAGTGTTGGATAAATCTATCATATTTCTTGCACTTGTCTTGGATGGTTGTATGTTCTTTCTCTATAATATCTAGGGTGTCTTCAATCCCTGAGATTCGATCTTCTGCATGGTCTAATCTACCGTCAAGACTTTCTACTTTGTTTTTTTTATCTCTTTTCCTTCTAATTTGTCAGCTTTGATGGCTTCAAATTCTTTGTTGAAGCTTTGTTTTAGATCTTGTATGAAATTCTTTACTTCCTTAATTTGGTGTTCAGTGTTTATTCTCAAATCACTTAGTTGATTGGTTATGGTTTCCTTGGACTCCCATTCTTTCTGTTGGGTTCAATTCAGCATTCCCTTTGTGGTCTCCCTGACTTCCTTCAGCTCTTTGTTAATGGATCCCATGAATGCCTTTAGTGATCTTTGTGTATTCTCATCCTGTTCTCTCAATTGCTGTATTACTCTTTGCTTAGCTTCCTCCCGTTCATGCCATTCTTGTAGTTCTCTTTGAGTGTTCTCAGCCTGCTCATGCCATTCCTGCCTTTCTCTTTGAGTATTCTCAAGCTGCTCACGCAAATCCTATATCAGTTTTTGAGTAGCTTCCTCACGCTTATGAAATTCCTGTATAAACTTTTGGATTGCCTGCTCTCTCTCCCTATCACGCTCATACAGAATCCTTTGTATGCTTTCTATCTTTTCATTTATCATGTTTTCCAGCAGTGTTTGTAGAGTTATTTGGGAACTCTCCTTTGGATTACTCATTATCTGTTCTGTCCCCTGATTATCAAGATTGGGAATTGAGATACCCGGATTTGCCATTTTTCTTGTGTTTTTCCGGCTTACTCTGCCCATTTGAGATGAAAATAGCACCAGTTTTGTGCTAGAACACTATCTTAAGGCAAGCATCAACCAAAGTCTGATTTTGTACAGTCAATAGTCTACAGATACAATCTAGTTCAACAGATACATCTATTCAACATCAAACAACTATATGTCAATGGACTACAAACCGCAAAGGAGAATTTGGAAGACCAGAAATTATCAGGCTTAGGGAGAGATGTGTGTAAAAAATAGGAATAGATTGATGTGGGGAGGCACAGGTCCCCTGATTATCAAGATTGGGAATTGAGATACCCGGATTTGCCATTTTTCTTGTGTTTTTCTGGCTTACTCTGCCCATTTGAGATGAAAATAGCACCAGTTTTGTGCTAGAACACTATCTTAAGGCAAGCATCAACCAAAGTCTGATTTTGTACAGTCAATAGTCTACAGATACAATCTAGTTCAACAGATACATCTATTCAACATCAAACAACTATATGCTAATGGACTACAAACCGCAAAGGAGAATTTGGAAGACCAGAAATTATCAGGGTTAGGGAGAGATGTGTGTAAAAAATAGGAATAGATTGATGTGGGGAGGCACAGGGTGAGTTAACTAAGTCCTAATTTCAAAGCATGAAATAGTTTGGGTAGGATGAAAGTAGAGAGAGAGAAAAAAAGAAGAAAGGGAAAAGGAAAAGAAAAGAGACCAGAAAAAATAGAAAAATCAAAATTGTTAATATTATGTAGATTTGAAAACAATCTATTTAGAGAAGAATGTGAATATATTGAGAGAAGGGGAGGGATATAAAGGAGATGTGAAAAACTTAAAAATAAAAATGCTTAAAATATTTTATAGGTATAAAGAGGTAGTACTGCTATTAAGGAATTTAAGTCTCAGAGGTTTTGAATTGAGTAATAAATTTGTGCATTAACTGTGTACACAATGGGGGATAGGGTCTAATATTCAACTACGGGTTTATCTGTGGATGTGCAGAATTAAGTCAGATAAAGAAGAACGAAAGAGAGGAGAAGATGAAAAGGATAAGAAAGGAAGAAAAAAAGATTAGAAGTTTAGTAGAGCTAAACAAAAAACAAAAAGATAACTAAAAAAGAAAAAAGAGAAAGAAAACAAAAAAAGAAAGAAAAACGCACACTCATGTATCCTTAAATAAAAATTATAAGAGAAAAAAAGTTACTGGAAAACAATTTCTTTTTCAAAAAAGGCAAAAATTAAAGATTAAAAGAAGTTTTAGAAAAGAAAAAAAATTTTAATATAATGTACCAAAAAAAATGAAGAAGAAGAAGAAGAAGAAGAAGAAGAAGAAGAAGAAGAAGAAGAGGAGGAGGAGGAGGAGGAGGAGGAGGAGGAGGAGGAGGAGGAGGAGGAGGAGGAGGAAGAAGAAGTTCTTTGATTTTTTTTTGGGGAGGGGTGGGAAAAATCCTGTATCTCCCTTGTGTCCGTAACCAGACTCTTGTTGGAATCTCTGGTCTGCTTGTGGTCCTGTGGCTTGGTTGGTTTCTTAAGTCAGTTTGTTCGAACAGGCAGAAAAATGCTCTGCTTTACCCAGGATTTGGGGATCCTCCTCCCAGGCTAGTTCAATGGGAGGGAGTTCTGCTTTGAGTATCACAAAAGAGGGGGATGCAGTGATGAGGCTAGGTTCTGGGTAGAGTTGAGGCCTTTCAACAGACAGTAGCTTTTCCTGGGGGCTAGTTTGTGAAAAACTCACAGAGCCCAGCCTGGAGCCATTCTCAGGGTTTCTGTTTAATGATTTCCAATTGATTGTCGAGGCTGCTAGAGGGAAGGGCAGCCTCTGGCCCTGATTACCCAGTGAAGAAAACCACTTCTAGGGCTGGCACCCAAGCTGGGTGACTTTTCCCTGGGTGGAGCTGAGTCTGGCAGGTCACGCCGCCGTTAAGTTCTTGTGACCTGCTAAATGACTCGTTTTATTCCAAGGCCTGAGTTGGAGCTAGCAGCTCCTCCTAGCTTTGTCGGTATCCAAGATGGAGATCTCCGGTACTGGGGGGTGGGGAGTGGTGGCCTTCCCTCCTCTGCTCCCTGAGAAGGAGTGAGGACGTCAGGCTTCTACTCACGCCCAGTCTTGGTTCCTGGGTTGTCTCTGGTCTGCGAACTGCAGGATGAAGATGTCCGCTCCTTGTCGGTTCTTGCTGGTGTTGAGTAGAATCCGCTCACCCGCTGCATCTGGCTCCTTCGTCCCGGACTCTCTGTGGCTCAGGTATGGCTCCTGCGATCACCGCTGCCGCCACAGCTGCCGCCGCCGCAGCGGCTGCTGGCAAGAGCTCAGATGTGTCTCCTTGCCTGGATTTTCCCTCTCTGGCCTAAACTCTCTGTCCTGTGATGGCACACTTGGTGTGATTCTCTGGCTTAGGACTGTTCACTGGAACTCTAAAACTGCTTTCTATGCAAGAGCTTGTTTAGGCTCCAGCTTCTCCTCCGCCATCTTCCCGGAACTCCTGAGAGTTTACTTCTTATTTTCCTATTTGGATCCCTTTTATGTTTGTCTCTTAACTTTTGCTCTGGCTAGGAATTTCAATACAATAGTGAAGAGGAGTGGAGAGAGTGAACATCTTTGTCTCATTCCTGCTTTTAGAAGAAATGTTTTTAACTTTTCACTATTAAGTATAATGCTGGCTGTAGGTTTGTCATAAATGGCCTGTATTATATTGAGGAATGTCCCATAGATTCCTAGTTTCTCCAGAGCTTTCATCATAAAGGGCTGTTGGATCTTGTCAAATGCTTTTTCTGTATCTATTGAGATGATCATGTGGTTCTTGCTCCTATTGATGTTTTGAATTACATTAATTGGCTTGCGTATATTGAACCACTTTTCATCTCTGGAATTAATCCTGTTTGGTCATAGTGTATGAATTTTTTTATTAGATTTTGTAGTCGGTTGGCCAAAATTTTATTGAGGAGTTTTGCATCAATGTTCATTAAAGAGATGGGTCTATAGTTCTCTTTCTTTGATGGGTCCCTATCAGATTTGGGATGAGGGTTATGCTGGCTTCATAGAATGAGTTTGGTAGTGATATTTTGCTTTCAATTTCATTGGGAGTGTGAGTAGATCCACTAACATACCAGATCACAATTCTAAGACAAGCCCCAACCCAAAGCCCTGTAGTTATACAGACTATGGGGATTCACAGTCAGAATAGGTGTTTTCACTCTATTTCTCCTTTTTGGAATTGAAGGTATCTCCAATTCCACACCAGAACACAATTTTATCACAAGCCTGAAGCCAGCACCCTGGAGGCTCTCAAAGATAGGTGTTTTCACTATATCCCTCTTTTATGGAGATGAAAGTGTATACACTTCCTCACCAGAACCCAATTTTAAGATAAGCACCAACTCAGAGCTCTGTAGTTATGCTGTCTTTGGGGTTTCACAATCCAAATAGGTATTTCACTTGATCTCTCCTCTATTGGTTATGCAAGTAGGCTCCATATCACCACTAAGCACAGTTTTAAGACAAAATCCATACCTGGACTATGTATTTGCACCGGACTTTAGAAGTTTTCAATTAAGATTGGTATTCCCTTATTTCTGCTTTTCTTTGTCAAGGGAGGGCTATTGTGTTTCACAAGTGGGGATTATTTACAGTTGTAATCAGTGACTAGGTATGTTATGAGGTTTAAAGTGGTTTGGACCAAAAGGTTAATACCACGAGTCACTTTGGCACCACTGACTGCAAATATAGTCTAGCTCAGTGTTTCACACTGGGGATCAACAGAGTAAAGAAAGCAAAGAGGGAATAAAGGAACAGAAATAATAGAAAATGGGTTGAGGTGAAATTAGAAGAAAGATTAAGATATGTAATGAGATATAGGAGGAGAAAGTCAGAGTAGATGGATGTAGTGAAGGAAAGGAACAGAGGGAAGAAAATTAAGACCTAAACTCTAAGTATGAAAGAGAAAAGAAAAATTTTTTAAGAAGGAAAAGAGAAAAAATATATAAAATAAAAATCAAACATGTATGTATGAAGTAAAAATAGTAAAATTAAAAATACTGAAATTATGCAGTAGAGAATTGGGTAATCAATTAATACTTTGGGTAAGCATATACACAGTTAAGGACAAAGCCTAGGATCACCATAGGCTGTGTATACAGTCGTGAACAGAACAGCAATGAGGAAGAAAATTTGAACAGGGTTGTAGAAAAAGAAAACAAACAAACAAGAAAACAAAAATAAGAACAAAATCACACACACAAAAAAAAACTAACAAAAAAGAGGTAACAATAAAAATGGTTGCAAAAAATAAAGAGAAAAAGGAGCAAAAAAACTTTTTAAAAAATTAAAAAAATTATAACTGGTGGAAAAAGGGGAAAAAGGGGAAAAAAGGATCTATTTCATTTAAGGGGCTCTTATTTTTCCCTTATATCCATTTTCCAGTCCCTTAACCGTGTCTTTGATTTGCTTACCATGGCTTGTGTTCCTTGTAGCTTGGTTGGTTTCTCAAATCAGCTTGTTTGGGCAGATGAAAAGCATGATCTGCTTTGTGTGTGTGTGTGATGTCAGGAGGAGTTGGCTGGAGACTGTAGTTTGTTGCTGCTGGGACTGAGCTTGGGCAAGGGTGGGGATTTGAGCTGTCTGGAGTCAGTGGCATTTTCCAAAGTGGGGAGCCCCTTTCAAGCAACCAACCTGGAGTCTCTCTCAGCTCTTATAGCCTGCCCACGTTTTATTTTTAATGAATTTTAGTGAGATTCCTGCAGTCAGCTGAGCTGACAGTTTGGCTATGGTATGGGTGGAATTCCTTTGCTGCCCGCAGGGGTCTCACCAGGTAGTGGAAGGTTGTTCTGCCCTGGTCCTGTGAGGAGTTCCCTCCTCCTGGGCGGGGCAGCCTTCCCCTAGGCAGAGCCCACTCTCCTCTGTATTCCAACAGCTTAATATTTGTTTATCTAAAAAAGTTGTAAAGCAGATTATACATATATGTATAAATAAGATATATTTTTCATATTATTTGGAGGATTATCTTACAAATTTTGGATTGTATTTTATTAATACATGTTCAGTTTTGAAAATTTGTACCAAAATATTAAGAAATGGTAAGGAAATTATTTTATCTTATGGCAGAAAGTAAATATTGACTTAATTACATAAAAATACTTTCAAACAATTATATCATATATTGTAAGAATTGAGTAGCTTCTGCATTTGAGATACTATTTAATTTCTTTTCTCAGGTTTTAAAAGTTTTCATCATAGAGGTCCTTCACATCTTTGGTTAAGTTAATTTCCTAGCTGTTTTATTATTTTTTGAGGCTATTACAAATGCAGCTGCTTTCCTGATTTCAGTCTCACTCTTCTCACAGTTGGCATACAGAAAAGCTACTAATTTTGTGGGTTAAATTTATACCCTGCTATGTTGCTAAAGTTTCAGATCAGCTCAAGTAACTTGGGAGAGGAATCTATGCGGTTCCATAAATTCAGAATCATGTCATCCTGGCAAAAACTGCATTAAGCAAGTAAGCCAGACCCAAAGAAACATGGGTTGTATGGTTTCCATCATTTGTAACAATTAGAATGTGTCTATAAGTAAATTCAATGAATAGTAAAAGGCAAAAAATTATACTTAGATATTATAAATAGGACTTTAAACATTTATGTAGACCAAAGGAGGATATTCTTAGGAGAAGATCACAAGGGCTCAATAGCTATGTGTGAATGATCATATAAAATGATGCTTATTAACATGAACTCCAAGAAGTGGAAACAAGAGTTTTTTTAACTTGTTATGTTTTTCTCCTACTCTCCTCTCCCCCTTTTGTTGCCATATTTTGTTTCTATACCTTTTGTCATGTATGTAAGTTTATCTGATTTGAGGAGGGGAAGGGGAAGCACAAAAATGGTGGGGAAAAGGGCAAACTAATTCAGGAGTGATACTCACTAGATACTATGCTGGAAATTAACTATATAACTTAGGAGGTAGAAGATTAGGAAGGGAAAAATCAGGAAGAAAATGAGGGAAGGGGTGTTCAAAAGAAATGTACGTAATACCTGACTTATGTAACTGTAAACCTTCTGTACATCAATTTTACAATAAAAAAGGAATCCAATGTATATCCTACAAAATTAAGAAAAGTGAGGGAAAGGATAGGTTGAGTAAGGATGGGCGAAAATGTTGAAAGGAGTAACATTGATCAAGACATAGTGTATTCATAAATTGCTTTGTTAAATGGCAACTCTTTTTTTATAACTACTTAAAGATAATTATACAAAAATAGAGGACAGTAGAAAAGAAAATAAGACACTTTTAAGTATAATGCTGATTTTTTAAAAAAGTGGTATCATTGAGGCCATGCAATACATACTTTTACAGAGTACACATACAAGATGAATGTCATAGACTTTTTCAGAGTGGTATTTGGGTGCTAGATTTGTTTGCTTAGCTGGTTATTTACCACTTAAGCCACATTTCTAGCTAAACATTTGCTGGTTATCTTGGAAATGGAACCTCATCGATTTTTCTGCCCAAGATGGCTTTGAACCATGATCCTCCAGATCTCAGATCAGAGCAGTTAGGGTTACAGGCATGAGCTACCAGTGCTTGACTAAACAGGTTTTTTTTGTTTTTGTGCTTAATATCAAAGCATATTGGTAATATATGCTATGGGAAATATTTTATACCTTTTACAAACCATGTTCCTTAAGTCAGTCAAAAGATATTTGATACAGTGTTATTTATATGAAAAATAGATAATTAAGAGACAGTTGTCAAAATACATAATATAGCTGCAAAATATTTGAAAAGCACTTAATGGAAAAGAGCTCATGACATTTAACAAAAACATTCAAAATATTTTAAAAACACAATGTGGTATACAGCTAAATGAAGATTTAAATGAAAAAATATTTGCATATATAAAAGTAAAATATGAATATTTTAACGTTTAGACAGAAGAAACTAAGATTCATTCTAAACAGACACAAAAGTATCTTTTTATGAGTTATTGAGGGGTTTGAATTCAGAGCATCATACTGGCTAGGCAGATATTCTACCACTTCAATCATGCCTTTATCCTTATTTGCTCTGATTATTTTATTTTATTTTTTAATTATGAAAAATACCATACAGAGGTATTACAATTACATGGGCAAGATAATGAGTACATTTCTTATCAAGCATTGTAGTCTCCTCATTTGTTTCCCCTTCCTACCCCATCCTCCCCCCCCACCCAAACCTCCTCCCACACACACCAAAGTTGTAAAGTTCGTTTTCAACATAACGACTTGTACGACTCATTGTTGCAATGGGTCCAACTGTATCCCTATTGAAACCATTTGTTTTTTCCCTTCCCCTCCACAAATTATACCAACATCAAATACAGTGAAAGAAGGAGTTATACCATAGGAGAGGGACATACAAAGCAATAAAAAAATAATCTTATAAATGTGTTAGAAACAATCGTATGAAAGAAAAAACATTTGAATACATGTCTTAGGGTTCATTTCCTTAACATCAACTTATCTGACCTTTTCTGCTTGACTCAGACATATACTAGATAATGCAAATAAGAGAAACCATGGGACCTATGTTTCTTTGGGCCTGGCTTACTTCACTTAATATAATTTTTTCCAAGTGTTTCCATTTCCTAACAAATGGGGCACTGTCATTCTTTCTGATGGAGGGATAGAATTCCATTGTGTATATATATCACATTTTCTTGATCCGTTCATCTACTGAGGGGCATCTGGGCTGGTTCCATATCTTAGCTATGGTAAGTAATGCTGCAATAAACATAGCTGTCCTGGTAGCTTTAGTGTGGTCTTGTTTGCGAACATTTGGGTAAATGCCCAAAAGTGGGATTGCTGGGTCATAGGGGAGCTCTATGTGGAGTCTTTTGAGGAACCTCCATACTGCTTTCCAAAGTGGTTGAACAAGTTTACATTCCCACCAACAATGAAGTAAGGTTCCCTTCTGTCCACATCCCCTCCAGCATCTGTTGTTGTTAGAGTTCTTGATTATAGCCATTCTCACTGGGGTAAGGTGGTATCTCAATGTTGTTTTGATTTGCATTTCTTTTATTGCTAGGGATGTTGAGCATTTCTTCATATGTCTATTTGCCATCCTTCTTTCCTCTTCAGAGAAGTTTCTCTTTAAGTCTTTAGCCCACTTATTTATTGGGCAGTTGTTTCTTTGAAGATTTCTTGTGGGGGGATTTAATATTTTGAGTTCCAAGTATATTTCAGATATGAGACCCTTGTCCAGTTGTATGGCTAGTGAAGATCTTCTCCCAATCCGTGGGCTTTCTATTGATCTTGCTAGCTATGTCCTTTGCCTTGCAGAAGCTCTGCAATTTCATGCAATCTTATTTGTCCAACCTTTCTTTGATTTGTTGTGTTTCCAGGTCTCTATTCAGAAAATTTCAGCCTATGCCAAGGAGACCTAGGTTTTCTCCTATTCTTTCTTGTAATGTTTTCAGGGTGTCTGCTTTGACTCTGAGGTCTTCGATCCATTTGGAGTTTATTCTGGTGCAGGCTTTAGTTTTCTACAAATAGTTAACCAAATTTGCCAGCACCATTTACTGAAGAGTCTGCCTTTCTTCCATTCTATTTTTTTAGCTCCCTTATCAAAGATTAGATGGCGACAGGTCTATAGGTTCATTTCTGGGTTTTCAATTCTATTCCATTGGTCCTGAGGTCTGTTCTTGTGCCAGTACCAAGCTGTTTTGATTACTATGGCTTTGTAGTAGAGTTTGAAATTTGGTAATGATATTCCTCCAGCACTGTTCTTTCTGTTAAGGATCGTTTTTGCTATTTGGAGTCTTTTATTGTTCCATATGAATTTTTGCATTGCCTTTTCTATTTCCTTGAAGAATGAGGATGGAATATTGATAGGTATCACATTGAATTTGTAGATAGCCTTGGGGAGTATTGTCTTTTTCACAATGTTGATCTTTCCAATCCAGGAGCATGGGAGTTTTTGCCACTTTCTAAGTTCTGTTTTGATTTCCTTTTTCAGGTTTTTAAAGTTTTCATCATAGAGATCCTTCACTTCTTTGGTTAATTCCTAGGTATTTTATATTTTGTGGGACTATTATGAGTGAAGTTGCTTTCCTAATTTCAGCCACACTTTTCTCATTGTTGGCATAACGAAAAGACATATTACTTTGCCAAAGTTTTGAATCTCCTTGAGTAATTTGGGAGCAGAGTCCATGGGATTATTTAAACACAAGATCATGGCATCTGAAAAGAGGGAGAGTTTTACTTCTTCTTTCCCTCTTGGATCCCCTTTATGTTTGCAACTTATGTTATTGCTATACCTAGGTATTCTAATACTAGATTGAAGAGCAGTGGAGAGATTGGACATCCTTGTCTCCTTCCTGAGTTTAGAGGAAATGGCTTTAGTTTTTCACAATTGAATATAATACTGGCTGTAGGTTTGTCATATACAGCCTTTATTGTATTGAAGAATGTTCCCTTCATTCCTAATTTTGCCAGAACCTTCATCATAAAGGAGTGTTAGATCTTGTCAAATGCTTTTTCTGCATCTATTGAGATAACTGTGTGGTTCTTATCCTTGCTCTTGTTGATGTGATAAATTATGTTCATTGATTTGTGTATATTCAACCAGCTTTGCATCCCTGAAATGAATCGTTTTTGATCGTGGTGTATGATTTTTTGGATGAATTGTTGAAGTCGATTGGCCAAAATTTTGTTGAGAAGTTTTGCATCAATGTTCATCAAAAAAATGGGTCTATAGTTCTCTTTCTTTGATGAGTCCCTGCCTGGTTTTGGGATGAGGGTTGTGATGGCCTCATAGAATGAGTTCAGTAGTGAACTTTCTCTTTCAATGTCATTGAAGAGTTGAAGGAATATTGGTGTGAGCTCTGCTTTGAAGGCCTTGTAGAATTCTGCTGTGAAACCACCTGGTCCTGGGCTTTTCTTAGATGGGAAGTCTCTTATTGCTGTTTCTATTTGTATGCTTGATATGGGCCTGTTAAGATGGTTTAATTCATCTTGGTTTAGTTTTGGCATGTCAATATTTGCTAGGAAAGGATCCATTTATGCCAAGTTCTCAAACTTATTAGCATAAAGTTTTGAGAAATATTCCCTTATAATGTTCTGAATCTTGGTTGTTTCCGTGGTAATGTTTCCATTCTCATCTCTGAGTTTATTTATTTGGGTGTGTTCTCTTCTTTTTCTGATAAGATTTGCTAAGGGTCTGTCTATTTTGATAATTTTTTCGAAGAACCAATTCTTGGTTTGGTTGATTTTTTCTATGTTTTTTTTTTGCAGTCCAATACATTTAATTCTGATTTAATTTTAATTATTTCTTTCTGTCTACTGGATTGGGCTTTATCTTGCTGTTCTTTTTCAAGGAGGCTTAGATGTCTCATTAAATTGTTGGTTTCAGATCTCTCCAATTTGTTGATGTAGGAACTCAGAGCTATAAACTTGTCCCTGAGTACTGCCTTTGCTGTGTCCCAGAGGAGCTGGTAATTTGTGTGTTCATTTTTTTTGGATAGCATGAACATTTGAATTTCTTTTCTAATCTCTTCCATGACCCACTCGTGATTCAGCAGTGTGTTGTTCAGCTTCCATGTGTTACAGGATTTTCTTTGGTGGCTTTTGGTGTTGAGTTCTAATTTTATTCCCTTGTGGTCAGAGAGAATGCAAGGTATAACTTCAATGTTTCTGTATTTCGACAAGTTTGCTTTGTGGCCTAAAATGTGGTTTATTTTGGAAATTGTTCAATGTGCTGCTGAGAAAAACGTGTATTCTGATGCTGCTGGATGAAATATTCCTAGAAGTCTGTTAAATCTACTTGATCTATTCAGTTGTTTAGATCTGGGGTTTCTCTGTTGAGTTTTTGCTGAGTTGACCTATCTAGCGGGGAAAGTTCTGTGTTAAAGTCCCCAACAATCAATGTCTTTGGATCTATATGGGATTTGAGGGAAAGTAGCGTTTCTTGGATAAATTTGGGTGCTCCTTTGTTTGGTGAACAGATAATTAGAATTGTAATGTTGTCCTGAAGGAGAGATCCCTTAATTAGTATGTAGTGACCTTCTTTATTTCTTCTCAATAATTTTAATTTGAAATTTATTTTATCTGATATTAAGATTGCCACTCCCGCCTACTTATGGGGGCCGTTTGCTTGGTAGATTTTGTTCCAGCCTTTCACATTGAAAATGTGTTTGTTTTTATGGGCAAGTTGTTAATCCTGAAGGCAGCAGATAGAAGGGTCTTGCTTTTTAATCCAACTAGACAATCTGTGTAGCTTAATTGGAGAGTTAAGTCTGTTAATGTTGATAGAAAGGACTGAGAGGTATTTGGGAGTTCCTGCCATGTTATCCACCTTCTTGGGGGCTGTCAAAACTGGGTTCTTCCTATGGTTCTTGGATTCTCAGTTTGGGTGAGGTTTCTTGCCCTTTATTGTGGTCTTGGTGGTTTTCTATGTGTAGGACATCTTTAAGAATCTTTTGTAGGGCTGGTTTTGTGGCGATATGTTGTTTCAATTTTTCTTTGCTATGGACGGTTTTTATTTGGCCGGTTATGAAGGAGAGTTTAGCTGGGTACAGTATTCTTGGTTGATAGTTGTTTGCTTTTAAGGCATGGCATACACCATTCCAGGCTCGTCTTGCTTTGATTGTCTCAGCTGAGAAATCTGAGATGATTCTAATTGGTTTCCCTTTATAGGTGATTAATCTTTTCTCCTTCACAGCTTTGAGGATCTATTCCTTGGTCTGAATTGATCCTGTGTGGATTATAATATGATGGTGGGATGTCCTGTTCTTGTCTGTTCTATTTGGAGTTTGAAAAGCTTCTTGTATCTGAATAGGCCTATCTTTTTGCATGTTTGGGAAGTTCTCTGCTAGGATCCAGTTAAACAAATTTCCTAGACCATTAACTTCTGTTTCTATGTGCTCCTCTACACCCATTATCCTCAGATTAGGCCTTCTGATGGTGTCTTCCAAGTGTTGAATAGATCTATCATATTTCTTGGATTTGTCTTGGATGGTTGTGTGTTCTTTCTCTATATTATCTAGGCTGTCTTCAATCCCCGAAATTCGATCTTCTGCATAGTCTAACCTACTCTCAAGACTTTCTACTTTGTTTTTTGTTTCTTTTCCTCCTAGTTGGTCAGCTTTGATGGCTTCAAATTCCTTGTTGGAGATTTGTTTTAGATCTTGTATGAACTTCTTTACTTCCTTAATTTGGTGTTCAGTGTTTATTCTCAAATCACTTAGTTGATTGGTTATGGTTTCCTTGAACTCTCATTCCTTCTGTTGGGTTCCATTCAGCAATGCCTTTGTGGTCTCCCTGCCTTCTTTCAGCTCTCTGTTTATAGATTCCATAAATGCCTTTAGTGATCTTTCTGTATTTTCATCCCGCTCTCTCAATTCCTGAATTACTCTTTGATTAGCTTCCTCACATTGATGCAATTCCTGTAGTTCTCTTTGAGTGTTCTTAGCCTGCTCACGCCATTCCTGACTTTCTCTTTGACGATCTCAGCCTGCTTACACCATTCCTTTATTTCTCTTTGTGTTTTCTCAAGCTGTTTATGCAATTCCTGTATCGATCTTTGAGTAGCTTCCTCACACTCATGATATTCCTGTATTGACCTCTGTTTTGCCTCCTCTCTCTCCTTATCACGCTCATATAGAGTCCTTTGCAGGTTTTCACTCTTTACATTTACCATGTTTACCAGTAGTGTTTGTAGAGCTTTTTGGGAACTCTCCTCTGGATTATTCATTATCTGTTCGGTCCCCTGATTATCATGAGTGGGAGTTGAGATACCTGGACTTGCCATTTTTTTTGTGTTTTTCCGGGTTGCTCTGCCCATTTGGGATGAAAGTAACACCAGTTTTGTGTTATCACAGTATTTTAAGGCAAGCATCATATAAAGTCTCTAGTTGCACAGTCAAAAGTCTACAGCTACAATAGTTCAACAGATATATCTATTCAACATCAATCAATTAATGGGCTACGAACCACAAAGAAGAATTTGGCAAACAGAAATTATTAGGTTTAGGAAGAGATGTGGGTAAAAATAGGAATAGAGGGATGTGGAAAGGCAGAGGGAGTATTAACTTAACTAAGTCCTAACCTCAAAACGGGAAATAGCTTGGATAGAATGATAGTAGAGAGAGAGAAAAAAAGAAGAAAGAGAAAGAAAAAAGACAAGAAAAAATAGAAAAACAAAAATTAAAAATTAAAAAGTGCAACACTTAAAAGTTATGCAGAATGAAAATGTAATATTCAGAGAAGAACATGGATAGAATAAGAGAAGGGGAGGGATAAAAAGGAGACGTGGAAAACTTAAAAATAAAAATACTTAAAATATTATATAGCTATAAAGAGGTAGTACTGCTATTAAGGAATTTAAGTCTAAGAGGTTTTCAGTTGACTAATATATTTCTGGATTATGTGTGTACACATGGGGGCTAAGGTCTAATAATGGATTATGGGTATATCTGAGGATGAGCAGAACAGCAATTAAGTCATGCAAAGAAGAATGCAAGGGAAGAAAAAGTGCAAATAATGAGAAGGAAAGAAAAAAAGGATAAAAAGATCAGTAGAGCTAAACAAAAAAAAATTTTTTTAAGAAAAAGAGAAAAAAAAGAAAAGAAGCACACACACATATACCCCTAAAATAAAAAGTATAAGAGGAAGAAAAAAAAGTTAATAGAAAACAATAAATTTTTAAAAGTTAAAAATTAGAAACGAAAAAAAGTTTTAGAAATAAATTTTTTATAAAAGGTACAATAAAAGAGTTCTTTGATTTTTTTTGGGTTGGGTATGGGTAGATCCTGTATCTCCCTTGTGTCCGTAACCAGTCTCTTGATGGAATCTCTGGTCTGTTTGTGGTGTTTGATTTTCCTGTGGCTTGGATGCTTTCTTAAATCAGTTTGTTTGAGCAGGCAGAAAAATGCTCTGCTTTACCCAGGATTTTGTGATCCTCCTCTCAAGCTAGTTCAGTGGGAGGGAGATCTGCTTTGAGTATCCCAAAAGAGGGAGATGGCTGTTTCCTCTAGTTTGGAGATGCTGTGATGAGGCTAGGTTCTGGGTAGAGTTGAGGCCTTTCAGCAAACGGTAGTTTTTCCCTGAGGAGCAAGCTTCTGAGAAACACAGAGCCCAGCCTGGAGCCATTCTCAGGGTTTATGTTTACTGAATTTCAGTTGATTGTCAAGTCTGCTGTAGGGAGGGGCAGCCTCTGGCTCTGTTTACCCAGTGAAGAAAGCAACTCCTAGGGCTGGTGGCCCAGGCTAGGTGACTTTTCCCTGAGTGGAGCTGAGCCTGGCAGTTTAGGTTAGTTTCCTGTGACCTGCTAAATGACTCTAGTTTTCTTCCAAGGCCTGAGTTCGAGTTAGCTGCTCAGCCAGGCCTTTGTCAGTATCAAAGATGGAGATCTCCGGTACTGGGGGGTGGGGAGTGGTGGCCTTCCCTCCTCTGCTCCCTGAGAAGGAGTGAGGACGTCAGGCTTCTACTCATGCCAAAGTCTTGGTTCCTGGGTCGTCCCTGGTCTACAAACTGCAGGATGAAGATGTCTGCTCCTTGTCAGTTCTTGCTGGTGCTGAGTACAATCCGCTCAGCCGCTGTGTCTGGCACCTTTGTCCTGGACTCTCTGTCTTGCAGGTATGGTGGCTAAAGCCGCCGCCGCCACCGCCACCACCACAGCCACAGCTACAACTGCGGTTGCTGGTAAGTGCTCAGATCTGTCCCTTGCCTGGATTTTCCTCTCTGGGCTAACTCTCTGTACTGTGATGGCACACTTGGTGTGATTCTCTGGCTTAGGACTGTTCACTGGAACACTAAAACTGCTTTCTATGCCTGAGCTTGTTTAGTCTCCAGCTTCTCCTCCACCAGCTTCCCAGAATTCCTCTGCTCTGATTATTTTAAAGATAGGATCTTGCCTGTTGCCTGTGCTGATCTGGACTGTGATATTCTTATTTACTACTCTTTCTATAGCTTAGATGACAAGTCTACACAACTGGGCTCATTAATAGATCAGATGTACTTTCAGGATTTTTTTTTGCTTGTCACTAGTGCCTGGAAAGTATGCTTCTTTATATTGATTATTTCCAAAATTTCTATATGTTTAGAATATTAAAAAATTTTTTTTGGGGGGGTCCGGTCGTGGAGCCTGAACTCTGGGGCTGGGCGCTGTCCCTCAGCTCTTCAGCTCAAGGCTAGCACTCTACCACTTGAGCCACAGCGCCACTTCCGCCTTTTTTTCTTTTTGCTTATGTGGTGCTGGGGAATCGAACTCAGGGCCTCATGCATGCAAGGAAAGTGCTCTACCACTGAGCCACCTTCCCAGCCCCTATGTTTAGAATATTATGGGAAAATATTATTAAAATCATAGACAAGCCAGGCATTGGTGACTCACAACTATAATCCTAACTGCTTAGGAGTCTGAGATCTGATGATCATAGTTTGAAGTTATCCCAGACAAGAAAGTCCAGGAAACTCTTATCTCCAATTAGTTACTAAAAAAGCTAGAGTGGAGCTGCTGTTCAAGTGATTGAATGCTATTCTTGAGCAAAATAGCTAAGAGGCAGCCCCAAGGTCCTGAGTTCAAACCCCAGAATGAGCGCCAAAACAAAAAACAACCAACAGTGGGCAGTTTTGAGGGCAGAGATTCTAACATTTCTTATTATGATTTTGATTATGATCAAGTTCTGTGGATTATAGTTTTCTTACCTATACAGTGTGTGTAGTACTGAGCATAAGCCAAGTGCCAGTGATTTACGCCTGTAATTCTAGCTACTCAGGAGGCTGAGATCTGAGGATAGTGGTTCAAAACCAGCCTGGGCAGGAAAGTCTGTAAGACTCTTGTCTTGAATAAAGCCCCAGAAAACCGGAAGTGGTGCTGTGGCTGAAGTGGTAGAGTGCTTGCCTTGTGCTGAAGAGCTGAGGGACAGTGCCTGAGCCCAGAGTTCAAGTCCCACAACTGCCAAAATAAGAGCAATATATAGGATTGCTAAAAACATGTAATGTATTTAAAATAGTACAACACAACATAGACTATAAGAACATAAGTTTTATCATCTTAGAATCACAGAATTTGAGATTTCAAATACTGGAGGACATTTTACTCAACCTTTAAATTATCCAGGCGTGGGAGTTGATGTTCATAAAAGAAGATAAATGGCTTATCTCAGCTGACTAGCTCATGAACAAAGATCTGTACTTGAACTCAAACCTCTGGATCTTATTTCCTTGTTCTTTTCTTTTTTCTTTTCTTTTCCTTTCTTTTCTCTTCTTTTCTTTCCTTCCTTCCTGCCTCCCTTCCTTCTTTCTTTCTTCTTTTCTTTCTTGGCCTCTTGCTTCCTGAGCAAAACAAGAGTTCAGCCTTGAATTATTTCTGATTTTGTTCATTTTGTTTTGGTGTTTTTTTTATGTCACTTTTCACTGCAAAGTGGAGCAACAGATTTCCTAGAGTGATTGTTGATGCTAAAACCAAGCAGATTGCACTCTGAGCATGAATTTACATGAGAAATGCTGAATATTAGTAGTGTTAGCTGAATATCACTGAATGCAGGGTGACAGCATGAATCAAAGAATGTTGGATTAACCTATGTGGAAAGTTAAGCTTTGCTTTATGGCAAAGCATATTGGGCTACTCTTTGCAGAAGGTCTCAACAAATTCACCAATAAAGAGTCCCTTAACTGGCTTCCCATTCTGGCCTTCCTTCTGGCTGGTCCAGATTTCCCACTACAGGCCAGGCAAACTCTATAACATCAATCTATGCTTGAAGCCCTTCCTCACCTCTTGGTATTAACCAACTCAGTAGGCTTTGTAAAAACCTCTGAACCATTCTGTACAGGTCTTCAGTACTCTGTTTTCAGGTTATGGCTTAAGTTTCCATTATTATGTCATAATCACTCACATACATGTTTCTCTCTTACATGGGATGTGAACTACTTGAGAACAGGTACCATCTTTTAGTTAAGTCTGTAAGTAAATGTACCTAGGTTCTTTTTGTTGTTGTTGTTGTTCATAGGGCGTGTACTCTGGGTCTGAGCGCTGTTCCTCAGCTCTTCAGCTCAAGGCTAGTGCTCTACCACTTGAACTACAATGCCACTTCCGGTTTTCTGGTGGTTTATTGGAGATAAGAGTTTCACAGACTTTCCTGCCCGGGCTGGCTTTGAACCGCAATCTCAGATCTCAGCCTCCCGAGTAGCTAGGATTACAGGTGTGAGCCACTGGTGCCCAGCTTGTTCTTAATATTTGCTGATTAATTTTCTGTACTAATTTCTGTATTAATTTTCTGATGGTCAAGTCTAGGCTTGTCCCCTTTCTTTTTTTTTGTGGACTTTTGGGTATTTATTGTGTCAACAATGTAATATTTCACAAATATTTGTAGCAATATAACTACAGTTAATATACAGATATAATTATATTTTCCTCAAAAAGTGAAAAGATAGAGGAAGAATTCTATATATGGAAATCCATGAGTGAAGGGAGTCATAGTTCTCATATGAGAATCACCAGGATGGAATCCTTCAAATCCCCTTCTTGTGGTCACTACACCCTGGCCTCAGAATATCCAGTGGTAGCTTGTCATCTCATTCATTCAAGAGGACTTCATCCTCCAGAGAACCTCTCTCTTCTTATCTTGAAAGGTGGAGTGGCCTAGATGTTAGTAGCTTGTGTGTGCTAGCAACATATTACACTGTAGGCACCACATTTCTGATGAAGTAAGCTCAGACTTGGTCAGTATTTACAATTAAATCACTATTTTGTAAAGCTTGAAAAGCACTTGCTATAAATTATCCCATAGGGGGAAAAATCATAGACTTCAGTGAGGATTAGCTACAATGTTTTTTTCTTTTTCTTTTCTCCCCAGAGGGGTTACAGTTACATGAGCAAGGTAATGAGTGCATTTCTTATCAAGCACTGTTGCCTCCTCCTTTGTTTTTCCGCTACAATCCCTTCCCTTCCACCTCTTCAACTACACTCCCCTTCCCCCCTAAATTGTAAAGTTCGTTTTTTAACATAGTGTCTTGTACATCTCATTGTTGTAATGTATCCCTATTTAAACATTTTGTTATTTCCCTTCCCCTCCCCAAATTATACCAACATTGTAAAGCTTGAATTCGGAAATCCTTACCCAAAAGACCACCAGAGACCGTCACCAATGTAAAAGCAAAGGCATCTTTATGGCAAGCTCAAGCTTGCTTGTCCCCTTATACATAGCAGCAACCGATGACGCTGAGAGGCCCCGAGCCCAAGGATACAGCACCTTTTACACACTTTTTAGGAAAGGCGGGGATTTTGCATACATCATAGCATCTTGTAACAAATCACTACACAGTGTGGGAAAATCATAGAACAACCATATAGTATGATTGGCGCACAACAAAGTGGGAAAGGACCAGAAACAGGTTATTAGTAAGATCAAGGGGGCTAACATACTTTAAATTGGTTGGATTGCACCACAGGGGAGTCTTTTCAAGAGGATATGTGCTAAACTGCAGGGTGTCGGGTTCAGATAATGGTCATCAGACACCAGGAGGGGCTGTTCTGGAATTTCAGATATCTCCACATCCTGCCTTAAGCAAACACCATCTGTGCTTCCCAGGATTGTCTGTGCAAGGCAATTTCAGATATCTCGATATCCTTGCATATAGGGTTCTCAGGATTGTCTGTGGCTGGAATTAGGTCAAGGGTTAACTCCCAGAACTGAGATGGAGTCTTAAGTAAAATGGAGTTGCTTAGGTTCCTCAAATCAAAAACAGTGAAAACAGGGGTTATACCGTGGGAGGGACATACAAAGCAAAAAAAAAAAATCACATGGTACCTTATAAATATGTTAGAAACAATAGCAAGAAACAAAAAACCACTTGTGTCCCTATTTTGGGGTCATTTCACTTAACATCATCTTATTTGACCTTTTCTGTTTTTCTGCTTGTCAGACATATACTACTTATTGCAAATAAGGGAAACCATGGGACTTATGTTTCTTTGAGGTTGGCTTACTTCACTTAATATAATTTTTTCCAAGTCTTTCCATTTCCTGACAAATGGGGCGATGTCATTCTTTCTGATGGAGACATAGAATTCCATTGGTTTTTTGTGTGTGTGTGTGTGTGTGTGTGTGTGTGTGTGTGTATGCCACATTTTCTTGATCCATTCATCTACTGAGGGGCATCTGGGTTGGTTCCATATCTTACCTATGGTAAATAATACTGCAATAAACATAGTTGTGCTGGTATTTTTAGTATGGTTTTGTTTGTGATCATTCGAATAAATGCCCAAAAGTGGGATTGCTGGGTCATAGGGGAGCTCTATGTGGATTCTTTTGAGGAACCTCCATACTACTTTCCAAAGTGGTTGAACAAGTTTACACTCCCACTAACAATGCAGTAGGGTTCCCCTCTGGCCACATCCCCTCCAGCATCTGTTGTTATTGGAGGTCTTGATTATAGCCATTCGAACTGGGGTGAAGTGTAGGAGAAATCCTAGTTCTCCTTGGTACAGGCCAAAATTGTCTTAATAGAGACCCAGAAACACAACAAATCAAAGAAAGGTTGTACAAATGGGATTGCATGAAGCTGCAGAGCTTCTGCATGGCAAAGGACATAGCTAGCAAGATCAATAGAATGCCCACGGATTGGGAGAAAATCTTCACTAGCCATACAATGGACAAGGATCTCATATCTAAAATATACTTGGAACTTAAAAAATTAAATCCCTCCTCAACAAATCCTCAAAGAAACAACTGCCCAATAAATAAGTGGCCTAAAGACTTAAAGAGAAACTTTTCTGAAGAGGAAGGAAGGATGGCCAATAGACACATGAAGAAATGCTCAACCTCTCTAGCCACAAAAGAAATGCAAATCAAAGCAACATTGAGATTCCACCTCATCCAAGAATATTGTTTTTTACATTATTCCATAACAATAAAATTTTTGTGTCCACATAAATGTCCAAGAGTTAGAGAGTCTTTTTTGTATGTTTTTTTTATTGTAAAAATGCTGTACAGAAGGATTACAGTTACATGAGCAAGGTAATGAGTACATTTCCTATTGAGCATTGTTGTCTCCACCTTTGTTTTACCCCGACCATCCCTTACATCCCACCTCCACAACTACAACTACCCCTCTACCCCCTCACTCCCACCCAAGCTGTAAAGTTCATTTCAACATAGTTTTTTGTACATTTCATTGTTACAATTGGTCAACCTGTATCCTTATTTAAGCATTTCGTTTTTTCCCTTCCCCGCCCCAAATTAGAGAAGTGTATATAAAAGATTTAGGGCACCACATCAAATTCAGTGAAAATGGGGTTATACCAGGGGGAAGAACATACAAAGCAAAAAAACCCAGATGTACATTATAAATATGTTAGAAACAGTAGCAAGCAAGAAAAAAGATATTTGTGTCCTTATCTTGGGGTTCATTTCCCCTTAACATCATCTTATATGGTCATATGTACATAGCTTTTGGCCTTTTCTGCTTGTCCTACACATGTATTAGTTACTGCAGATAAGGGAAACCATGGGACCTATGGCTTACTTCACTCAATATAATTTTTTCCAAGTATCTCCATTTCCTAACAAATGGGGCAATGTCATTCTTTCTGATGGAGGCATAAAATTCCATTGTGTATATATACCACATTTTCTTGATCCATTCATCTACTGAAGGCCATCTGGGTTGGT
Source organism: Dipodomys merriami (assembly GCF_024711535.1). Lineage (NCBI taxonomy): Eukaryota > Metazoa > Chordata > Mammalia > Rodentia > Heteromyidae > Dipodomys > Dipodomys merriami. Next base: position 75,676,599 of record NW_027202270.1, on the reverse strand, counting down.
TCTATATCTTAGCTATGGTAAATAATGCTGCAATAATCATAGTTGTGCTGGTAGCTTTAGTATGGTCTTGTTTGTGATCGTTCAAGTAAATGCCCAAAAGTGGGGTTGCTGGGTCATAGGGGAGCTCTATGTGGAGTCTTTTGAGGAACCTCCATACTACTTTCCAAAGTGCTCGAGCAAGTTTACACTCCCACCAACAATACAGTAGGGTTCCCCTCTGGCCACATCCCCTCCAGCACCTGTTATTGGATTTCTTGATTATAGCCATTCTAACTGGGTTGAGGTGGAATATCAATGTTGTTTTGATTTGCATTTATTTTATGGCTAGAGAGTTTGAGCATTTCTTCATGTGTCTATTGGCCATTCTGATTTCCTCTTCAGAGAGGTTTCTTTTTAAGTCTTTCACACACTCATTTATTGGGCAGTTGTTTTTTTGAGGATTTGTTGTTGGGGGATTTAATTTTTTGAGTTTCAAGTATATTTTAGATATGAGATCCTTGTCCATTGTATGGGTAGTGAAGATCTTCTTGCAATTTGTGGGCTTTGTATTGATCTTGCTAGCTTGAAGCTCTATAGCTTCATGCAATCCCATTTGTCCAACATTTCTTTGATTTGTTGTGTTTCCCGGTCTCTGTTAAGAAAATTTCAGCCTGTGCCAAGGAGACCTAGGGTTTCTCCTATTCTTTCTTGTAATGTTTTCAGGGTGTCTGCTTTGACTCTAAGGTCTTTGATCCATTTGGGATTGATTCTGTTACAGGGTGATATATAAGGATCTAGCTGTAGTTTTCTACAGGTGAATAACCAATTTTGCGAGCACCATTTCCTGAGGAGTCTGTCTTTCTTCTGTGGGCCTATCTATCTTCTGTAGGTCTGTTGGTTCATTTCTGGGTTTTTAGTTCTATTCCATTGGGCCTCAGGTATCTTCTTTTGCCAGTACCAAGCTGTTTTAATTACTATGGCTTTGGTTTGAGTTTGAGATGTGGTATTGATATTCTTCCAGCACCGTTCTTTCTGTTAATGATTTTTTTTGCTATTTGGGGTCTTTTATTGTTCCATATGAATTTTTGGATTGCTTCTTCTATTTTATTGAAGAATGAGGTTGGGATATTGATAGGCATCGCATTGGATGTGTAGATAGCCTTGGGAAGTATTGCCATTTTCACGATGTTGACTCTTCCAATCCAGGAGCATGGGAGGTTTTTCCACTTCCTACGTTCTGCTGTGATTTCCTTTTTCAAGTTTTTAAAGTTTTCATTGCAGAAGTCCTTCACTTCTTTTTTTAAAATAAGTTTTTATTGTGAAAATACTGTACAGAAAAACTACAGTTACATGAGCAAGGTAATGAGTACATTTCTTATCAAGCACTGTTGCCTTCTCCTTTGTTTTTACCCTACAATTCCTTCCCGCCCATCTCCACTATACTCGCCCCTCCCCCCTCCACCTAAATTGTAAAGTTCATTTTTCAACATAGTGTCTTGTACATCTCATTGTTGCAATGGGTCAACCTCTATCCCTATTTAAACATTTTGTTTTTTCCCTTCCCCTCCCCAAATTATACCAACATAAAATACAGTGAAAACAGGGGTTATATTGTGTGTGTGTGGGGGAAGACATACAAAGCAACAAAAATCACATGGTACCTTAAAAATTAATTAGAAAAAAATAGCAAGAAAGAAAAAAACCACTTGTGTCCCTATCTTGGGGATTCATTTTGCTTCAATTCATCTTACCTGGTCATATGTATATAGCTTTTGACCTTTTCTACTTGTCCCAGACATATAATAGCTACCCCCAACAACAAATCCTCAAAAAAACAAGTGCTCGATAAATAAGTGGGCAAAAGACTTAAGAGAAACTTCTCTGAAGAGGAAAGAAGGATGACCAATAGACATATGAAGAAATGCTCAACCTCCCTAGCCATAAAAGAAATGCAAATCAAAGCAACATTGAGATTCCACCTCATCCCATTGAGAATGACTATAATCAAGAACTCTGATAACAACAGATGCAGGAGGAGATGTGGACAGAAGGGAACCTACTGCATTGTTAGAGGGAGTGTAAACTTGTTCGAGCACTTTGGAAAGCAGTATGGGAGGTTCTCAGAAGCCTCCACACAGAGCTCCCCTGTGACCCAGCAATCCCACTTCTGGGCATTTACTGGAATGATCACAAACAAGACCCTATTAAAGCTACCAGCACAACTATGTTTATTGCAGCATTATTTACCATAGCTAAGATCTGGAACCAACCCAGATGCCCCTCAGTAGATGAATGGATCAAGAAAGTTTTATATTTATATATATATATATGTATATATATATACACACATATATATGTGTATACACACACACACACACACACACACACACACATATATATATATATATATATATATATATATATATATATGAATTCTATGCCTCCATCAGAAAGAATGCCATTGCCCCATTTGTTAGGAAATGGAGAATACTTGGAAAAAATAATATTAAGTGAAGTAAGCCAGGCCCAAAGAAACATAGGTCCCATTGTTTCCCTTATTTGCAATGACTACTATATGTCTGGGTCCTTCACTTCTTTAGTTAACTCCTAGGTATTTTATTTTTTGTGCACTATTACAAAAGGAGTAGTTTTCCTAATTTAAGCTGTGCTCTTCTCATTGTTGGCATACAGAAAAGTCATTTATTTTTGAGGATTTATTTTATACCTTGCTACTTTGCCAAAGTTTCGAATCAGCTCGAGTAATTTGGGAGTGGAGTCTGTGGGATTCTTTAAATACAAGATCATGTCATCTGCAAAGAGGGAGAATGTTAATTCAGATTTCCCTATTTGGCTCCTATTTATGTTTTCATCTTGTCTTATTGCTGTAGCTAGGCATTTTAATACTAAATTGAAGAGAATGGAGAGAGTGGTTTCCTTTCCTTTATTTGCTTTTTTCCTTCTATTTTTCTTAGTTTTTGTCTAATGTTTTGCTTTTATTAAGGCCATTAGTCATATTATTAGTGCTTGAATTTCCATATGTTTGAATTTCACACATCTTGAGTCACACTTGGAAACACAATTCTGATATCAGCAATGAAAATGGAATCCTGCTTAAAACGGCAATAGTTATATAAATAATTTTGGTTGAAAAATTTATTAATTATTCTTTGCTTCGAGGGATAAAAGCATGCACTCACATTTTTATCAAAAACAGTGTAAATTGAAAAGTTCAAATCTTTTGTGTGAAAAAGTAGGCTCCATGAAATCAAAATCCAAACAAATCACACAAAAAAGTTGATCCTGTTTTCCTGAAAGTGACAGTTTCCGCCAAGTTGGTTTTTGGAGTTTCCAAGGGGGCTTTTGGGTCTCTTCCTTTCTTCTTCCAGCTTCTCCATCAATTCATTTATGTGTATGCTCGGAAGTCTATTTATCTATAGTGGAGAAAGTGAGGGGTTGTCATTCTCTAAACGAATATCTCAGATCCTATGAGAGAAATTTCATGACAGCATTTGCACAGTACATGGCTGTGCTTGTGAGTGAGAGAAATTGCTCTAACTTAATGTGGCATGTAATAATAATATCTCACATCAGTTTCTTCTTCTGGGAAGCTTTTCCCAGCCTTCCCATCTGGGTTCTGAAGCCTTCCTTACTCTATAATTATTTCCTGTGTTACAGCACAAAGCATATGCTAAAAAGTGATGCTGAATAAATGAGATGGTGCCGTGGAGATTTATTTGTGACTATGTATACATATACATATGCATTTTTCTCTGTGTGTATTTATTTAACAAACACTCAGATAGCACTTAGTATGTTGGTGTGCTGTTAGATGTTCTGTACATGTACTTATTCAGAATTTTCTAGTTTACCAAAGCACACTCCACACATTGGCTCATTGTTTCATCATTTTAACAGAGCAGTAAACAGATGGATAAAAATGATCTTCATGTCACAGCTTGGGGCGACACAGTCAGGAAGTCCTTCTCTTTATGCATGGTTGCACAGGATGCAGATAGCAGAGTTCAGTTACTTGAACTGAACTTCAGCCCACCAGTGTTTTGCAAGAACAGCTCTAATGAGTAACCTCTTAAGGATTACCACCTCTGCAGTAGGTGAAGATGGGAGAAAAGCTTTGGCTTTTTGGGAAAATTGCTTAAAGAAACAGACTTTAATGTTTAAAACTAAGTTAGTAATGTCTTAGGTAGCTATAGAAAAAATAGTGCTGCGTAGGAAACATCTCTAGAATTCAGTGCCTAAAGAAACAGTACAAATTGGCTTTGAGTTGGTAGGTGTAAGCTGTAATTGGCTGGTCAGCTATGTACAAAGCCATGGGTCAGTCTGGGCTCAGCTCCTCACAGCAGGTTAGGCTCAGCACATCCCACATGTCCATACTGTGCATTATAGTGGGATAGTGAATTTTGGATACAAGAATACTGAATTGTTGAGTGCAAGAATTCAGGAGCAACTACGCTATCCTAAATCAAACCTGCCAGTGTCAATATCTGCTGACACTTCATTGGCCAAAGTAGTTTACATAACCAAACCCAGTTCAAGTTAGGAGTATACTATATGTCTTTAGGCTTGACGTTCTTTCTTTCTTTCTTTCCTTTCTTTCTTTCTTTCTTTCTTTCTTTCTTTCTTTCTTTCTTTCTTTCTTTCTTTCTTTCTTTCTTTCTTTCTTTCTTTCTTCCTTCCTTCCTTCCTTCCTTCCTTCCTTCCTTTCTTTCTTTCTTTCTTTCTTTCTTTCTTTCTTTCTTTCTTTCTTTCTTTCTTTCTTTCTTTCTTTCTTTCTTTCTTTCTTTCTTCCTACTATTGAATGATTAGCATTATTCTTAAAGGCAACCTGAATGGGTATCAATATACCTAACACTTCAAACTCTTGTAGGAGTTATACTTCTTACATGTATCAAAACTCATACTGAACAATGAATCCTGGGTTTCAAGGAGGATTTATGTTTTGCACCTGTCTTTGTTACAAATTAAACAGTGACAAACAAGAACTAACCTAAGACCAATTTTTGATAGAGTGGGAATTTAGATTTTACCTCAGCAGATAGAAGAGGATATAGGCATAAATATTTTTGAAGAACAATCTTATCTATCTTACTTATTTTTGAACAACAGACACCTATGTGGTATCAAATAGGGCTGCCAAATTTGATAGGTAAATAAAAATGCATGGCATCCAGCTTGCTGTGGTTGGGATCTGAAAAGTCCTCAAAAACCTGTGTGTCCACATGGCATTATTGGGAGGTGGTAGAACCTGCAAGAGGTAGAGTGTAGGATGTCTATCTGGGAATGTCCTTGAGGAGGATAATGAGAATCCAGCCTGTTACTCTGCTTCCTGACCCCGATTAGTTGAACCTTTTTCTCACTATGTGTTCCTTGCCATGCCATGATCTACTGTCTTACTACAGGGCCAAATGCAATAGGTCTATCTGCCCATAGACTAGAGCTTCCAAAACAGCGTGCCGAAATCTTTCCTCTTTATAATTGGAGTATCTCTGGTATTTTACTGTATTA